>NC_140166.1:182004466-182196966 GCF_963971535.1 Notolepis coatsorum | reverse complement strand
ATCCGTCAGAAATTATAATCGCATTTAAAAAAAACTGGAATAGCTCTATAACTTGATGTCACGATGTGGGTTGGCCACTCGCTGGACTTCTTCAGTTGCCCTGTGCTGCGCGGTCAGAGGAAGTCAGTTTATGAGGAAGGTTTTTCTGTGACGAGGGAAAAGGCAGGGCGGGCGGCGGCTCCGAGGCCAGGTCTGAACACTGTCATATCTCTCTGTTTGGCTGTGCCACTTATAGTGAGAGAGAGTCGAGACAACTCCTGATAAAGTATGCAAACCCAAATACTCCAGCTGGACTACTGGCTGCTATAGCTCTGCTGGGGGTAAGGACTCAAATTGTGAGTGACCAGGGTAGACCTACATCTTTGCAGATTTTTTTTGTCAGACAGGTAGGCTACAGCCAGGCTACATAATACAGAAAGGTGCTTCTTTGTGTCGTATTCGTATGTAATAATTTGGGATGATTACACTCAACCACATTCACGTAATGTGGAATAAGCTCAAATATGTGTGTGCCATTTAGACTCACCCATTAAATGACATGTTTGTAGCACAACTTCGTCCTTTTGCTGATTTAAATGCTGGTAACTTATTTACAAAATATTGGTGTCTTCTTTCCAATCTTCGTGGATGGTGCATGGTGGATTGTCAAAAAGATGATCCAATGATGATCCAATGATACCTCTATATTTGTTCTAGCTGTGCTACGACCTCTGAAACATACAATAGCTAGCCCTGTTTTATGGACCATGAATCAACAACAAAAACAAACAAGGAAACAGCAATGCCACCAACATCACTGGTTTCAGGGGCTGTAGCAGGCTCAATTTCAAATAATGAAGATAGATATTGGAAAGAAGACACCTTGGAGATGCTGTAGGTATCAGCCATGTTATGCTATACCCTACAAAATGATTAAATCGCCCTCCAAATGACTTAATTTAATCGATGAGTCTAAATGGCCAAAATAAAAATGAACATTTGGCTTATTCCACTATTTGTATGTGGATGAGTGTGCATGGTCCTCATTCCAAATGATTAAATATTATTACACAAGGCACCTTTAACTGAAAAAGTCAGGAGGTTGGCTCGCACACCGTGTCTATCTTTCATGTTTTTATTCCACCATCATTTTAATTTTCTAGCAAGCATGCAATTCACAAGATTTCACAAATTGCAGGTCCTTGTGGACGTTCCCTTCAAATTAAGTTAATTATTTCATTAGGCTACACCCACCCCCCCAACCCACAATTCATCCCATTGGCTATATGAGTTTAGAGGTCAGTGCACGGAGAGGGGGGTAAGGGGGCTGTTATTATGAAGACCTGGTGATTGACGTGTGGGTTATACTCATGACCCTATTAGCTCATGTTGAGTGATATGAAAGGAAACCCTCCAAGAGTCCGTTTTTATGCCCTTAATTGTTTTATTAAAGTCATTTAAATACAGTATTCACATTTTTTAAAACATGTATCGCCAGCCCTCCCTTTACTATGGTCTACAAACACTTGTTAGCCAAGAATCAAACATCCTGGAGCCTTGAAGCAAACATAATCAGACATGAGGAGACAATAATATCCTTATCTCCTAAAGCTTCCCTTGTGTAGACTATAAGATATGGTCTAGGCCAGTTGTACTCAAACACAGGAGGCCGGAGTTTTGTGTTAAAAGTGAATGACACATTTTAAGAATTCACATGTTATTCCTCTGCCCCAGTGCAGTTCAGTAAATATTTATGAATATGCACCACTCTTTCTTAAAGCAGAGAAAATGTTGTGATGTCACCTGGATGTGAACTCTGGGGCTGCTCTATAGAGGACACTCTGGTAGGATTATGTGCCTCTTGTTAATACAGATAATTCAATGCACCCCCTAGTTGATGTAGTATATTCAAAGAAAATGTGTGTTTTGTGACATTGGGGTCTCTGTGACATTGGGGTGTTTGGGGTCCATTTATCTCAGCAGTGTACTCAGGGAAACTCAGAGAAAGCATGCTTTTTGGTTATCATCAGAAAAAAAGCATGCTGCGCAGTGTTTCCCACAGGTAGGTTATTTGTGGTGGTAGGAGGTTAGGGGGGTTAGTTAGGTTATTTGTCGTGGTAGGAGGTTAGGGGGGTAGTTCAGTTATCTGTGGTGGTAGGAGATTAGGGGGGTAGTTAGGTTATGTGTGGTGGTAGGAGGTTAGGGGGGTAGTTGGGTTATTTGTGGTGGTAGGAGGTTAGGCGGGGTAGTTCAGTTATTTGTGGTGGTAGGAGGTTAGGGGGGTAGTTAGGTTATTTGTGGTGGTATAGGTTAGGGGGGTAGTTAGGTTATTTGTGGTGGTAGAAGGTTGGGGAGGGTAAGATTTGGCAATATGGCTAAAATATCACATCAGAATGTTGACGGTGTAATGGTATTTGATGGTATTTAATTCCAGTACGAATTACAATGTGATATGACATATTTCGTATGTCTTTATCTTGTAGTACAATTGTCATGGTGACATTTCATTCAGAATAGTATATTTTCTTTTACTTTTTTATTTTCTTTTAAATACTGCTGCAAGGGACATTTTCATAAAAAATATACAGTCTGTACTGTACTAGACAGTATAGTAAAGATCCATACCTTTGCATAGACCGTATACCTTCATATTTGGTATACCTCTGACCCAGGTAAGATAGCTACACATCATTTAACAGCTCAAATAACTTTGTAAATACCATACATAACGCTGTTAATGTCTAATCACGTTGGGACATTTATTTGTGGTGGGGTCTCTCTGACATTGTGGCGGGTCGCCACAAATAAATCTATGAATGGGAAACACTGCAGCGAGTAATAAAGGATCCTAAGTATTTCCAGGGCTGGCTGAAGAGCCTGAGTAGCATTCAACCCCAGTCTCAGCAGATCCATCCTCCAGTCTGGTGGACATGGGTCCAGCCTCAAAGTTGACCTCTCACGATCGCCCACTGCCTGATGTCACACCTCAAAGCTGATCTCTCGTGATCGCCCGAACAGCGGTTCTGTTGCCAGTTGTGTGTCTGAGTATGCACGTCGCATGTTTGTGGAGCTGCGGGTGGTCTTGATGGCGACTTCATAGGGGGGGGGTGGTCCCAGCCAGGAAGGAGGTTGGGGGGTGGGACTGAAACACCCAGGATCCATGGGGGGGTAGTCGAAATCCTCACCATGGGCCCCACGTCGCTGGCGTTCCTGGGTCCTGTACATAAGAACATACACTTAAAAGCTGTGGCAGAAGGATACATACAAACAGATGGTGGATGAGGCCAGAACTAACTATGCACTCACTGGATTTGTAAATCTATATTGTCTAGATGGGCCATCTAAGGTGCCTGCAGTTACGGGCAACAGACACTAGATGGCGAACATAGCTCTCAGTCAGAAGTTGGGCTTCCCTGCCATACTTAGGCCTAATGCCATCCTGTACTTTGTCAAGCTTCAACTGAGGGATAGCATTTGATCCATTAGGCTATGTATAAAGGTAGGCTAATGTGTAATTATTGATGTAGACTAGCCTACAGCTGGCTTGATGATTATTCTATAAAGCGGTTGGTACTGTACACTACAGACGCTCTTCCTGAAAATAAATGGAACATCTCCACACGCTCTGTAGGCTAGTGTTCAAATCGGTCATCCATATGTTTATTTTTCACTTTATGCGTGTGTGTTTTTTAAATTTGTCCTCGTTATGACACTTTAAAGTGACCCACCTGGGCAGGAACACCGACTGAGACTCGGGGAAGCGGCTCCCTGGGGGTGTGAAGAGGACGTTGCTTCCAAAGTTGGGATAGTCATTGTATGGATAATGTGGACAGTCTCCGTGGAACTCTCCGTTGTAGTTGACGCCCGGGGTCTTACTGTTCATGGCCCAAAACAGCCCCAGAATGAGCATCACCGCCCCCAGTACCACACAGCAGAGGGAGAAGGCCTGTAGGCGGCTCTGAGACGAGGTCAGGAAGGCAGTGGAGCCCCCCGTCACTATGAGGAAGACCCCAAGGAATATTGCTCCGTGGTGCAGGGAAGGCATCGCGCTCGAAAGACCGGAATTACTAAGTGGTGACTTGAGTGGAACTAGGCATACATGGCCCCACGTCCGTTACACGAACAGGTCACTTCCATTGGACGACGGAGTGCGCTCTCCATGCGCACTGATGAACAATGACAGAGAAGTGTAATAAGTGTATGAACAAGATGGGAAGATGTTATCTGAATCTTACTTGACGCGTTCCTTCCATCATTTCCATGTCCCAAAATGATGAGAAATTGATGACCATGCTGTCCGCACAGGTAATTCCTTGGTGTCCATATTCTCGTGAATATGCTCTTCTGGAAAAGTGCTCACGTTTACGGAGTTTGTCTATAAAACGCACTGGAAACGGTTCGACGCGCACCGGGCTTGTGTGTTTATCATGAAGGCAGATGGAGGAGCGGACGGCAGAACCCATTAAGGCATCTTTACTGGCGCCCCACCCTCTCTCTAATGTGTCTGAAGGGTACCACTTTGTGTACTCTCTCTTTCTCTCTCTCTCTCTCTCTCTCTCTCTCTCTCTCTCTCTCTCTCTCTCCCCCTCTCTCTCTCTCCCTCTCTCTCTCTCTCTTTAGAGCAGGAGAAAGGAAGAGAGACAATGCATTGTTATAGTGCAGAAATGTTTATTGATGCATAGAAGTCGGAAGTAACAGTTGACAATGACAGGCATTACAGTAGGCTACAGACACTTTTGCATCTGATTGTGACAATATTCATAATCGTCATTCTCCACAATTGTATATTATCATGGCTGCAGCTGATGATAACAAATATACCAATAGTAATCCAAAAGTAATGAGTAGCTATTCAGATTAGGTCACTTAAATAGGTTGTGAAAATGAGAATAACAATGCCTAAATTATAACATATATATTTTCATAGTAAACACAGTGTCCACCTGCATTGCACCAGGTAATATTAAACACTGAGCCTTTAATTTTTAAATGGGACTCCTTCATTTGGTCTGTATTTATAATTCCAGGGTACATTTTTGGAGGGTCATTAAATGCCTTGATGATTATAATTTTGAGACAAATTCTATGAATGTGAAATCTGAAGTGGCTCCATTTGTTGGACAATTCTGAAAATGTGGGGTGAAGGCTAAGGCCGCCTGTTGCAAATTGTATTCATTTGTTTCTATTCAGACCCCCCATTAGATGCTACCAAGGTGTGTTGTATATGCTATTGCTATAGTATTCTGTGTAGGAACATTCAAACATCCAGTCCTATTAGACTCTTAACAGTTAGACAGGGGTTCCTCAACCTTTTTATATGAGTCACTTTTTAAGTGAGCACTGAGGTTGTGAAAATCTCTGTGACTCCATAAACGCTGTGTCTTTCACATTGTGTCACAATGTCCTCTCTGGCTGTCAGTCTTGAGGGACATCCTTGATGCCCCGTTACCCCTGATTGCTCATTATATACTTCTATATTTTCTGTTATTGACAATCATCAGCATCATATTGAACACCTGAACATTTCTTCTCCTACTAAGGTTTTTTGTGGGGGAGTTTTTCCTTATCTTTGATTGATTGATTGATTGATTGATTGATTGATTGACCCCGAACAACTGCCTCTTTGAACTGCTGCGGTCAGGTAAGCGATACCGGAGTCTTAAGGCGAGCACAGAAAGACTCAGAAGAAGCTTCTATCCCCAGGCCATCAGGCTGCTAAACGAACAATAAACACTATGCAACAACCATCAAATGCACACAGCACACACACCCACACGCACACACTCACTTAAACAAACAACACACTGCAGCACCCACTCTCCACACTTTAGATCACACAAACACACTTTATATTTATTGATAAAGGATTTGCACTACAACTCGTACACCTACTGTAAATTGTACCTAAATTGCACCTCATCCCATTTCTGCCTTGCACTATATAGTATTGTATATTAGTACACTGTATAGTATATTGTATATTATATGGTAACTCAGTTACGTCTATTCTGCATCGAACATTGTACATATGTCTATACTGAACATTGTGACCTCATTTTTTTACTTCTAATTTACATGCTATACTATGTTATTTTATTTCATACTTATCTTGTCTTGCACAGTCTCTGGAGCGTAACAGTAAGAAGCATTTTGTATAAAAGTATTCTGTACTTCTGTATGACAACTATTAAAGAAACTTGAAACTTGATTGATTGATTGATTGATTGATTGATTGATTGATTGAGAACTTATTAACAGATTGCAGAATGGGTACAATACAATTGTTAAGGGGATGCCAGACATTTATGACATACAAGATATACAAATATACAGTACTGTTTAAGAGACAGAGTTTCTAAAGGAGAGTATATACATTTGAGGGGGAAGAAACTGTACATTGGAGGGGGGGGGGGGGGGTGTTTACAGGGGCCAGTTTCGAATAGCAGCCTCCCGTAGGTGCTCTTTGAGAGCGGTTTTGAAGGTGGGTAGTGATTCACATTTTTTTACGGCTGTGGGTAGGGCGTTCCACATTGATGTGGCATAATTGCGAAACGTGTTTAGTCCCTTGTTTGAGCCGAATCTGGGTTGAACATGATTTGTGGAGCTCCCTCTGGTGTTGTGGTCGTGGTATTCAATAACGTTTGGGAAGTACCTCGACATGTACATGGGTACCTTCGTGGTGTAGTGTATCTTGTAGACCAGGCCCATTGCAAGTTGCTGTACTCTGTCGTCTACTCTAAGCCATCCTAGGTTGTCAAAATGGGCAGGGGTGAGGTGGGTTCTACGAGTAAGGTCAAGCAGTAGTCTGACCAGTTTGTTTTGTGATGTTTGTAATCTTGTTTTTAGTGCCTTTGAGGTGCTTTGGTACCATGTCGTAGTACCCTTGAATGAGTGCTCCTGCTAGAGTCTTCAGGGTATTAACAAGGTTTAAAGTCGGTGGCGGGGGTCCATTGTAATGTAGCCCTGTTGAGAGATAGGTATAATTGTGATATTGCACTATACAAATTAAGTTGCCTTCACTTAAGGTGCCTGCTGAGTGTAAAACGGAGTCATTCCCTTTGGGGAAACAGATATCAAGCTGCTCTTCAGCTGCTCATTAAAGGGGCACTTCGCCTAAAACAATGCTGATTTATTTTGCACATAATCTCACACACATCCAAAAAAAACTCTAAACAGTTTTTGTTTGACAGTTGATATTAAGTTTGAATATGGCCATCAGCAGGGACATGCACAGAACTTTAGAGGGGCAGGTGCTCAAAGGCTGAAAAGGGCACTATACCTGTGTATGTTAGAACCGAGCGCGCGAAGCGTGCAAGCCGATTTTTGGGGGCCCTTTTTGGGCAGGGGGGCCCCCTTTTTATGCTTTTTGGGGGGTTTTGGTGATCAAATATTGAATATTGAACTATAATAATCAGTGCAGGAGCTCACTTATCCTTGAAAGACACTTTTATCAGTGACTTAAAAGGCCAAGACATCTCCATAAATGTTCAGGGGGGAGGGAATAAGTGCTTACCCTACAGACCCCAAGAAGTGCTGTATATTCTGTATTGTTTAATATAAATGCATTTTTTATTCCAATCCCGATTTGTATTTGAGATTCCCAAATCCCATCGGACTTGACTTCTTCGTGTCCCTCAGTGAGTGTAATACCAGCATTCAACTGTATGCGCCACAGCGGTTTCTATCATCATCATCATCACCACCCACGCTATGCATAAAATATATAGGTCCGCGGAGAGGCACGCTGAGGAGGCCGTGAAAACTGCAATGGCATACGGGGCATCTCTCTCTGTCTTTACCTAATATTTTGATTCTATCCTGACATTTTTCAGTTGGAAGGGCAGTCTATATGCGCATTTTAAAATCATTTTTCTTTAAAGGGCACTTTTTTATGAGGCTCAAAAGGGCAGGTGCTCAAGCACCCCTTGGGCTCTATGTGTGCACATGCCTGGCCATCAGTGATGTCATCAGGGACATTGAATCCCGGTGTTGTGTTAATTTCAGCTCCAATCAGAAATTATGTAGATGAAAAAATAGCTATTTTCATTTTCTACCTTATCATTTCATGGTGCTGTAATTAACACAACACAATAATTCAATGTCCTACAATGACATCACTGGTGGTGACTATATTCAAACTAATTTACTCTCAACAACTGTCCAACTAAATTAATGTGTGCAAACCGGTTTAGAGTTTTTGGGTGTGTGTGTGAGATTATGAGCAAAATAAATCAGCATTGTTTTTTTTTGGTGAAGTGCCCTTTTAACAACCTTGTTGTATAGATAGACAAGTTGATCATCACAGTGGCTTCTGTGCTGTCTTTTCTGGAAACCTTCCCATTCCAACCCAATGGCCCATATATCCTCTGAACTTCTAATCCTATTCTATTATATTCGACAACAATAACAGTCTATTATAGTTAGCAACGGATGATCAGGGAATACTCATTGGTTGATTGTGGGCAATGTGTTACATTATTGAAACCAGACTACTACTTAACTGTTGCATGTTAACATGAAGATATGAGGACAGGGCGGATGGTGTGACTACCTCTCTGCTCTTTGATTGGTTACACCACAGAGACGTTCGGACTCGAGTCATCCCACCATTGACATTATTCACCAATCCGTGTGAAGCAGGGGCGGGCTTAGTCAACCACCTAGGCAACCAGCCTCACCTATATGTGAAGCGGTGAAGTTAGCCTAGGTTTAGGATTCGAAGCAAATTCGTCAGTAGTCTAATGAAAACGCGTTTCTATAATAGTGGCGTTGCTTTCTTGGATTTAACAGTTGAGTAATTGGCTGACCGCGCCGAGGGGCTGCTTTTTGTCGAGGAGAGGCTGATCTATTTGGAAACCATGGACCCTCTATTGTATTTAGGCGCATTGGCGGTTATGTTTGTATTGTGGATAAAAGTCAAAGGTTTAGATTATGTGATCATTCATCAGAGGTGGATCTTCGTGTGTTTGTTCCTTCTTCCACTGTCCGTCATATTTGATGTGTATTATTATTTGCGGGCATGGTTGATTTTTAAGATGTGCTCTGCGCCAAAACAACACGACCAGCGTGTACGCGACATTCAGCGACAGGTAAGCAAAGCATAATAAACTCTGCCTTTAAAAACACCATGTTTTGTGTACTTCATATCTTTCCAGATTTCAGCAACATACCATCATCATAACAATCCCTTAGCGGCTTAGCCTATATGACCAACCAGTAGCCTACTCATTTTAGGCTGGCCAAACTTGCCAATGGCCTCAATGCCATTGACATTGGAAGTGATGACTACCCAACCCCCCCACCCACCCAACCACCTCCAATGTACAGCCCCACCCACCCAACCACCTCCAATGTACAGCCCCCACCTCCCCCAATGTACAGTGTTTACGTCAAATGTATACTCTCTTTTCTGGACTCTTTTTGTATCACAAACAGTACTGTATTTGCAAATCTGGTATGTCATAAATGTATAGATGTAGCAGTACTGTCTATCTGTATGTCATAATGTCCCGATTAATTGAAAATGGGGGACCCTGATGTAAACAAGACGAAAGTCTTTCTCTGGTCTGCATCCCCTTAACAATTGTCTGTATTGAGCTGTACTGTATTGTACCCATTCTGCAATCTGTTAATAAAGTTTTCAATCAATCAATCAATGACCAGTTTCCCACATAATGTTTGACTGTAATAGTGGGGGAAGCCGCTGTGAGAGTCATCCTATGGTGGGAGTAGACAGACACCTAATGCCCCTCTTCCTAAAGGGATTTAAACATGACAGAGGGCTTTTCAAATCAAGGAGAGACTAACCAAACCAGCCACAGGGTTCACTGCACAGGCCTTGGA
Source organism: Notolepis coatsorum (assembly GCF_963971535.1). Classification (NCBI taxonomy): domain Eukaryota; kingdom Metazoa; phylum Chordata; class Actinopteri; order Aulopiformes; family Paralepididae; genus Notolepis; species Notolepis coatsorum. The sequence continues at coordinate 182,187,144 of NC_140166.1, read as the reverse complement.
AAACCACCACTATGGGGATGAGGGTGAAGTCCACAGGCAAGGTGGCTCTCAACAATGACGTAGGGAATTTGGTACAGTTTAAAAACACAAAAGCACCATGCATAGTTTGAGGGATTGGGTGAACCATCGTCAATAACTTTGTCATGGGATGTCTTTATCTTTTGGTAAATATTCCTACTTCTGCTTCTTGCATAAAAGTTACAATGAAGGTAACACATGCATGCTCACAGACTACCAGATTATTACTGGTACAAGTACATGATTAATCATTGGTCAAGTCCATAGAATCAAATCAATTATTCGTTTTTTTGTTTTGTTTTCGACCTTTGGCCATATATATATATATATTTTTTTAGAAATGTAATTATGAATTTAATATGCTTGTAAATTAATATTTTATTTAGCATTTTCTTAAATTGTATTACTACTAGGGGTGTTAAGGTACACGTATCCGTACCGAACCGTTTCATTGTGCCGTACCGTACCGAACGGCTGTGTACCGAACAAATACAACGGTATTTTAACCACTAACGACCGCCCACCGGCCGGGGGCTGTTTTTTTCACAATCTAATATCAAGTTTCAAGTTCAAGTTCAAGTTTCTTTATTAGTTGACATGCAAAGATACAGAATACCTTCACATGGAATGCTTTTTTCTGTTATGCTCCTATGAGGATCATAGGACGCTTGGATCATACACATACAGCTCATTACAGTAATATTCCACAATTATTACATTTTAGATAGTAATAAAGGTACAGAGCCTTGAGACAAACATATGCATATTCACCACCGCAAACAGACTGGCAGCCGTCATAGGCAGCGCCATTTACGGAAGGAGGGGGGAGTGGGTTGGGGTTGTTACAGGGCTGTAGGGGGGGGGGGGGGGGGGGAGTGCACAAGCCAAGTCCTGGGTGGGGAGGTCTCCCTCACACGAGGCAGCCGACAGTGCAGCGCCAATGCAGAGGAAGGGGGGGGGGGGGACTAGGGATTGGGGTTGTGGGACGCCGCTCGCCACTCTTATCTCCCAGAGAGCCTTCGACTCCAGAGCTCTCGGTTCGACCTTGGTCCAAGAATTTTTTTTCTGACTGACTGGCACAATTTATCCCAGCCACGACCCTTTAAATTTGATTTGAATAGAGTGGAATATAACTCTATTGATTTGAGTGGAGTGAGTTTTAACAACTCCGTCCAAATGACTGAATGCATTATTAGTCCAAGTGTCCAAGTGTCTTATCAGTTCATTTTGGTAGATCCTGTGCGCGGTAAACAGATCCAAAATCTTCTTATTGCAGTCCAAAAGCTTCGATAATCCAAATAATACCACGTCTTCAAGTTTGTAGCCCAATTATGATGTCCCAATAGGCAGAGAGGGTTAGCCTTATTCTGCTTCTTGAAGAAAATATGCAATCCACTGATTAGATCCATTTAGAGTTGATTTGAGTATAGTCCGGCCACCAATCGATTATTAATTTCAATATAGAATATTTGTTGACAGCCCTACAAGTACAATTAGTTACTGCACACTACATCACCCCTGAGTGGAACATGGAAAGCCAAACTTTCCCCCACTGTACCGAAAACCCGTACCGAACCTTGACTCATGACTTGTGTACCGTTACACCCCTAATTACTACAGTATTTAAGTGAGCTTTTTAGATAAACCTGTAGTGGGTTTCCACCTCACCTGCATCAAAGTAAGTTAGTGCCGTCACTATGGTGACCTGAGGCAGCCAGTACAATCTAAAAAGATTCTTAAAGGGGCACTTCACCAAAAAACGATCTGATTTATTTTGCACTAATCTCTCACACACATCCGGAGACATTGAATCCTTGTGTTGTGTTAATTACACCACAATGTAATCATAAGGTAGCAGTCCCTATAAAACAAGGTATTGCTATTGCTAGGTATTGCTGTAATTAACACAACACAAGGATTCAGTGTCCACGATGACATCACTGGTGGCCATATTCAAACTAATTTACTCTCACTAACTGTCAAGCTAAATGCAAAACTGTTTTGAGTTTTCGTACGTCTGTGAAATGATGTGCAAAATAAATCAGCATTGTTTTTTGGTGAAGTGCCCCTTTTAATAGTAACCCTTTGATACTGACTAGTACTACTACTACTGATTTAAATTGTACCATTATACATAAATGGATTCATACAATGGGTGTAGGTATTTGCAAAGTTGTGGATGACTATCGCTCTCCAGAATTAACTAGCATGGATTCTGTCTGCTGTCTCGGTATTAAAGTGTATTATTTGTGTTCCAGGTACGTGAGTGGAAGAAGGAAGGGGGTAAGACCCACATGTGTACGGGCCGTCCCGGCTGGCTGACCGTTTCTCTCAGAGTGGGCAAATACAAGAAGACGCACAAGAACATCATGATCAACATGATGGACATTCTGGAGGTGGACACGGAGAGACAGGTAGGAGGGACAAATAGAAAGATGCAGGAAGTTCAGGGCAATTCCATGCAAATGTCAACCTTACCATGGAAAAATTTAAATAACATGATCATAACCAAACCAATTTCAAATGTATCATCAAGGTCTATATTTTGAAGTACAAAATAGATTTGATCGTAATATTTATGTGAATGCATGTTTTTTCACACTACAGGAGGAGACACAATGATGTAAACATTTATTTTTCGATTAACCTAATTGTATGACTTTCTGAATGGCCAGAATGACAAAAAAAATCAACAGATATTTTTCTAACCTCACCTTTGGTCATGAAGGGCTGTTGTATCAATATGTGAATCAATTATGTACTTTGTGTCTTTCCATTGGCAGGTGAAGCATGCCGTTATAATGCCCCTTTATGGCAGCGAATGTAACATCCATAACGTTTTCCAGGAAAAGTTGTCATAAAACATGCATCTGGAATACAATGTCAACCAAACTTCCTAAGCAAAGCTAACTTTTATAAAGATGACATATTAGCAACAATTAGTCATTCTGGTCTTATTTTTTGTAATCTTTACAAGTGTTATGGATGTTACCGTTATGGATGTTACATTGCAAGTGACAGATGTTACATTGCGAATGTGTGTTGTTAAGTCCGATTATGACCCCTTTGTTTGAAGTATAATTTACACATTTTAGTTACACTTATTGAGATAAAGATGAGCCTGCAATAAGAAATGTTTTGACCCTTTGGATTTTGAGATAGGTGACAAAATACACAGCGTTATGGATGTTACGGAAATTGACAAGCTTTTCGGACTCACTGAACACATGATGAAAACTCTGTGAATATCTTTTTCAAAGAATAACATGTTTACTATCATTTTGTAGGGAAGGGTTTGAGGTACCCAAAAAGCACATTGAGGAAAACCTGGCATTTCCTCTCAAGGAATGAATCACAAAAAAGTGCCGTTATGGATGTTACATTTTTGCGTTATGGATGTTACACGTCTGAAATAGACAAAAAACACTATCAAAATGTGTGTTGTTAAGTCCGATTATGACCCCTTTGTTTGATTTAAATCAGAAGTATTTTATGACTCCTTGTTTGATTAAAATCCAACATATTTCCAGACACAACTTTTTCACACATTGTTGGTCTAGGCAGAGCAGTGTCCACGTTAGCCTACTGCTAATCGGCTGCTGTCGGCCATCTCCCCCTCGCGTCTGCTCAGCCTGTGTATTTGTTATTGTTTTGCCGAGTATCGTGACAAGAAACCCACCCCAAAAAACACAGAAACCCCAAATGAAACCAAACAGAAAGTAAATGAGTATTATTCCAGGGACGACATTTCAAGACAGGCCCCAGGAATGAAGGATGCAGTGACCATAAGAGAAGGAGTCAAGCAGAGGGTTCAGAAATGCCACATGTCCATGTCCCTTATGGAGGCTTACCGCTGCACTTCCAACCAAAGAGGACAAGTCCTGGGTCAGTTTTGATCAGATTCGTGAACACCTCAATCCTCACATGGATAACAGAGGGAGATACCATTTCTCTAAACCAGTCCAGGCAGAGTGAATTGGACTTGATTTTTTATAACTTTCTTTTTCATGGTGAGGTTGACATTTTCATGGAATTGCTCCAAAACTCGTTTTCTGATTTAACCGATATTGCTGTTCTCTGTATAGAAAACACTTTTTTATTAATCAAATAAAGAGCTATTTTCCAAAAACTTTTTGTAATTTATTTTCAGAAGTGACTGATATTTTGAAACTATATAAGACAAAAAACAAAACAAAATTTGTGATTTTTGTGATGTCACAGTATGATGTCATAATACATTCTAGAACATTTGTGATGTCACAGTATGATGTCATAATAGAACATTCTAGAACATTTGTGATGTCACAGTATGATGTCATAATCAAACATTCTAGAACATTTGTGATGTCACAGTATGATGTCATAATCGAACATTCTTTTGTGTTCTATATATATTCTCTCAGCATTTCCTGGCATTTTTTCAGACTACAACATGAATCCAGACTGGTTTGACCCTCAAAATGGTCCACCGAAGTCAAACACATGTGGGTAAAGCCCTATTTTTGAGTTTTTTGTCTATTTCAGACGCGTAACATCCATAACGCAAAAATGTAACATCCATAACGGCACTTTTTTGTGATTCATTCCTTGAGAGGAAATGCCAGGTTTTCCTGAATGTGCTTTTTGGGTACCTCAAAGCCTTCCCTACAAAGTGATAGTAAACATGTTATTCTTTGAAAAAGATATTCACAGTTTTCATCATGTGTTCAGTGAGTCCGAAAAGCTTGTCAATTTCCGTAACATCCATAACGCTGTGTATTTTGTCACCTATCTCAAAATCCAAAAGGTCAAAACATTTCTTACTGCAGGCTCATCTTTATCTCAATAAGTGTAACTAAAATGTATAAATTATACTTCCAATTCAAATCGATGCCTTGTCAATGTTAAGTTCAAGTTTCCAATGTTCTCTCTGAATGTAACATCCATAACGCTGGAATTGATCTTCAGCAGAGTTAACACAGTCGATCATTAGATTAGAATCATTAGCATCTTCTCTGAGGTAACTCGAGTATCAGTATATAGTTGGGTCATCTGTGGCACTTTCGTGACCGTGGAGAACGAAGGTCCGTTTCTCAATGGATTTGTCATCTAGGAGGGTTAATAAACAAATTAGCCGGGGTGTATTTAAAAAAAAAAGGCGAACTTTTGTGAGAGACCAAAATCCAAAATGGCTGCTGTGGAAATTAACTTTTTAATGATTTGACCTACAATGATGCACAATACATGGTTTCAGAGCTTATTTTGGTCAAGGAATACATATTTGGTGTTTATATAATGATTTTACCTATTGTTGACTTTCAAATGCAAGATGGCTGCCAATTTTGAGCTCCAAAGGGGATTTCTTTCAAAATTGTCACAGAGCCTTCATATTAGGCTCTAATGAAAGCTCTTCTCATGATGAGTTGAGTTATGGACACAGGGGATAGGTGGGTATCTTCCACCATACTCCATCCATCTGTGAAAGTCAGACATGATGATCACCCCTGTTTGCTTCAGCAGGGTGGGTTATTGGCCCCAGATGCTGTTTCCACAAGCTGCTTTGACACCTCACCCTAGACCTGTCCGGTTTGGTAAAACCTGCTAGGAGTTTCCTCCTACTGGCATAGCTCTCAGGGTTCACTGATGTAATCAAGCTCCCTTACCATGACAAGGTGAACAGTAAAAAGGATTTTTTGTTTTTCTCAGAAATACTAAAAGATAATAAATGTGTCAAATGAAAATAAAGGGTTGGGGAAATGAAAAACATGACTGGTACATAGGGATGTCCGATATTATCGGCCTACCGATATTGGCATTAACACTATGGTTGCCAAAAACGCCTTACCACGTCATTCCTAGCCATGCTCATTCTGCCAAAGACGCCGTACCACGTCTTTGATATCAATATTTCAAAAATCTGTGATCGCAATTATATTTCTCCCCCGGAGACTTGAGATCTACTGTTGATCCCCTCTCAACTCTCCAACGGTTCAAGAGCGCCATCTGGTGGCCGATCGGCGGATCGCCCAGACAGGAAACAGGAAATGGAAGCTGGTGCTCATTCCAATTCGGTCCGATCACTCGCTAATAGTCCCAGGACTCGAGCTAGACGCAATGGATAGCAATCCGTTACCAATAACTCGATAAACAACATGATTTGGACGTGTATATACTATTATACAACCTGGAGATGGATTGCATATTTCTACATCCCATAATGGGAATATTTCTGCTCCACGCTCATCGCCCAACGGCCCGAGGAGACGAGGGTAAGATTCAGCGTTATTTTTTAACGTGTTCGATATAAACTGCTCTGATGATCATATCACCCACACTAGATGAATCATCTAACGTTGGCCACAGAATTATAAACAACCCCCCCCCCCAATCCGGTCGACATCAGATGATAAGTAGTAACTTCTAGAAGCACGTCCATTTGAAAATTTTTATCTCGCGCCGATTGCTATCAAACTGTATACAATCATCAATATAATGCATTTGGGGCTATAAATCACGTTCTGGAGAAAGCTGCAGAAAACGATAAAAACATACTTATACTTTAGACCGTATTTTAGTATGAATATGTGAATGAAAAAGTATAACGTTGCTACACCCTGAACAATAGATACTTGATATTGAATGGGCCATAGTAATGTCAATTTAGCAATACAATTTAAAAAGTTATAGCCCTGCAAAAAAAGGGGAACTTCTCCATAGACAAATAGAGCTGGCGTGGGATGGTTTATTAAGAATATAAGCCTGGCGACCAAAGTGTTAAAATGTGATATAGGAAATTATCTGTATCGGTTTTCCAAAAAAAATATATATATATATATATATATATATATTTTTACATTTATTTACCCAGGCAAGCAAGTAAGAACAAATTATGATTTTATTTATGTGTTAATTCCACGACAAGAGATATGTAATGTTAATTACCTGAAATTATTCCGTTTTTTGGGGGGGAGAAACCCTGCATATATCGATACGGTTGATATCGGTATCGGAAATTAAGAGTTGGACAATATCGGTATATCGGTATCGGTAAAAAAAGCCAATATTGAACATCCCTACTGGTACAGTACATTAGCATAACTATGGTTCTTCAACAAATAGCACTCTAAAATAATAATTGATCAACTAGTAGCCTAATGGCCTTAAGGGCAGATTTGGAGGCAACAGCATCTCCCTCTGGCTGACACAGCAACTGAACCATGTAATGTCAAACTGAAAATATAATTGTTAGAATAAAACACACTAATGTTCACATCACAATATTATAAAAAATAAAGGAAATAAGGGTGGAGAGAAAAGGCTGGTAGAAAACACAAAATACATAGTAGGGATGGATATAAAGTAAGCTAAGCACTGCAGACTATATAACGTAACAACTTGTTGTTGATGGATGATGAGAACCGGAGACAGAATCACTATTCTTCATCAGAATCTGTTGATTATCCACACTGACTCCATTCATCATCACTGCTACTCTCATCTGAGCAGTCATGAGATGTGAGCTGCTGGGGCAAGGGGGGAAGGGTATGACACACTGGCCGGCACTTCGCATTCACTAGTTCCCAGCCGTGACCAATGGGGGAAGGATGTTCTTGAAGGTTGTAATGGAGCTGGCAATATGTAATGTAGTTTGTCCCACATGAAGATCCAAGGAGTCCTCATCAGGTGGGAGACGAATCATACACTTCTTCTTCAATTTGTGCCACTTGAAAGCTCTGGCCTGGCCACACGTAACATCTGCACTCTCAGCAATTGAGAGGACAAATGCTTTCATATCCGCTCTCACTTCATCTTTCAACTCCAGACTCTCACCCACTCGTCCCAGGAGCCCTCTTGTCTCAGGAACAACCATCACCTTAAGTTCTCCAACACCTTCTTTCCATGCCCATAGAAGCCTGAGGTGTGGTCACTGCCAGTGATCACATGGAGAGGTATGATGATGTCTGCAACCTCTTCAGAGAGCATTGCATAGCAGTTGATAAATGCATTATTGCGTTTGATCAGCAGATCATCTCTGATTTGTTGCGAGACATAAGCTGCTTGGACAAACACGTCTGTGTCTCTGCAGTCTAGAACAACAGGTCCAGTGTAGTTGGTGGTCCTCACCTTTGCATAGGCGGAGAGCAGCATTGTATCTGCCTCTGGATGTTTGAAGACATAATAGTCTCCATTAGGCACGCCAGTGCTGAGGTTGGTTGACACTTCTCCCTCACAGTATATGATATCACTCTGCACTTGACCAACTTGTGTTTTCAGCTGTTCTTTCACAAGTTTTTGCAATCTGACCTTGTTTCCTGAGTTGACCATGAGTTCACTGAATTCAGCAGCACCTGGGAACCTGTCTTCGGGAAAACATTTGGGACGTGTGGATGTTTTGCTGCCCGACGATCATGCTCATCATCCTTGATGCTGAAGGGAAGGTCATACTTGTTGAGAAGATGATTGCGCAGATTTTATGCAGGTAGTCAATCCAGCAGTACTCTGAACCATCCCGCTTCCTAGCCTCTCGGTCCTCAGGTGTCGGGGTGGCAAGCCGCCATATCAGACCCATGTCTACAAGGCTCACGTAATTCTGCGGTTCCTCAGGAACTGGTGACTTGACTTAATCCTCTTTACCCCGTTGGGGGGCATAGGGCGTCCACCAGAGCTCTCCATCTCACTCTCTTCTGGGCCAGGGCCTTTGCTTCTTTCCAGCTCACTCCGATGTTCTTTAGATCTGCCTACCGGCTTTCCTCTTCCCCTGCGGGTTGTAGTCTAAGGCCTGTCTAGTGATGTTGTTGGAGTCCTTCCTAAGGGTATGCCCTATCCAGTTCCACTTTCTCCTTTTGATGGTGGTAGCTATGCTGTCCTGGTTGGTTATCCTCCACAGCTCTTCATTTGTGGTTTTGATGGGCCACCACAGCTTGAGGATGTAGCGCAGGCATTTGTTGACAAACACCTGGATCTTGCTTGTGAGGCCCTCGGTAGTCTTCCACGTCTCAGAGCCGTAGAGCAGGACAGTCTTCACATTGGTATTGAAGATCCGTAGCTTGGTGTTGTTGGAGAGTTGCTTGGACAACCAGATTGGCCTGAGTATCCTGAATGCTACCTGTGCTTTGCTGATGCGTGCCTCTATGTCCCTGTCTGCTCCTCCATCCCTGCTGATGTTACTCCCTAGGTAGGTGAAGTGCTCCACGTCCTCAGGAACTGGTTCTAGGGTGAAAAACTCTAACAACTTGCTCTTCACAGTCTTGCGCATTAACCCATCCACATTGAAGAGTGAAAGGCACTCTGTCACTCTTCTCTCAAGGGCTGATTCAAGTTGTATCATACCAGATCCCTCTGCTAGGTCCACCAGGGCCGCTAGTCCTGATCTCTCCATATGGGCCACCTGCATATGAACACCAGAAGGTGCACAGATCTTTTCACTTGCAAAATTTCATCTCTTATTCCTGTGGATGGTTGCAGTAAGAGGCTTGATCTTGGTGAACACCCGCTCTTGCAGTAAAGTCTCAACCTGAGCTTGGCCATCTGGAATTGCAGTCTTAAGGTCATGCAGTAACTCTGGTGAGGCGACCAGGCCAGACTGTAGTGACCTCAGTGTAGGTGAGGAGATGTCAAATGGGTCAGCTTCAAAATCCCTCATGCATGCCTGCAGGTCCTGAACTGCTTGCTCATCCTTCTTCATCCTCGCTGGCTGGCATTCGACATGCTTCCTTTTAGAGCTCAAAATTGGCAGCCATCTTGCATTTGAAGGTCAACAATGGGTCAAATCATTATATAAACACCAAATATGTATTCCTTGACCAAAATAAGCTCTAAAACCATGTATTGTGCATCATTGTAGGTCAAACCATTAAAAAGTAAATTTTCACAGCAGCCTTTTGGATTTTGGTCTCTCAAATTTCCCCCGCCTTTTTTAAAAATACACCCGGCTAAATTTTTATTTTTTTTTTACTTAAATTTGTATGAACATTTATAGACAAACAACACTTATACAATACTTACAATGACATCAATAACATAACAGTACATTAACATGGGCCCCTTGAATTCGGCTGCGTTCAGACCCCCATGAGTGGGACCCCCCCATCCACCCCCAAAAACAGGGCTCCCCACGTCACAGGGCCGTCCCACGCGGGGCCGAGCACTCAGTGACACGGGTCCCTTGAATTTAATTGGGCCAGGCTCAGTAGAGGAGTGAGGGGTGGTACTCCCCCCCCCCCCCCCCCCACCAAACACCCCACCCCACGCACAACGACCCCACAACACTCAAGACCCCCCCCTCCCGGGCCAAACCGTGAAAATGATGACCCCCCCCCCCCCCCCCCTGAGTTAAGCCCATAGAACTCTCCCATATCCCAGGCGGATACGCGCAGAGCCGGGCCCCCCACGAGCCCAGCCCACTACTTCCCATGTCACCGAGAACCCCACCCCACGTCCACCGACCCCGCAACACACAGGACCCCACTGGGCAAAGCTCAGCCGCTCTGACCCCCCTGAGAGAAACCCCTCCTTCCCGCCCTCCTCCCAGAGAAACAGAACACCCCCATATCCTGGTCCACCGTGCGCGGAGCCGAGCACCCAGGGCCCCCACCGCCCCCGCCCGACCCCCAGGCCCACGAGAACCCCAAGCCCAGGTCCGCAGAAGGCCTAAGCACCATGCCTCAATGGCCCCGACCCCGGTGCCCCCCCGGCCCGGTGACCATACCGCCCAGGCCACGGCGGCCGAAGGCCCCAGGAAACCCCACCCCCCCCATACCGATCCCACAACACGCAAGGCCCCCCCCTCCGAACCGGCGGAACGATGGCCCCTCCCCCTGACATTCCACCCCACTGAACTCAGCCTGCCCACCCCTGTACCTCCCATGCCACCGATATCACCACATGCATCCATGAAAAAACAAAACCGACAACACAATAAGAAAAAATAAAATGAAGGTAAAACAGGGCTGTACGTTAACTTTTTTTGCACATAGCACTGGTGCTACAGAGGTTGATAGTTTTGTAGCACTGGCCAAAATCTTGTAGCACAAGTATAAAACGTGTTATATTTGTAACTGTCACAAATGTGCCTATTGTATTTGTGTTATTTAGTTGCAGTCAGGGAACAAACTTAACTTTTTGACTGTAGATTTAAAAAAGGCAGATTTTTTACCAGCCAAAAATTATAAATTGCTTTTTAGTATATATATGTGTTATTATTACTATAATACTCTCATATGCTATTTTCAATTAATATCATAAACAACATAAGGAATATTAGCATAATTTTGAGTGGACTGAAGGAATGAGTCAGCGTTAATAGTTTTAAATGCAAATAATTTATTGAAACATAGAAGTGGGGTCGGTTGGGGGACACACACACACACACACACACACACACACACAATGGGGGACCCTGATGTAAACAAGACGAAAGTCTTTCTCTGGTCTGCATCCCCTTAACAATTGTGTGTATTGAGCCGTACTGTATTGTACCCATTCTGCAATCTGTTAAATAAAGTTTTCATTAATTCACACTGTTTCAACTCACCACCCCCGCATCATATTGTAGACTAGTCTGTCTTTAAACTTCCACTCCTCTCGACACACACACACACCCTTTCCCCAGTCCACACTGTCTCTATGGCTCTGCCTCTGATCAGGATTAGCTTGTTAGCTTATGCTAATGTAACGTTCATTTCGGGCGATGTGGGCATAAAGGAATGGCGACGATGCAAAGCGTGTTAGATGCATTTGACCCGTTGTGAGAAAAAAAAACACCACAGACTTATTTCGGATCGCAAAATAGCCGCACCCACTGCTGTGCAGCCCCGCTCGGCTGAGAGCAGAAGGCAGAAGCACGGTCTGGGGCGGATATGACATCGCGGAGTTGCTATGGGTTTTTTCAAAATAAGAGTATCATATGAACCTGACCGTTGCTAGCTGCCGGAGCCCAGATATTATGACTGGAGCTGCGCTTAGGCGGAAATGAGACCTGTGACAGGATTTTCAAAATAAGAGTATCAATATGAACCGAATGCCTATCGCACCAGTGCTACTGAAGTAAATCCATTCATCGCACAGACCGCTGTTGCTGTAGCACATGCAATATATATGTCGCACTGTACAGCCCTGAGGTAAAATAGGTTATATGATCAGCACTCTCTCCCCCGTTGGCAGTTTGGAGGGGAATCAGCTCTCCCACTGGAGAAGCCCCCCCCCTAGAGACGGAGATACCCCCCAAAGGAGATTCCCCAAGCCTCTCTTCATGTCCAACATTTTGAATTCTTGTCCTTTTCAATTGTCCATGTGCACATTTAAAGCAACTGCTATTCTAACACAATTCAGAAAAATAAAATAAAAAGAAGACTAAAGACAATTGGCACTTCCCAGGTAATTATTCTTTTTTTTTTTTAAACTATTTTTTAGCGTTTATCGCTTTTCTGGTCAAGCATGACCGACAGATATAGGGTGAAACGGGATATAGATCAGGGGAAGACATTCTGGGAAATGACGGCGGGTCCGGGAATCGAACTCGAGTCCCCCAGATCCGTGACGCAGCACGGTTTTCCCCGACGCAGAAATAGCGCCGAGATATGCGGTGTGCTACTGGAGCTCCCCTCCAGGTAATTATTTTTAACCCCGTTTAACCCCCGTTGGCGGGCTGGAGGGGTAAGGCTCTCCTGGAGAGGGCCCCTCCTATAACGACGGCGATTCCCCAGTGGGGATTCTCCAATGCCTTGTCCAACATTTTATTTGAATTTTTATCTTTCATAATAGTACAGTTCCAGAGCTCCCGGTCAGGTCTCCGAATGTGTTTCCCCATGTTCCCCGTCGTCTTAGTTGTGTGTCATGTGTGTTAGTGTCTACAATTTAGTCTAGTATGTGTTATTTATATTATATTAATTTTCCCAACTAATGTGTTTACCTTGTCTCTGTATTCCCAGTGGTCTCTGTGTTATCTGCAGTGTGTCTCGAGTCATAACATCCATTCACTATCAAATAATATGCATATGTGGTATTGAATCTTGGTCGGTGTGTGTGACCTCAGTGCTCGAGTCCTGTTTGGTGTGTGAGATCTCGTTATTTGAATCCTGGCTGGTCCGGTTGATCTCGGTGCTCGAATCCCGGTTGGTGTGTGTGGCCTCAATGCTCGCATCTTGGCCAGTCCGGGCGATCTCCGTGCTTGCATCTCGGATGGTCCGGTTGACCTCGGTGCCCGAGTCCTGGTTGGTCCGGTTGTATCCAGCGTCTCTTTGTCCTTTTTTTTTTTTTTTACTTAAATTTTTATTGAACATTTATAGACAAACAACACAACATATACAATAACATCAACAACACTATTAAACAGACATAAATAATAAAGAAAAAATGTAATACCCAAAAGACGAAAAAAAATAAAAATAAAAATACTGACTTAAGCAAATATTCACATACATAAACAATGAAGTGGAAAAAACATAAAACAATTGTCATATCTTAAACAAAAATAAAATTAGAAAACATTAAGTGTGTGACATGGGTTCAGAGACCCTCTTTGAACCGCTTTCCTCCTTTACCCTTCGCCCTCTTGTGATGTAGTTGGTTCTTCCTCTGTGATGTCGTTTTCGTTCCCCTTGTAATCCTCCCACTTTCCCCATCTTTCTCCAAATTTCTCTTCCTGTAACCTCAGCATGTGTGTTATCCTCTCCATATCCTGTATCTCTTCCACTATTCCTACCCATTGTGCTATTGTCGGTGGGTCTTCTTTGTACCACAGTCTTGTTATTTCTTTGTCCTTCTTTTGGGGGTCGTTTGTTTTATTTCTTTTGAATTAGCCTCCATGCTCCTCTGAATATTCTGTATTGCATCGAGTCCAGTCTGCGTGTTGGTTTGCATGTTAGCATCGTTAGCGCTCTGTATTGCTTCTAGCCTGATCCGAATGCTAGCTTGCATATTAATCGTGTTAGCTTCCATGTTAGCTTGTAGCTCCGTCTCCAGCCAGGCCTTGCTGTGGTCTAACGTTATGTTAGCTTGTATTACTTGCTGCATCATCTCCTCGTGTTGTACCTTCCCCTTCGTCGTATTTTCTTTGTCAGGGGTCATTCTTCTCTCACTTCTCCTCGAGTTTTGTGCACTGGGTCTTGTCATCGTTCCTTTATCTTCGAGTTGTTACTTTTTATCGTGTTTTATAACTTTGTATTACCTTTCTTGAATTTTGGACCGGGAGCTCTGTTCTGCAGCTGCTCACCTGCTCCTCGCCAAACCGGAAGTCTAAATTTGTTTATTAACCCTCCTAGAGGACAAATCCATTGAGAAACGGACCTTCGCTCTCCACGCTCACGGAAGTGCCACAGATGACCCAACTAATAATGTCCACCAGTAGTTCCTTAGGATCCGGTAAAACCCCAGGGGTCCTTAACCTAGGCGGACTTTTCCTAGTCGGGCATGACGAGAGCTTATAAGTTATAACACATGGATTTATAAGAATCAAACACTCCCGATTCATGTTCTTTGGTGGATTATGTTATGGACACGATCGACATCAATACTATGGCGATCAGATAATTGGAATATTCTTTTTGAGGTACATCCTAGTCAAGGTAAGGGCTATATGGTATCAATCTTGCGTTGATCCAATAATTCCTTCATAGGGGCGGCTAGGTGGTGTAGTGGGCAAGGCGCTCGCCATCAACGCTGGAGACGCTGGGTTCGAATCCAGCTCTCGGCGTTGCTATCAGCTTGGCTGGTCGTTCATACTAACACAATTGGCAGTGTTAGGGTGGGAAAGCTGATGGGTGGGTCCTGGGCGTTGTGGACAGCGACCCCTACAGTTCGGTCGGGGCGCCTGCACAGCGAGGGTAGGATCTGGAGGTAGTGTGACCTTCCACACGTTACACTCTCCCGGTGAGAATCTGCGCTGCCAGGCTGGCTGCCGGCTGGCTGCACATGCGTCGGAGGAAAGCATGTGACAGTCTCCGGCCTCCCGGACCAACAGTAGGGGGGAGTGCGCAACAACCAGGAAGGGGGTTGGGAATTGGCATAACGACTAACAGTGGGATGGGAGAAAAATCGGAAAAAGGAGGGGGGGAAAAGATAATAAAAAAATAAAAATAAATAATAATAATTCCTTCATTGCGATCGGAGGGTGTGTGTAATGTACTGTGTAACTTATTCCGTTGGTGACGATCAAAGCATAAAAAAACGACCCCCCCCCCCTTTCATGCATTCATGATGAAACATAATACCGATAATATAGAGTTGATTTCAAAATAGTAGCGTATACAGGCGAGAAACGGCATGGTTTTTAGTGAAATGCACGTATTGCTGCATAGCGCCGTTTTCTGGGATTAGACAGGATTACTCTAAAACTATGCTCATATTCACCACAGTATAAAACGGGAATGTATGGATGAAAAAAAATATTTCTTTTTCACAAATTGAACGATGGATACTCGATGTCAAATGGGAAATATTATTATATCCATAGCTATAATATATAATATAGTTTTAGCCTTGCAAACACCGCCACATATTCCTATACTTTAAAGCGCTGCACCTTTCAACAGTAACAGTAAACAGCGCCTTCTGGCGCTGAATCAATGAGTTAAGAGGGTTCCAAAGGATCCCCAGTAAAATAGGGAATAGCTTAATTTCACTATTAATTCATGCATCAGAAGTAAAGCACAATGAGAGAATGTGCAGGAATTACCATTTTCACAGTTTCTCTGTTTACTGTTATCTTGCCACCTACAGTATAGATAGGAATTCTGGACTGAATAAGATCTAACAACAAAAATCCTATCAGATGAGGATCCTTGGGACTAATATATCTATCTATACTAATATGTCATCATATAGGGGTCCATGACCTAATTTGGATGTATTTGGGGGTCCTTGACATGAACACATTTGGGAACCCCCTGCTGTACACAAGACTACTTGAATACGGTATATTAGCCCAGGGGCCACTTTTAGAACTACTTGTCTGTCATATTTTGTCTGTCATGTTTATTTTGTCATCTCTCGTTTTTCTTAGCAACATAACAAATTATGGTACATTAGCTTTTGAGATTTTTGGTTTAGGAAAATGAAAGTTAGCCTTATCACTAATGCAGCTATATTAGCACTACTGCACTGATCATTGGTCATTGGTTAAATGATTTGCATACCGTCAGTTTGTTATTGTCAGCATGATGGTGCATCTTTATATAGACCATGATATATTTCCATTTGCAGGTTGTGAGAGTTGAGCCCCTGGTCAACATGGGTCAGGTGACCGCTCTCCTCAACTCCATTGGTTGGACACTGCCAGTGTTACCAGAACTGGATGATCTCACTGTGGGTACGTTCCACATATTGGAATAATCACTAGAATCCAACCGTACAATTCAAATCACCACAAAAATGCAACTTTTGCCTCTGAATGTACTCTACAATAGTCCTCATATGTGTAGATTTTTGCTCCAGGATGTCCTTATCAAACTAAACACTGTTATGTTAGATGCACTCGATTATCCTTCCCTATAGACTACTGGGAGACACTTCCACTGGCTTCAATTCACCTTTAAGTGTATTTACTTTTAATTACCACTGTTATCTGAAGCAGTTGTTAGAACCATATCAATCAACATACACTGTTATCTGAAGCAGTTGTTACTTAGAACCATATCAATCAACATACACTGTTATCTGAAGCAGTTGTTAGAACCATATCAATCAATATACACTGTTATCTGAAGCAGTTGTTGGAACCATATCAATCAATATACACTGTTATCTGAAGCAGTTGTTAGAACCATATCAATCAATATACACTGTTATCTGAAGCAGTTGTTAGAACCATATCAATCAATATACACTGTTATCTGAAGCAGTTGTTAGAACCATATCAATCAACATACACTGTGTTGTGGAATTTTTTAAATGAGCCAAACAGTGAAACTGTTAGAAATTCAGAATGAGTCAGAATTCCAACAGCTCACCGGATAATCAGGCTGGGTCTATGTCCTTGCACACGTCCACAGGGAAAATATTTACCGGAGGCGACGACCAGACGTTCTTTCAGTGGTTCTCTCATCTCCTTAAAGGATTTTGAGACCGGGAAAGATTTATGCTTCCCTGGAATGCTCTAATGCAAATCACCCACATATTTAGCCGCTGGTGGTCAACCTCGGTATCCCATCCTCATCGCCAATCTGTTGTGGACATTTTTATCATGTCGCAGGATCCCCTTGAAAATGAGATGTTCCATCTCAAAGGGTTTATCCTGCAAAACAAATAATTGAGTAATCGAGTACTTGTTTTATTACCATCTACTCGACTAGTGAAATACTAGTGAAATTTGCATATTGCTTTTGTTTTGTCTGACTGAACAGGGGGAACTGATGTTTAATCTACCATGTGGTGGCACTGTCAATATGCTGTACCTCTTCTGTTTATTTTTGCGCTGCAATATAATGATGTACTTGGGCTCCACTGCTAAATGACTGGAAATACATATCCATACAATTGACCATGAACACCCATTCTATGATTTGCCATCAGTCTTAAATATGTTATAATTGCTTGGCATAAATTTAAAAGATAAAAAGATAAATCCACGTCTATGGCCTGAGTGTTCTTAGAGATGATCGATGCGACACAGGTTTGATTTTCCACAGCCTGTTGTCATGTGATGTAGAGCCTACATCTCTGCCCATCAATTACTTGTATCCTGTTTAGAACATCACGACTTGGCTGATCATATTATAGGATTGATGTTTTAGTTCCAGGCTCCAGCAATAAAACTAGGAGGAAATGGCTTTAGGGCTGGAAGCTCCCCTGGATCAGATTTCATAATGGGTTTCCTGATGACATAAACTCCACATCAACTGCCTAATGCTTTCCCATCAGGGGGGCTGTAGATTCATCCCATTCACACACACAGTTCACTCATAGTTCAGGAAAACACCGTCCTCTCACTTGAGAAGGAATTGGATTGCTGGCAAAAACCTTGTCAATTCTTTCTCTTGTCTTTCCCTCTTAGGCGGTTTGGTGATGGGCACAGGGATTGAGTCATCCTCTCATATTTATGGGCTGTTTCAGCACATCTGTGTTGCATATGAACTGGTTCTGGCTGACGGTAGCCTGGTGCGGTGCACTGAGGTGAGCTGTGTGTTGCCTTTTCTTCAAGAGTCCATGATAGTCTGTCAGTAATAATGCTTCTCTCCTGTTACACTTCTGTTGGTCCAAACTTCACTAGTTCTATCTTGCCGGTCTTCTTTTTTTTTTACACACGCGCACACACAGACACACACACATACACACGCACACACGCATGCACACACACACACATACACATGCTTTCGCCCACAATGGGACTATATGGTTTAATTTATGTGCCAGTTTATCTAGAAGAATTGCAATGTCGATAACAAATTTATTTGGACAAACGAGTACAGTTCAGACAAAAATTCAAATATCAACAAACATGTATATCAATAAAACAAGTACAAGAAACATCTAAAATATCAGAGTTCAGAAAACAGAATGAACTGTCCTGACTTCTGAGTTTTCTGTAGTTCATTCCATTTCTACAGGGCATCTAAATCTAAAATCTAATGTCTAAAACCAGTTTTGTAAAGCTCAGTTTTGACATGTGTATCTAAAGATAAGTAATCCTGTGGCCTAGTACCATATGTGCTATATTTAAAAGCAACCAAAGAGCAGAGATAATAGGGAGGTTTCATAAGCAGAGCGTGTAGTCAAGGACTACAGCCCCCTCAGCATCGACGGGGCACCGGTTGAGAGAGTCAACAGCTTTAAGTACCTCGGAGCCTACATATCCGAGGACTTGACATGGACCACACACATTGACAGTGTTGTGAAGAAGGCACGACAACGCCTCTACTTCCTCAGGCGCCTAAGGAAGTTCCAAGTCAGTCAGAAGATCCTTAAGAACTTCTACTCATGTACAATAGAGAGCATCTTGACCGGCAACATCACCTCCTGGTTTGGGAATAGCACTGCACAAGACCGAAGCAGACTACAAAGAGTGACACGTTCAGCCGAACGCACAATTGGAGGGGGGCTCCCCACCCTCCAGAACATTTACAACAAGCGGTGCAAGGGGAAGGCTAAGAGAATCATCAAGGACTCCAGCCACCCGAACAACTGCCTCTTTGAACTGCTGCGGTCAGGCAAGCGATACCGGAGTCTCAAGGCGAGCACAGAAAGACTCAGAAGAAGCTTCTATCCCCAGGCCATCAGGCTGCTAAACGAACAATGAACACTACACAACAACAACCACCAAACGCACATAGCACACACATCCACACGCACACACTCACTTTAAACAAACACACTGTAGCACCCACTCCACACACTTTATAGCACACACCCACTTTAAACAAACACACTGTAGCACCCACTCCCCACACTTTATATTTATTGATGAAGGATTGCACTACAACTCGTACACCTTACTGTAAATTGTACCTAAATTGTACCTCATCCCATTTCTGCTTTGCACTATATAGTACTGTACATTAGTACACTGCATAGTATTGTATATTATATGGTAACTCAGAACATTGTACATATGTCTATACCGAACACTGTGACCTCATTTTCTTCTTCTAAATGACATGCTATACTATGTTATTTGATACTATCTTGTCTAGCACAGTCTCTGGAGCGTAACAGTAAGAAGCATTTTGTATGAAAGTATTCTGTACTTCTGTATGACAACTATTAAAGAAACTTGAAACTTGAAACTTGTAGGTAAATAAAATGCAATGCATACCCCTTCTCTTTGTTAGGCTATCCCACGTTTTTATGTAAAATACAATGGTTATAATTGCCATGCCAACCAAAACACCCTGACAAACTATTTAATGTGGTATTTTATGAGATGACAAGATGGTTGTGGCTCGTTGGCCCTGTGCAAAGGCTCAAAAAATTAAGAAGAAGAAGAAGATTACTTTATTGTCAATGTACACAAGGCAATTGAAATGTGCCTTTTTGCATGTCCCTACTAGTTACACAGTCTTCATATCCCTCCTAGTTACACATACACAGTCTTCATATCCGTCCTAGTTACACATACACACAGTCCTCATATCCCTCCTAGTTACACATACACACAGTCCTCATATCCCTCCTAGTTACACATACACACAGTCCTCATATCCCTCCTAGTTACACATACACACAGTCCTCATATCCCTCCTAGTTACACATACACACAGTCCTCATATCCCATGCATTTCATTGAAGAGGTCAGAGCACATGGTCGCCTTTCACATGTATGTTTTTTTGGTAACGTTATTCTATTTTAGAATCATAGAACTCTAGCTTTCAACGGCCAGTAGCCATTGTTGTCATCGTTACAATGTTCAGTTACTCAAATTTCACATGTGAGATTGTATACTTTAAAGGGTGACATGACAACTAGCTGTGATTCAGAGAAGAATCTGTCTATAATTCCCACCCAGGAGGAGAACTCAGACCTGTTCCACGCTGTTCCGTGGTCTTGTGGAACTCTAGGCTTCCTGGTCGCGGCTGAGATTAAGATCGTTCCTGTCAAGGCCTGGGTGAAGCTGCGCTACGAGCCGGTCAAGGGGCTGGAGAACATCTGTAAGCGCTTCACTGAAGCGTCGCAGAACAAGGAGAACACGTTTGTTGAGGGACTCCAGTACTCTCTGGACGCAGCCGTTATTATGACAGGAACCATGACCGACCACGCAGAGCCTGATAAGGTAGAGAGTGTGTGTGTCCATGTCCTTGTTTTCCTACTGTTCCTAAAAGAAGATTTTTTTTTATCCTTGTGAGCACATGGTAAAGATCTATTTTAGGATTAGTTGTTAGGTTAGGCTTAAGATATGTAGTCGTTATGGTTAAGGTGTGTGGGGGTGGGTGTGTGGGTGGGAGTGGAAAGCCGGGTAGGGTTCATTGGTCCACGTTGTGCATGTACACTATCTGCATTTATGTTCACGTGTGTTGCGATCATCACACTCTTTAAACATAGGTGTGTGTGTGTGTGTGTGTGTGTGTGTGTGTGTGTGTGTGTGTGTGTGTGTGTGTGTGTGTGTGTGTGTGTGTGTGTGTGTGTGTGTGTGTGTGTGTGTGTGTGTGTGTGTGTGTGTGTGTGTGTGTGTGTGTGTGTGTGTGTGTGTGTGTGTGTGTGTGTGTGTGTGTGTGTGTGTGTGTGTGTGTGTGTGTTCTCTTCATCAGATCAACAGAATCGGTCTGCACTTCAAGCCCTGGTTCTTTAAACATGTGAGGGGCTACATGGAGGACGACCGCACTGGAGTGGAGTACATCCCTCTCAGACAGTACTACCACAGACACACTCGCAGCATATTCTGGGAGCTGCAGGTACACACACACACACTGTGTGAATGATTTATTTATGTCCACATGAATACAAGTATGTCAAGGACATAAACACTAATATTGCAATCAGATATTGAGAGACTGATTGGCACCACAGTGTTGCACACAAACAGGATAATAACACGCAAGGAAAGTAACAGCAGCAGGTGAAAAGTAACAGACTTCATTATAAAAAGCAGTGTCTCCTCAGTACTCAGCGGCTACCAATAACACCTTGCTAACTGCTTGGACCTTCTCTTAGAGAGACCAGACACCTGGAGGTCCTTCTCTTAGAGAGACTAGCCACCTGGAGGTCCTTCTCTTAGAGAGACCAGCCACCTGGAGGTCCTTCTCTTAGAGAGACCAGCCATCTGGAGGTCCTTCTCTTAGAGAGACCAGCCACCTGGAGGTCCTTCTCTTAGAGAGACCAGCCACCTGGAGGTCCTTCTCTTAGAGAGACCAGCCACCTGGAGGTCCTTCTCTTAGAGAGACCAGCCACCTGGAGGTCCTTCTCTTAGAGAGACCAGCCATCTGGAGGTCCTTCTCTTAGAGAGACCAGCCACCTGGAGGTCCTTCTCTTAGAGAGACCAGCCACCTGGAGGTCCTTCTCTTAGAGAGACCAGCCATCTGGAGGTCCTTCTCTTAGAGAGACCAGCCATCTGGAGGACCTTCTCTTAGAGAGACCAGCCACCTGGAGGTCCTTCTCTTAGAGAGACCAGCCATCTGGAGGACCTTCTCTTAGAGAGACCAGCCACCTGGAGGTCCTTCTCTTAGAGAGACCAGCCACCTGGAGGTCCTTCTCTTAGAGAGACCAGCCACCTGGAGGTCCTTCTCTTAGAGAGACCAGCCATCTGGAGGTCCTTCTCTTAGAGAGACCAGCCACCTGGAGGTCCTTCTCTTAGAGAGACCAGCCACCTGGAGGTCCTTCTCTTAGAGAGACCAGCCACCTGGAGGTCCTTCTCTTAGAGAGACCAGCCACCTGGAGGCCCTTCTCTTAGAGAGACCAGCCACCTGGAGGACCTTCTCTTAGAGAGACCAGCCACCTGGAGGTCCTTCTCTTAGAGACCAGCCACCTGGAGGTCCTTCTCTTAGAGAGACCAGCCACCTGGAGGACCTTCTCTTAGAGAGACCAGCCACCTGGAGGACCTTCTCTTAGAGAGACCAGCCACATGGAGGTCCTTCTCTTAGAGAGACCAGCCATCTGGAGGACCTTCTCTTAGAGAGACCAGCCACCTGGAGGACCTTCTCTTAGAGAGACCAGCCACCTGGAGGTCCTTCTCTTAGAGAGACCAGCCACCTGGAGGACCTTCTCTTAGAGAGACCAGCCACCTGGAGGACCTTCTCTTAGAGAGACCAGCCACCTGGAGGACCTTCTCTTAGAGAGACCAGCCACCTGGAGGACCTTCTCTTAGAGAGACCAGCCACCTGGAGGACCTTCTCTTAGAGACCAGCCACCTGGAGGTCCTTCTCTTAGACTTAGAGAGACCAGCCACCTGGAGGTCCTTCTCTTAGAGAGACCAGCCACCTGGAGGTCCTTCTCTTAGAGAGACCAGCCACCTGGAGGTCCTTCTCTTAGACTTAGAGAGACCAGCCACCTGGAGGCCCTTCTCTTAGAGAGACCAGCCACCTGGAGGTCCTTCTCTTAGAGAGACCAGCCACCTGGAGGACCTTCTCTTAGAGAGACCAGCCACCTGGAGGTCCTTCTCTTAGAGAGACCAGCCACCTGGAGGTCCTTCTCTTAGAGAGACCAGCCACCTGGAGGGCCTTCTCTTAGAGAGACCAGCCACCTGGAGGCCCTTCTCTTAGAGAGACCAGCCACCTGGAGGACCTTCTCTTAGAGAGACCAGCCACATGGAGGTCCTTCTCTTAGAGAGACCAGCCACCTGGAGGTCCTTCTGTTAGAGAGACCAGCCACCTGGAGGTCCTTCTCTTAGACTTAGAGA
Organism: Notolepis coatsorum; assembly: GCF_963971535.1. Classification (NCBI taxonomy): domain Eukaryota; kingdom Metazoa; phylum Chordata; class Actinopteri; order Aulopiformes; family Paralepididae; genus Notolepis; species Notolepis coatsorum. Next base: position 182,163,886 of record NC_140166.1, on the reverse strand, counting down.
GACCAGCCACCTGGAGGCCCTTCTGTTAGAGAGACCAGCCACCTGGAGGTCCTTCTCTTAGAGAGACCAGCCATCTGGAGGCCCCTCACAACAAGCTTGTGTACATGACCTACCAAATAAATCAACTAAAGGTTTACAATTCACACACACACACACACACACACACACACACACACACACACACACACACAGAAGTAGTGTTTCCCTGTACATTTATCTGACAGATGTCATCATCCTGGTATGCACTTGCACACCCACACACACACACACCAAGATCCTACTATAATCTCAGTCATTTAATCAGTTTTTTATTAATCAGAGTTTCGTAAACAGTCAAAGCTTACCAAAAGCACGAGCAGTGAACTCCAAGCCCACGTGACTGAACTCAAACTAGAAAGAAACAGACTAAGAAATGACGTAAACTCCATGATCAAAACTGCTAAAAAAAAAATGCATCAATGACAAAACTGAGGAAAACAAAAATAAACCATGTGAACTTTGGAAATTACTCAATAATCAACTAGGCTGCAGTAAAAAACTTAAAACCAGGTTCTCAAACATAAACATAAAGACGGACAACACGCTCATCACAGACAAGCTGGATGTAGCCAATTACTTAAACACTTTCTTCACAAACATAGCCACAACACTGGTAAACAAACTACCCTCCCACTCAGGGCATTATGGGGTAGAACACATAGTAGTATACTACAAGAACCTAGGCGTCCACAAAGACGACTTCAAACTGGAAATGGTAACTACAGATGAGGTACTCAAAAAACTGAGCGCCCTCCAACCGAACAAGGCCACTGGCCATGACAACATCCCCTCCAAATTCCTCAGAGACTCAGCAGCCGCCATCACCCCAGTCATCACACACATAATAAACCTCTCCATAAAACAGGGACACGTCCCTAAGGACTTCAAAAGTGTGAGAGTAACACCCCTGCACAAAAAGGGCAGCAAATTAGACCCAGGCAACTACCTCCCTGTTTCTATCCTTACATCCATCTCGAAAGTCATGGAAAAAATTGTATACGAACGGGTCGAAAAGTACCTCGCGGAAAAAAATCGAATCTACAAATTCCAATCTGGCTTCAGAACATCCCACTCCACTGACACATGCCTTCTCTATTTGAACGACCACATCAAACAAGAGGTGGAGCGGGCAAATACTGCGGCATGGTCATGCTGGACCTACAAAAGGCCTTCGACACTGTCAATCACACCATTCTGATAGACTATCAAAACCACTTGCTTTTAGCTTGTCAATCAGTGAGCTGGATACAATCCTACCTGGAGGGGAGAGAACAGATGGTGGAGGTAAACGGTACCCTATCCCCCCCCCCTCCCAGTGAGCTGTGGTGTTCCACAAGGAAGCATACTAGGACCGCTACTGTTCCTAATTTATGCAAATTACATGTTGTCAGCTTGTGACTGCAACTTGTTCCTGTTTGCGGACGACTCAGCCCTGCTGGTCTCTGACAAGAACAAGTTACAGGTTGAAAAAACCCTCAGCTCGGAACTAGGCAAAATCTGCATATGGCTCGCCGATAACAAACTATCATTACACATGGGTAAAACAGAGTCCATTCTCTTCGGTTCAAATAACAAACTCAGCAAGACCGACGGCTTCTCAGTTACAGTGGGTGACAATATTGTCACAAGGAAAGATGAAATTACCTACCTGGGTTCCATCCTAGAGGCTAATCTTTCCTGTGACAAAATGGCATCCAATGTAATAAAAAAAAGTCAACCAACGAACTCGATTCTTGTACCGGATCTCCTCTCTGGTAAACAAGAATACCCTGAAGACTCTGGCAGGAGCACTACGACTATGCTTGCACCTCATGGTACCAAAGCACCTCAAAGGCACTAAAAACCAAATTACAGACATCTCAAAACAAACTAGTCAGACTACTGCTTGACCTGACTCCTAGAACCCACCTCACCCCTGCCCACTTCGACAACCTAGGATGGCTTAGAGTAGACGACAGAGTACAGCAACTTGCAATGGGCCTGGGCCCTCATTTATCAAGTTTTCTTAGAAAGTATTCTATTTTCGTTCTTAAGCACAGAATTTAGAATGTGTGCACGCACAAAAAAAAACGGGATTTATCACACGTGCGTACACAGGTCCTACGCACACCTGTCTTGATAAATATCACCTTGCTCCTAAGCTGGAGCTTGTGCACTGTTTTAAGTATTTGCATACCAGAACCGCCCCGATTAACCATATACGGTAATGGAACACCCCCATGAAATGTGGAAAAGTGGACTGACCCGAGGGAAGGGTGTTATGGAGAAATACGAGACAGGCTGACAGACATGTACACGTACGGTGATGTCGGATATGATATCTTTTTTTTTTTTTTTTTTTTTTATCCACTTTTTCTCCCATTTTTCTATATTTTTCTCCCATCCCAATTTCGTATCATCCAATTCAACCCTCCCCTGTCACGAACGCTGTTTCTTGCCTCCCACAAGCCGGCTGCAATGTGGACTAAGCCATACATAGCACAAGTCCCCTCCGGTACTTGAGGTAACAGCAGTCGCATCTTTTCACCTGCGCAGCTCGATCTCTCAGTGGCGAGGAGTAACGCGTGGGAGGCTCACGCTGCCCCCGACACTTCCTGATTCTACTGCGCAGGCGCTCCAACTGACCTGTAGGAGTCGCTGTCCACAACGCCCGATCCCCACCCATCAGTTTCCCACCCCCTAATACGGCCAATGTGTATTAGTATGAACGACCAGCTAAACTGAAAGCAATGTGGAGCGCTGGGCTCGAACAGGCGAACCCAGCGCCTCCGCATTCGTGGCGAGCGCCTTGCCCACTACGCCACGTAGCCGCGCTCGGATATGATATCTATTAACCATTGCTGTCTGGGCAGCGCAAACACTAATAAAGACCGTGCTGGAATATGACTGCCTTTTCCCGTTTTGTTCGATTAATACCCAGGGATTAAAGTTATCCTCAATTTTATTCCAAATCGCGATGGATTTTCCGTCTTTTTTCTACCTGCTGCATATGATTTCTAGAGGCATATTTGATGTCAGTATTGGGTAGCCTATATAAACAATAATACGAGAGCATATACAAGAACAATGAATCTCACTGCCATGTATGATGTAGCCTATACGCCATGTATAGCCTGCCTATGTGATCAATAAAAACGCAAACTTGAATCCCTAGCCCCTTTCATGACTGTGATGCACGGAGTGAATCTACTATCACTTGCTCCTTAATAGGAAACCAACCTAGATTTACCCTGAAGGACTGGTTCTAACCGAACCGTTCGTTATACAAGTATCACAGACATTTCAAAGGTACTCAGAGTTGCACGAGGGTTTCGAACAGAGATACGGGATGGTTTGAAAGCTTGGCGTTGCTAATAAACATTTAAATATTTTTTATAAACTGCTCAAAACGACATTATTTTCAGCGTTGGCTGCCTGGTTGTGATCACAGCGCATGCGCATCATGCACCCAACGCCGGAAATAATGCAGTGTTGACCAGTTTATAAAAAATATTTAAAATGTTTATTAGCAACGCCGAGCTTTCAAACCATCCCGTATTTGTGTCCGAAACCCTCGTGCAAAATGAAGCTATTATTATTATTATTATCACGTCTGTGCGCGGAGCTCACAAAAAAAATACTGTCTTTTACGGTTTGTTAGTCTCAGTGAAGTTTCAACGGAGCGAGGTAATCTATTCTAACCAACAAATTGAAGTAGAAAGCGTTTCGTTGTGGCCAATCTTATTTGGAAACATGACACAAAATAATAGTATGTCGCTTTTTATTTGAAACAATATTTAATCGCGTTTGGAGGTCGGTGTTCTGCGTCTGCCCCCGTGCCAAACAAGCAAGCCAACCTATTGTTCGCGCATGAGCCCGTTATAATTACACTACTGTCGCTATTTCACAATGAACTATAATGAATTACGGTTCATACAGAACACGCGCCAGTGTCGGGAGTAATGCACGGAAGCTTATTTCCGCATTGAAACTAATGCATGCAACTGATGAGAGCTATGCCGTCCGTCTGCAGTCCCCATATTCTACCACAGGGCGTCAGCATGCTCTGGGCTGTGCGTAGACATACGCACAAAGTCAAGTTCACGTTCAAATTGATAAATCCCACACTTTGCTTAGAAATGGTCGTACGCACGGGTTAAACACATATCTGTGCGTACGCAACATTGATGAATGAGGGCCCTGGTCTACATGATACACTACACGACCAAGGTACCCATGTACATGTCAAAATACTTCCCAAAGGTCAGTGAATACCACGATCACAACACCAGAGGGAGCTCCACAAATCATGTTAAACCCAGATTCGGCTCAAACAAGGGACTAAACACGTCTCGCAATTATGCCACATCAATGTGGAACGCCCTACCCACAGCTGTAAAGGAATGTGAATCACTACCCACTTTCAAAAACACTCTCAAAGAACACCTACGGGAGACTGCAATTCGAAACTGGCCCCCACAAATGTCCTAACCCAGTTGTACAGTAAATGACCATGTATGGCTTTGTCAGTATTCCAATGTACAGTGCCCCCCCCCCCCCCCCCACCCACCTCCAATGTGTTTTCTCAATCCCTGATATATCAGAATCAGCAGTATAGAAAATCATCAGCTCTCTGAGGAATACAAAAACTAAAGACGTCTATGGGTTGGATACTGCATTCCTGAAAAGGCACAAGAACACCCTCGCCCACCCAATATCCCATCTAATAAACCTGCCCATTAGACAGGGCGTCGTCCCTGACACTTGGAAATCTGCTGCTGTCATTCCTCTTAAATCTGGAGACCCAACAGATGTCGCCAATTACAGATCCATTAGCATCCTACCAATTTTATCCAAGGTTGTAGAGAAATGGGTGACAGAGCGACTTACAGCCCATCTTAGCCAGGGCCACGTGATGTTACACCCTATGCAATTTGGTTTTAGGCCCAACCACTCTACAGATACAGCAAACTGTTTTTTACTTGAGTGCATTCAATCTAAATTGGACAAAGGGGGCATAGTTGGTGCTGTATTTTTAGATTTAAGAAAAGCCTTTGATACAGTTAATCACAGGATCCTCCTATCTAAACTATCCCGCAACTTCAATTTCTCCAATTCCGCTATCAATTGGATAGCCTCATATCTAGCCAACAGGACACAAGTTGTTTGCATAGGAGATACGTTATCACTGGCACTTACAGTGGAAACAGGGGTTCCTCAGGGATCCATACTGGGCCCGCTTCTCTTCAGCCTATATATAAATGATCTCCCATCTGCATGTCCGTCGGCCAGTCTTCAAATGTACACAGATGATACGGTTCTTTATGTCCACACAAAACGGCACCAAGAGGCTGCATGCAAGCTATCCGCAGCAATGTCTGATGTATCAGTCTGGCTGATCCAGTCATGCCTACACCTAAATATAAACGAGACCGTTTGTATGTTTTTCTCTAAAACCAACATAATTCCAGACGCCCAGGATGTACTGTGCAATGGTGAAAAACTTGAGGTAGTTTCTGATTTTTTAAGTACCTTGGTATAATTTTAGACTCCAACTTATCATTTAAAAAGCACACTAAGAAGGTAATCCATACTGTGAAGTTTGGTCTTTGTAACTTTAGATTTATCCGTCCCTACCTGACAACTGAAGCAGCGTTGTTATATATGCATGCAATGATATTTTCCCATCTGTCGTACTGCATCACAAGCTGGTCCCAGGCAGGGTTAACCAATTTTAATAAACTTGAGTCCCTATATAAACGAGCAGTAAACATTTTGGACAAGAAGCTCTTTTTAACATCTTGGCCAGGGACTACAGATGAAATCTAGCCTTCTGGCTAATTCTAAATTTACATTTTTTATGTTTATTAATATGCACTGTCGCTTTTGCAAATAAACTTAAACACACACACACACTTTTTTCTGCATTAGACTCACTATCTCCATCTCTCCCACACAAATACACACACAAACACACACACACACACTCACAAAAATCATTAGCCATTAGTACACTGAGTGAGGTTTGGCGGTCATTATTTTCCATAACCGTAAATTGTGTGGTGAATTATGGACAGTATTGGTTTAACGGATGTCTAAAGCAGGCATACTTACTCGTCTATTAGGTCAGTGTTTCTCAACTGGTGGGTCCATCTTGAGCGGGTCGTGGATGTGTGTAAAAAAATGTAATAATTTTTTTTGCACTTATCTTTGTGAAAATGGCCTCCTCAGCTCTGGTCCAGCTGAAGACAAATCAGAGGAACAGATTGGACATTGAGCATGACCTCAGAGTTGCTTTGTCTACCATCACCCCAGACTTTGAGACTCTTGTCAGGAGCAAACAACATCCCTAGTTATCCCATTAGTTCCCTGGGATGTTTAAGCTAAGAAGTCTGCTAAGGATATATTATTTATTATTATTATTTTATTTCATTGTGTTTTTAGCCATAGTTGTACTTTTGTTGCAGCCCCAGTTATCCCATTAGTTCCCCCAAACTTACTGTAGGTCTGTTATGTTAAGCTAAGAAGTCTGCTAAGAAGCATAATTATTTATTATTATTATTATTATTTTATTTCATTGGGTTTTTAGCCCTAGTTGCACATTTGTTGCAACCCCAGTTATCCCATTAGTTCCCCCAAACTTAGGTATGTTATGTTAAGCTAAGAAATCTGCTAAGCATAATTATTTATTATTATTTGATTTCATTGGGTTTTTAGCAATAGTTGCACTTTTGTTGCACTTTTTTGTGTTTATTTCATGTTTTGAAAGATTGCGTATTACTGCAATATTTTTTTTTACATAAATCATAGTGGTTAAAAATGTTGGGTCGCGACTTAATGACTAAGGAAAATGTTGGGTCCCGAGGCTAGACCAGTTGAGAACCACAGCTCATGTTACGCCTGCTGTCATACACAATGGCACGACAGACAGGAGAGAGAGTTGGGGTGACACACAACACACGTTAAGAATAGGGCTGCACGATTAATAGTTTTTTAATCGAAATTGCGATTTGGAATGATGCAATTATCAAATCGCAAACAAAAAAATCGCAATTATAATTTTTTTTTACATTTATTTAACCAGGAAGTCCCATTGAGATACAAGATCGGTTTGGGAGAGGGAGGTAAGGGGTTTTAGATTGTGTGTTGTGAAGTTTAGACTTCAGAGAGGGAGAGTAAAGTACAGAAAAAAAGGTATCGTTGGGTACCGGTATCGATTCCCAGGTAAAAAGAAAAGTTTTCAGGCTCTGTGTCCTGAAAAGCCCCACCACGTAGGCCAGATGCAAGCCGCATTTTACAATAAACCTCTGTGGGGCTGCTTAAAAAAATATATATAATCGCAAATTTTATCGCAATCGCAATATCTGTCAGAAAAATCGCAATTAGATTATTTCCCAAAATCGTGCAGCCCTAAATCAAACCCCAATCCAAAACGGCTGGGTTAACGGTAATATTCCGGTATTATTCGGGAAACTCCTGCGTTCAGGTCACTCAGGTCTGGCAGCCAAAACCTCCTCGCCATCCCACGCTGTCGACCATGGGCACCATGCTTTTTCCGCACTGGGGCCACGCCTGTGGAATCAGCTGCCGGGGTCCATCAAGGCCTCAGTCTCCATTGCTGCCTTCAAGGCCAGCCTTAAAACCCACTTGTTTTGCTCTGCCTTCGAATAGGGCCTATTCTTTATTTTAATTTTTTTTACAGTATCTGCTCCTATGTTTTGTTTGTTTTATTTTATTCATTTAAAATGTTTTTTTTATGTTTTAAACCTTTTTATTCTTATCATCTTATTTTTATTAATTTTAATGTTTTCTTGTTTTAAACTTTTTTTTTTTTTTTTTCCTTATGCTGTGAAGCACCTTGAGAGCTCACTGAGTTTAAAGTGTGCTATATAAATGAAATCTATTAAATGTATTACTCAAGCACTGGGTCTACAAGTCGCCGCATGTAAACACTGGGATATTATCCAGGATACTGAGGCATGTAAACAACTTATTCCATTTACCCGTGGTGCTGTGTAGCTCAGTCGCTTTTTGCTGGGCGCTCTGAACATGGTTATACCACTCTGAACATGGTTCTACCACCCTGAGCATGGTTCTACCACTCTGAACATGGTTCTACCACTCTGAACATGGTTCTACCACCCTGAACATGGTTCTACCACTCTGAACATGGTTATACCACTCTGAACATGGGACTACCACTCTGAGCATGGTTCTACCACTCTGAACATGGTTATACCACTCTGAACATGGTTCTACCACCCTGAGCATGGTTCTACCACTCTGAACATGGTTATACCACTCTGAACATGGTTCTACCACTCTGAGCATGGTTCTACCACTCTGAGCATGGTTCTACCACTCTGAACATGGTTATACCACCCTGAGCATGGTTCTACCACTCTGAACATGGTTATACCACTCTGAACATGGTTCTACCACTCTGAGCATGGTTCTACCACTCTGAACATGGTTCTACCACTCTGAACATGGTTTTACCACTCTGAACATGGTTCTACCACTCTGAGCATGGTTCTACCACTCTGAACATGGTGCTACCACTCTGAACATGGTGCTACCACTCTGAAGGATGCCAGGATCAGGGCTTCAGGTTCCTCTGGAGCTGCCCATACTGAAACATTCATGCAGTCGTTCCATTGTAAAGTGCTTTGAGTGGTGCTAGTACTAGAAACTATAGAAATGCAGCCTTTCATTCACTATTATTTCCGCTGCTATTGTAATATTGCACAATATTCTATTTAATAAGATAAAATATTCCTTTATTGATCCCCTTGGGGAAATTCGGGCATCATAGCAGCATGGGGGAGGAGGGAGGGGAGTTACAGGTATGTGCATAATAGTAGAAAGACATAAATATAGGCAATGAAATTAGATCTGAAAATAAAAAAATATGAGGAAGAAAAATAAATAATAATAAACAGTGTAAACAATATAATTGACTCTGAATATGAGAAGGTAAACAGTGTAATCAAAGGTACAGATGAGGGTCTGTATGCCCTATCAGTTACGTATATTATATGTTGAAATAAAGAATTGGAATCTAATTAGAATTATCTTATTACGAACACATTAATAATCACGAGATGCAGATGCATATGAATACCTCATCCCGTACTAAGACCTTAACCTGGATATTGGCTTGTATCCTGAAGTATTGTACAAATGCACTCGATTCCACAGTGGTTTCTTATAATGATCAATCACAATCAGAATTGACCTATCTCAAACCCTGCCCTCCTTTCTTGATCCTCCAATCACAACTGTCGCTGGGTGAAGAAAAGAGCTTGGAGCTTGAGAAAGGACCATTCTGATTGTGATCGATCGTCATAAGAAACCGCTATGGCACGGCCGTTTATTAAGCAGGGGGTTGGGAGTATTCAAATTAGATCAATGGGGATGTTTAATTCGCTTTGCATCGGTCAGTGTCTTGGAGAAAGGAGAGTGTAGATAGATAACCCAGCTAATGAAAACGAACATTTCTTCATTGACCCGTTCATTAAATTAGAGTGTCTGATAGCTTACACAAGGGACACTGTATCCATTTGAACATACTGTGTTGTTTTAATATTTTAGAATGACACCGTATGATAGTTAAGATGGTCCTTTGATTTTAATTAGTTACTGACGATCACCCTCGGTCACCTGGTTATTAAAGGGGCACTTCACTAAAAACAATGCTGATTTATGTTGCACATAATCTCGCACACATCCAAAAACTCTAAACAGTTTTGCACATATTCATTTAGTTTCAAGTTTCTTTAATAGTTGTCATACAGAAGTACAGAATACTTTTATACAAAATGCTTCTTACTGTTACGCTCCAGAGACTGTGCAAGACAAGATAAGTATGAAATAAAATAACATAGTATAGCATGTAAATTAGAAGTAAAAAAGAAGTAAAAAAATAAGGTCACAGTGTTCAGTATAGACATATGTACAATGTTCGATGCAGAGTAGACGTAACTGAGTTACCATATAATATACAATACTGTGTAGTGTACTAATATACAATACTATATAGTGCAAGGCAGAAATAGGATGAGGTGCAATTTAGGTACAATTTACAGTAGGTGTACGAGTTGTAGTGCAAATCCTTTATCAATAAATATAAAGTGTGTGATCTAAAGTGTGGAGAGTGGGTGCTGCAGTGTGTTGTTTGTTTAAGTGAGTGTGTGCGTGTGGGTGTGTGTGCTGTGTGCATTTGATGGTTGTTGCATAGTGTTTATTGTTCATTTAGCAGCCTGATGGCCTGGGGATAGAAGCTTCTTCTGAGTCTTTCTGTGCTCACCTTAAGACTCCGGTATCGCTTGCCTGACCGCAGCAGTTCAAAGAGGCAGTTGTTCGGGTGGCTCGAGTCCTTAATAATTCTCTTAGCCTTCCCCTTGCACCGCTTGTTGTAAATGTTCTGGAGGGTGGGAAGCCCTCCTCCAATTGTGCGTTCGGCTGAACGTGTCACTCTTTGTAGTCTGCTACGGTCTTGTGCAGTGCTATTCCCAAACCAGGAGGTGATGTTGCCAGTCAGGATGCTCTCTATTGTACATGAGTAGAAGTTCCTAAGGATCTTCTGACTGACTTGGAACTTCCTTAGGCGCCTGAGGAAGTAGAGGCGTTGTCGTGCCTTCTTCACAACACTGTCAATGTGTGTGGTCCATGTCAAATCCTCGGATATGTGGGCTCCGAGGTACTTGAAACTGTTCACTCTCTCAACCGGTGCCCCGTCGATGCTGAGGAGGCTGTAGTCCTTGACCCCCGACCTCCTGAAGTCCACAATAATTTCTTTTGTTTTGCTGACGTTCAGGGAGAGGCAGTTCTCCTGACACCACTGTGACAGGTTCTCTACCTCTTCCAGGTAAGCCCTTTCGTCGTTGGCAGAGATCAGGCCCACCACTACTGTGTCATCAGCAAATTTGATGATGGTGTTGTTGTTCCGCTGTGCTACGCAGTCATGTGTGTACAGGGAGTAGAGGAGGGGGCTCAGAACACAGCCCTGGGGGGCCCCTATGTTGAGCGTGATGGATGAGGAGGTGCAGTTGCCTGCTCTTACCACCTGGGGTCTGCCCGTCAGGAAGTCCAAGACCCACTGGCAGAGGTCATAGTTCAAGCCCAGGTCGCTGAGCTTGGCTATGAGTTTGGAGGGGACTATGGTATTGAATGCTGAGCTGTAGTCGATGAACAGCATTCTCACATAGTTCCCCTGCCTCTTGTCCAGGTGTGATGCTGCTGTGTGCAGCACATGGGCTATGGCGTCCTCCGTGGACCTGTTGGGGCGATATGCAAATTGCAGAGGGTCCAGGTTGATGGGGAGGGAGGAACAGATGTAGCCCTTCACTAGCTTCTCAAAGCACTTCATGGCTATGGAGGTGAGGGCTACAGGGCGGTAGTCGTTGAGGCAAGCGGGCGTAGATTTTTTGGGTACAGGGATGATGGTGGACTTCTTCAGACAGGTGGGGATGACAGCCTGTTCCAAGGACAGGTTGAAGATGTCAGTGAATACCGGGGCCAGTTGGTCGGCACAGACTTTTAGGACACGGCCGGGGATGCCGTCCGGTCCTGCTGCCTTCCTGATATTCACTTTTTTAAAGATCCGTCTCACCTCATGCTCTGTTACCCTGAACACTGAGTCTCCATCAGCAGACCCCCCCCCCCCCCCATTGCCGTGGTTTGTAGGCTGGTGTTTTTATTCACAGCCTCAAACCTCGCATAGAAGGAATTGAGATCATTTGCTAAGGAGATGTCATTCAGTTTGACAGTTATTGAGAGGAAATTAGTTTGAATGTGTTGTGATAATTACAGCTCAATGAAATGATAATGTAGCAGTCCCTATAAGATAACATATTGCTATTTTTTTATCTACACCAGTGGTTCTCAAACTACAGGTCACGACCCAAGTTGGGGTCGCGGGTAGGTGACAGTGCATTGGCAATGCCAAAGTACCAATTGGCATTGGTAGGTGACAGCGCATTGGCAAGTATAAAAAAAAAAAAAAAAAAAGTTAATGTTCTGGCAACATATTTTGGCTATATATGCCTCGTTTTATAAATGTATATTGATAACATAGTGCTGTAATAACATTTTCGAATAAATATGCATGCTCAAGTTGAACGTGTGCTTTTATTTTGATATTCCTTAATTCCATGTTGAAATTACGTGATACATTAAGTGTGGGGTCCCCAAAAACAATCCTAATTCAAATGGGGTCGTGGTATGAAAAAGTTTGAGAATCCCTGATCTACACCATTTCGATGTGTGTGAGATTATTTGCAAAATAAATCAACACAGTTCCCCTTTTAATAGTAACCCTTTGATACTGACTACTACTACTGATTTGTCCTTTTCTAGGACATCATCCCATTTGGCAACAACCCTGTGTTCAGGTGGCTGTTTGGCTGGATGGTTCCCCCAAAGATCTCTCTGCTGAAGCTGACCCAGGGAGAAACCATCCGACGTCTCTACGAGCAGCACCACGTCGTGCAGGACATGCTGATCCCCATAAAACACATGCAGACGGCCATTACTCGCTTCCACCAGGACATACATGTAAGACACACACATGTGTGCATATGCACAAACACACATGAACACACATACACATTCTTGTCATATTATGAGAATGATTGACTACAGTCCATTGACTCCATCCGTTCCCTAGCTCCTTACACTAACCTTAAAATTAGGGATGCCCCGATCGATTGGCCAGCGATCGGTGTCGGCCGATATTCAGTATAGATATGAGATCGGTGAAGTCCGATAATGCTTTATTTTCGCCGATCGTGAAAACCGATAGAAAAACATGATACAATTCTTTTTTTAAAACTTTATTTTTTAGCGTTTATCGCTTTTCTGGTCAAGCATGACCGACAGTTGTAGGGTGAAACGGGAGAGAGAGCAGGGGGAGACATTCGGCAAATGACGGCGAGTCCGGGAATCGAACTCGGAGTCAACCAGATCCGTGACGCAGCACGGAGTCCCGCGACGCAGCGCGGTAACATGGTGTGCTACTGGAGCACCCCATGATACAATTCTTAGCAGAGTTCTCACTCACTGACTTCTCTCTCAGGCACACAGAGCTGCAGCGCACTTCCCCTCCCCCTCCTCCTCCTCCCCCTGCCCCTCCCAGACCCGTGTCAACAGAGGCTCCGGCAATAGTCTGCTCTAGTCTAGTGCATGGGACCTCTGTGAGCTAACGTTAGCTACCTAGCTATCGTTACTGTTTAAACAAAATGACCCAGTCAACTATTCACTTTTAGTTTAATACATGAGGCATTGTCTAACAAACCCCGCGAACTTTGGAAATTACTCAATAATCAACTAGGCTGCAGTAAAAAACTTAAAACCAGATTCTCAAACATAAACATAAAGACGGACAACACGCTCATCACAGACAAGCTGGATGTAGCCAATTACTTAAACATCTTCTTCACAAACATAGCCACAACACTGGTAAACAAACTACCCTCCCACTCAGGGCATTATGGGGTAGAACACATAGTAGCATACTACAAAAACCTAGGGGTCCACAAAGACGACTTCAAACTTGAAATGGTAACAACCGATGAGGTACTCAAAAAATTTAGCGCCCTCCAACCTAACAAGGCCACTGGCCATGACAACATCCCCTCCAAATTCCTCAGAGACGCAGCAGCCGCCATCACCCCAGTCATCACACACATAATAAACCTCTCTATAAAACAGGGGCACGTCCCCAAGGACTTCAAAATTGCGAGAGTGACCCCTCTACACAAAAAGGGCAGCAAATTAGACCCAGGCAACTACCGCCCTGTTTCTATTCTTACCTCCATCTCGAAAGTCATGGAGAAAATAGTCTACGAACAGGTCGAAAAGTACCTGGCGGAAAAAAACCTAATCTACGAATTCCAATCTGGCTTCAGAACGTCCCACTCCACTGACACATGCCTCCTCTATTTGAACGACCACATCAAACAAGAGGTGGACGCTGGCAAATACTGCGGCATGGTCATGCTGGACCTACAAAAGGCCTTCGACACTGTCAATCACTCCATTCTAATGGACAAGCTAAAAGCAATTGGTTTTGATAGCCTATCAGTGAGCTGGATGCAATCCTACCTGGAGGGGAGAGAACAGATGGTAGAGGTAAACGGTACTCTATCCCCCCCCCCTCACAGTGAGCTGTGGTGTTCCACAAGGAAGCATACTAGGACCGCTACTCTTCCTAATTTATGCAAATGACATGTCGTCAGCCTGTGACTGCAACTTGTTCCTGTTTGCGGACGACTCAGCCCTGCTGGTCTCTGACAAGAACAAATTGCAGGTTGAAAAAACCCTCAGCACGGAACTAGGCAAAATCTGCATATGGCTCGCTGATAACAAACTATCATTACACATGGGCAAAACAGAGTCCATTCTCTTCGGTTCAAATAACAAACTCAGCAAGACCGACGGCTTCTCAGTTACAGTGGGTGACAATATTGTCACAAGGAAAGACGAAATTACCTACCTGGGTTCCATCCTAGAGGCAAATCTTTCCTGTGACAAAATGGCATCCAATGTAATAAAAAAAGTCAACCAACGAACTAGATTCTTGTACCGGATCTCCTCTCTGGTAAACAAGAATACCCTGAGGACTCTGGCAGGAGCACTCATTCAAGGGTACTATGACTATGCGTGCACCTCATGGTACCAAAGCACCTCAAAGGCGCTTAAAACAAAATTACAAACATCACAAAACAAACTGGTCAGACTACTACTTGACCTGAACCCCAGAACCCACCTCACCCCTGCCCACTTTGCCAACCTAGGATGGCTTAGAGTAGACGACAGAGTACAGCAACTTGCAATGGGCCTGGTCTACAAGATACACTATACGACCGGGGTGCCCATGTACATGTCAAAATACTTCCCAAAGGTCAGTGAATACCACAACCACTACACCAGAGGAAGCTCAACAAATCATGTTAAACCCAGATTCGGCTCAAACAAGGGACTAAACACGTTTCGCAATTATGCCACAACAATGTGGAACGCCCTACCCAAAGCTGTAAAGGAATGTGAATCCCTGCCCACATTCAAAACCGCCCTTAAAGAGCACCTACGGGAGGCTGCAATTCGAAACTGGCCACCGTAAATGCCCAAAACCCCCACCACCTCCTAATAGACAGTCTCCTCCCCACCGCATGTATATATTCCCTCCCCGCCGTATGTATATTCCCCTCCCACCCACCCACCCCCTCCTAATGTACAGTCCCCTCCCCATCATATGTATATACTCTGTCAGGATCTAGGGGTAACAGTACTGTATATTTGAATACCGCCTATGTCACAAATGTATCAGTACTAAATACCTATATGTCCCTATGCCATAAATGTCATGTATGTTATGTATGTCATAAATGTCTATATGAATTGAAAATGGGGGACCCTGATGGAAACAAGACAAACGTCTTTCTCAGGTCTGCATCCCCTTAACAATTGTATGTATTGAGCCGTACTGTATTGTACCCATTCTGCAATCTGTTAAATAAAGTTTTCATTCATTCATTCATTCATTATCTAGCTGGCTAGCTACTGATAGCTCCTGATATCAACAAATGCTCCAGCAATAGTCTAGTAGTGCATGATACCTCCGTTAGCTCGGTAGCTCACGTTAGCTCACTGTTTAAATGAAATGTCCCAGTAAACTAAATAGTTCACTGAGGCGTTGTCTTAACGTTATCTAGCCGGCTAGCTACTGATAGCCCCTGATATCAACAAATGCTCCAGCAATAGTCTAGTAGTACATGATACCTCCGTTAGCTAGGTAGCTCACGTTAGCTCATGTTAGCTCACTGTTTAAACGAAATGACCAAGTAAACTAAATAGTTCACTGAGGCGTTGTCTTAACGTTATCTAGCTGGCTAGCAGTAGCTACAGATAGCTCCTGATATCAATGTCTTATAACATTGATTCAATGCGTATTCGAGCCCCTGGCTTGCATCGCAGTCACGAAAGGGGCTAGCTGAGGGCATGCTGAATGTGATTTGACCAAAGCAGAGTATACACACAGACAGTGGAGCTGTTTGCAGATAGCGAGCATTTTGACTTGTTGCATGGTGGCGATGTCTCGCAGATAATACAACTACAAGTATAATTATATAATATATATATTTTATAAAAAATAAAGTATATATTTAATTATTTTTTTATATAAAACCAAAAACTATCGCTCAGGCGATCGGTGATCGGTATCGGTGGCAAAAAACGTGATCGGGGCATCCCTACTTAAAATGGCACATTTTAAATTGGGAACCAGCCACAATTTCATCACTTGCCCCAAAGTGCACATATACATTCATGCATACAGTACACACACTTAATCGACACACACTCATAATATGGCTTCCTATTGCAGGTGTACCCTCTGTGGCTGTGTCCGTTCATACTGCCCCCAGGCAGGGGGATGGTCCATCCCAAGGCTCAGGAGGAGGAGCTGTATGTGGATATCGGAGCGTACGGGGAGCCGAGAGTCAAACACTTTGAAGCTAAAACTTCCACTCGGCAGCTGGAGCAGTTTGTTAGAGAAGTGCACGGGTGAGTCTCACGCACTGCTCAGAACCTTCTGATCAGCACATCACCATGATGTAGCATGAGCTGTGAGAGTTGTTTTTACACCGTATCCTCTCCTGTTGTTTCCATGGCTACGGTCTTCCCGCAGGTTCCAGATGCTTTACGCAGATGTGTACATGGACCGGGAGGAGTTCTGGGAGATGTTTGACGGACAGCTGTATCACCGACTGAGGGAGGAGCTGGAGTGCAAGGGGGCGTTCCCTGAGGTCTATGACAAGATCTGCAAATCGGCTCGACACTGACCCCTCTCGTGGGCAATAAGACAAACCGCCAAGCCTTGTTCCTCAATCAGAGATAGACTGACCGCTGGTGCCTTCAGCTAACAGCTGGTGGTTTAGAGGGGTTTGCTCAAATAAAAAAAGGCAGCTCCTCCATGTGGTAATAGAAGGTTAGCTATCAGTGTTGTTGGGGAAACAGTGCATACAAGGTGACAGGTTTGCAAAATTAGAGTTTTACCCAGGGGGCTGTCTGGGGGTTAAGTTCTGCACAACCATCAGCTCAAATACATATATATTTTATTGTTTGATAAGCGGACTGTTTCTGCATTTGCTCTGTCTATTATTATATGTATACGATCCAATCGGCGTGAATATGGAGAGATATGAAGCTGTGGGGCCGTGCAGAGAGGGACCACGTCTCTCACACGATCTCCAGCACCTACTTCACACCAGCCTTTTCATGACGCCAGCCTTAACACCTTTACCCAGCGTTCTCACTGGCCAGTGCCTGTGAAGTACTCCTTAATTTAAGCACATTTTGGCAAATTCTAAATGTTATTTTTCCATGTTTTAATCATCCTGTCCTACTATTAATATTAATATGACTTGTGTGCTTTCCTTTGATCTGTTTGATGCATTACATTTGAACATAAAACCTCTGCTCTAAACATGACTGTTGCCATTTACCAGACCCAGTAATAGTGTGGCTCACCTTAATTTCTGTTCCACTGATTAATGAATCACTGATAATTATATTATTATAATTATATAATCATAAATGGTAGCCTACTTATATATTCCTTTTCTAGAACTCAAAGTGGCTTTACACTAAGGGTGGTGGTAGTGAGACAAACATAACACCAACACTCCAGGATGGATGGACTCCAATCTAATGTCTTGGGGCAGGGAGTTTATAGAGCCTGGGAGCTGCCCTGGAGAAGAGCGCTGTCCCCGCAACGGTCACAGGAATCAACCTATCAGGTCACCTGCTAAGAATTGGGAGTTATTGGTCAAATGGCCATCATGTTGTCTGTGCATCCTGACCATAAAGTAAGAGTATGTCTGTGTCCAGCCTTCCCCGGATCTTGTGTTTACCATTCACCTTATATTTACCATTTGATCTCATGTTTTCCATTTGATCTTATGTTTACCATTTGATCTTAAGTTTACCATTTACAGACGTTTTATGACTTTTTTTTATGTCTCTTGTTTATTAAAAGTCTCACCCTTCGAATCACGTGCCATAATGCCTATGAACACAACTCTTTTTTTCATCAACATCAATTCCTGACATAAATGTTTGTATGAAAGAAAAGTGTTAAAAGAATACTTGTGTAGGGTGACATTGTGTTTTGGTAGGGGAGAGGAAGGCAAGCAACCATCATGCTGTCATAACTATGGCTTTATTGATGAATGCGTGGATACAAAAAAAGATATCTTCTGTTTTTGTTTTTTTCAATCCAGATTTTTCACCTTGTTGACAAACAATTGGATATGTGTCTATCACATCGTTTCCATTTGTCCTCGACTCGGTTGCTGAGCCGATTCGACCAGCAAATTCCTTCCAGATTGTCCATTAGGGCCTACCCAACAGGAAACTATGTCTGTCCGTCGGGACATTAACCGCCCGCAGCCGCTCCCTGAAAGAAAGACAGACACACACACACTCTCGGAGTCAGAGCTATAGTCTGCTGCGACGCATGTATAAAAAGGCAACAATTTGACAACTCTTACTGCATGTGTTTGTCCCTGAGGAGAGATGGGAATCTCTGTGTTTGGGATTTGAAGACGGTTGTGGGACCCTTGAGATATTTCTTCTGATCCTTTAGTTCAATATTATAGTGACCAGGGCCAACAGTGATCTGAGGGTGGGAAAAGCTACTGCAGCCATCACATTCACAATATAATACCATGGCATTTCTTCTCATCTAATGTGATCCTGATTATGTACATAGGTTTTACAAAGATAAAAGATAAATAAGAAGTGGAAAAGATAGGAGTTATGTGAAGGCGATTCACCCACGTCGTTTCTAGCCGGCTGCGCATTGCGGGGCGCGGAGGAGAGGAAGGGTGGTTGGGTGTGACTCGCGGTGCGGCTGGAAACAGTCACTTCATACGTCCCTGGACCAAGTGAGGTCTGATGGGGCAGGGAAACCAGAGTAATAGGAAATTATTTAACATCTGCAGAATGGGTACAATACGAATACGGTACGGCTCAATACAAACAACTGTTAAGAGGATGCAGACCAGAAAAATACTTTTGTCTTGTTTACATCAGGGTCCCCATTTCCAATTCATCAAGACATTTATGACATACAGATATACAGTACTGTTTCATCAAGACATTTATGACATACAAATATACAGTACTGTTTAAGAGAAATCATAAAAAATATATATACATTAGAAGGGGAAGAAACTACATTGGAGGGGGGGGGGGGGGGGGGTGGACTTACCGGGCCAGTTTCTAATGGGTGCTCTTTGAGAGCAGTTTTGAAGGAGGGTAGGGATTCACATTATTTCAAGGCTGTGGGTAGGGCGTTCCACATTGTTGTGGCATAATTGCTAAACGTGTTTAGTCCCTTGTTTGAGCCGAATCTGGGTTGAACATGATTTGTAGAACTCCCTCTGGTGTTGTGGTCGTGGAATTCACTGACCTTTGGGAAGTATTTCGACATGTACATGGGTATCTTAGTGGTGTAGTGTATCTTGTAGACCAGGCCCATTGCAAGTTGCTGTACTGTTGTCTACTCTAAGCCATCCTAGGTTGTCAAAATTGGCAGGGGTGAGGTGGATTTTAGGAGGGGAGAGACTGATTATGAATCCACTGGATTCGAATGTATACCCCAACTTTCCCTCAATTTTTTTTTGCAAAACAACTTGTCCCAAATCCGATGGATAAAGTCAACCAAGCTCCGGACCTAGTGTGACAGGGCCTTTTCAGTAGCTGCTCCCTCCCTCTGGAACACCCTCCACGTCCACATCAATCAACCACCCTCCCCTCCTTCAAACAGGCCCTCAAGACCCGCCTCTTCTCGACTTGCTTTCACCTGATCGTCAACTTCCCTCCAAGACTCAGCTTTACATATTAATTACATTTTATTGTTGATAATTCTTTGTTATGTTTTACTCTATTGTGTATATATTAAATTATTGTGTGTGTGTGTAAAGCGACTATATAAATTGAATGTATTATTATTATTATTATTATTATTATTATTAGTAGACTAGTAGTAGTAGTAGTATCTATCTCAGAAAGCCATGTGGATGACCTCTTCTGAATGGGAAAAAGGCCTGATGTGTGTAATGGTAGCTCACCAGGGGGCGGGGACACTGGGCCAGGGTGCTGTGATAGATCCTCTCTGTGGGTTTGGACGGGTGCTGCTCCAACCTGCTGAACACGCCGTGCTTCTCCTTCCGCTTCAACCCGTCTCCAAAGCCGTCCACGTTGTTGTTGTACTGTCCAGGAAACGGGCCCATGCTCCTCTGCTGCCGAGACACGTGCAACACACACACAGACACATTACCAATGATTATTGCCACCAACAACAAGATATGACAATTTTTTTTATGTTCCAAAAATATCACAAGGGTGGATAGAAAATTTGAATTAGAAGTGGAGAGGAAGAGAGTGCTGTGTGTGTTTTGATTGATTGATTGAAAACTTTATTAACAGATTGCAGAATGGGTACAGTACAGTACAGCTCAATACATACAATTGTTAAGGGGATGCAGACCAGAGAAAGACTTTCGTCTTGTTTACATCAGGGTCCCCCATTTTCAATTCATCGTAACATATATGACATACAGATAGACAGTTCTGCTACATCTATACATTTATGACATACCAGATTTGCAAATACAGTACTGTTTGTGATACGAAAAGAGTCCAGAAAAAAAGTATATACATTTGACGTAGAAACTGTACATTGGGGGGGTGGGGGGTACTGTACATTGGAGGTGGGTGGGGGGGGGGGGGGGTTGGGTAGGAGGAGGGGTGGGTGGGGGACACTGTACAATTGTACAAGCAAAACTGTACATTGGAATATTGACAAGACCATATTGTGGGTGAGAGAGAGAGCTCGGTGTGTGTGAGAGAGAGAGCTGCTGGGTGCACGTGTGAGTGTGAGAGAGAGAGAGCTGGGTGCATGTGTGAGAGAGAGAGAGCTGCTGGGTGCACGTGTGAGTGAGAGAGAGAGCTTGGTGCATGTGTGTGTGTGCACGCACATGTGTCTGCCTATAATGTGAGTTACCTGAGTGGCAAAGTAGCCAGACTTCTGAGGTTGGTCTCGTGATCCAGTGAACACGTCGTAGGGTCCCCTGTTACTGACGCGCCGGCTCAACAACGTATCAATGTTGCTCTTCAGAGTGTACGTACCGGGACCCGGCCCACAGTTCTGCACATGTCAACAACAACAACTCTCTGATTCAGCTCAGCGTTCGTACACTTCACATGGTCAGATGATTTGTTTGTATTTGTTGTACAACAGCGTATTTTTACCACTGCAGGGATGCGTGGGCAGCGACTCTCTCTGGTGCTGTGTTCCATTTTGATACATCCTGCAGAATGCACCTTCTTCTCTTCCGAAGCTGCCCAGGGTATACCAGCCTTACCATAGCTGCCAGGGCCTGGAGTACAACTCTACACACACACACACAATTTATTAACTGGATGATAGTGACAAATACTATTTTCTAATTTGTGTTTCATGTTTGAATGAATGAAAACTGTATTTAACAGATTGCAGAATGGGTACAATACAGTACGGCTAAATACACACAATTGTTAAGGGGATGCAGACCAGAGAAAGACGTTTGTCTTGTTTACATCAGGGTCCCACATTTTCAATTCATAGTGACATTTATGACATACACAACATACATGACATCATGACATTTATGACATAGGGACATACATGAGTAACATGACATACAGGTACTGTTACATTTGTGACATGATATGCAAATATACAGTACTGTTACCCAGAGATCCTAACAGAAATATATGATGGGGAGGAGACTGTACATTAGGAGGGGTGGGTGGGTGGGAGAAAATATATACATACGGTCAGGGGCGTATTTGACGCCGGGGACGGCGGATAGTGTCCCCCCCACGTTTTACCGTCCAAAGAGCTGAGTCTGACTACCTGTTCTATTATTATGCAAAGAGCAGTAGATGGGGGTCGCATTCTTGCCCTGCAAGGGCCAAGTACCCACTCGCTAAAGTACTTGTCTTTGCATAATAATAGCTCGGGTCGTCAGCCTAGGTGTGTGTTAAAATACGTCAAACATATTGTTTACACTGTCTTTCTTCTATTATAACCCTCCCAAATCATATTCAGAAAGTATCACAGAGACTTCTATTGACCAAGGAATTAGTTATTATTTCGCGGTTTATTCACATAACGTTATATTGTTTACACTGTTTTTCTTCTATTATAACCCTCCCAAATCATATTCAGAAAGTATCACAGAGACTTCTATTGACCAAGGAATTAGTTATTATTTCGCAGTTTATTCACATAACGTTATATTGTTTACACTGTCTTTCTTCTATTATAACCCTCCCAAATCATATTCAGAAAGGCACACACACAACATATTCCAGTTAACGGTATATTTTTTTAATGATTCGTTATGGCGTAATCAATACTTCCATGCGTATAAATTGCGTTCGCAACCTCCGTGTTTTGGGGGTAGTCATCAGAAACCTCGGATCCGGGATTCGCTCCCATCCGTCGGGCAAGAACTGTGGGTTTTCAGCCTCTCTCTCTGGAGCTTAACGGAGTTTCTGGAGGAGTTTCTGGAGGAGCTTGTCGCGGCTCATGCGCATGCGCACGCTCAACCAATCAGAGAGGGGCTTCGCTCAACCAATCAGAGAGGGGTCTGCAGAAATAGAGTTCAACCAATCAGAGAGGGGTCTGCAGAAATGCGGCTACGGGCCCTAACCCCCCCCCCCCCATCGACGTCACTCGCCACGCCCCCAAATCTGTCCCCGGCACACATTGAGAGAGAGTTACGCCAGTGCATACGGTAGAGAGTAGACTGTCTATTAGGAGGGGTGGGGGGGGTTGGACATTTACGGTGGCCAGTTTCGAATTGCAGATGCTCTTTAAGCGGCTTTAACCCGTCTTTTGTTTGTGTGTGCGCAACCAGATTTTCACTCTAGAGTCGATACTATTTATTGTGACATGTCAGCAGGTAACTATGGAGTAGGCCTACTTGTAGCTGACAGAATGAGCCAGTGTGTGCTGCCCTCTAGTGGAAGGAACATGTTCACACCTGCACATCCCTGAACCTCTTCGCAACGCTGTCACACACGCCTCGGACGCTGCACGGCTTCTTCTCCAGCTCTCGTATAAAGTCTGTGCTCTCATAGGTGCCAGGACCCACTTTGGTTTTCTACAAGTGAAATGCAAGAACCATAGAGATACATCTGTTTGGTTTGTATGGTAGAATCATTATTCCAATTAGCCAATGGCGAATCAGCCAACCCTTAATGTAATGTAACCGTAAATGCCCAAAACCCCCACCACCTCCTAATAGACAGTCTCCTCCCCACCGCATGTATATATTCCCTCCCCGCCGTATGTATATTTCTCTCACACCCACCCACCCCCCCCTAATGTACAGTCCCCTCCCCATCATGTATATACTCTGTCAGGATCTAGGGGTAACAGTACTGTATATTGGAATACCGTTTATGTCACAAATGTATCAGTACTAAATACCTATATGTCCCTATGCCATAAATGTCATGTATGTTGTGTATGTCATAAATGTCTATATGAATTGAAAATGGGGGACCCTGATGGAAACAAGACAAACGTCTTTCTCAGGTCTGCATCCCCTTAACAATTGTATGTATTGAGCCGTACTGTATTGTACCCATTCTGCAATCTGTTAAATAAAGTTTTCATTCATTCATTCATGTAGTCGAGTAATCTTTATTTATTTATTTATTTATTTTATTTTTAAAATAATACATCCACAGAGCTTCTAGAAAGGTGTGGGATAAAAGTATTGCTTTTCCAGCAATTTTTTTTGATTGATTAATGAATTTATCATTTAAAAAAATTTGGCGGGTCCAAAATGAATGTTAATGAATGTCCCCTCCCTACTTCCTATTTCCCCATGTGGAATGCACCTGATTGGATAAATGACATGCTGGTGCTCTAGTGCAACATCGAATGGCTGAATGTTACCTTTAATGTTACCGTGTTCGCAGACCTTGTGGAGAGAATGCTGTGTGTAAGACTAGCGAGTTTCTGAATGAATGTAAACTTTATTTAACAGATTGCAGAATGGGTACAATACAGTAGGCCTACGGCTCAATACACACAATTGTTAAGGGGATGCAGACCAGAGAAACGTTTGTCTTGTTTACATGATGCAGACCACATTTTCAATTCATATGACATTTATGGCATAGGAGGGACATACATGACATACAGGTATATAGTAGGCCTACTGTTACATTTGTGACATATACGATATGCAAATATACAGTACTGTTACCCATAGATCCTAACAGAAAATATATACATATGATGGGGAGGAGACTGTACATTATGAGGGGGTGGGTGGGAGAAAATATATACATACAGTGGGGAGAAAATATACGGTGGGGAGGAGACTGTCTATTAGGAGGGGGGGGGGGGGTTGGACATTTACGGTGGCCAGTTTCGAATTGCAGCCTCCCGTAGCGTAGGTGCTCTTTAAGAGCGGTTTTGAATGGATTCACATCTTTTTACAGCTGTGGGTAGGGCGTTCCACATTGTTGTGGCATGTACATGGGTACCTATGTGGTGTAGTGTATCTTGTAGACCAGGCCCATTGCAGGTTGCTGTACTCTGTCGTCTACTCTAAGCCATCCTAGGTTGTCGAAATGTGCAGGGGTGAGGTGGGTTTTAGGAGTAAGGTCAAGCAGTAGTCTGACCAGTTTGTTTTGTGATGTTTGTAATCTTGTTTTTAGCGCCTTTGAGGTGCTTTGGTACCATGAGGTGCAAGCATAGTCGTAGTAGTACCCTTCTGTGGTTCTCAATGCCAGCAATGACCCACCAGGAAATCTTTGTTTGTCCAGGCCTCTCTGTACAGGTGTGCAGTTTCAAGGGTTCTGCGCCAACCTGGTCCTTCTGCCCTCTTGGCCACAGCTCGGGCGCTGAAGTCCACTCTGTCTGTGTCGGCATTGTATGTCCCTGGGCCTAGATTCCTTTCCTGTGCCAGACAAACATAAATACAGACTTTTCATGAACAATCTTTCACAAAATAATGAACATGCTGGTGAACACACAGTGAACTAAAATGTCCATCCATAACCATAACGCTGTAAAATCATTGCTGCATCAAGACTCAGCTCCTTCCTCATCAGCTCCAATTCTGTCCTCCACAAACAAAGCAATTTCTCATAGTGCAGTACCCCTTAACCCCTCACCCCGCACACCAGTAGAGTTGACGTTGACACACACCACCACCACCAACAACAACAACAACAACAACAACAACAACAACAACAACAACAATCATGATAACCACGGTAAACCACCACCACCACACACCAAGTCGCTGGTCATCCTCCTGCAATAGGGAATCTGTATGTAGGTTCCTTCCAAGTCCAACTCTCTTGTTTGCTGGATGGACAGCCGGCCGACACATCAAACCTGCCCAAAATACAACATTGTTCAAATTGGTCCAATTACATACATAGTTGTTGTTGGTAACAGGCTAATTAGGTGCACCACAGAACTTTGTCAGAAGGTGGATATAGTAGCCAGTAGGCTAGCCCCTTACGTGACTGCTAGCGAGCCTGGGAGCCTGTAGAGAGGGGGCTACCAGTAGGCCTACCTCGATCCCCTGGCAAGTTCCAAACGGAGCTCCTTTACATTTCTTCTCAGTCATCTTTTCAGATTTATTTTTCTCTCGGGGACAACAGAAAATAACGTTAAATGCTTTGTTTTTAAAATACGTAACTATGGTAACAATGACGTTGCCATTATGTTGATGTCGATCCTAGCAACCCGTATGTCATTTAATTGTACCACAGCTCGGTTGTCAGTCCGAGCAATCCAGCATGCAGAAATTATAGGTTTGCCAAAGTGAACCCGGTCTCCTCACAACTGGCCAAAGTAAAATGTAGATCTAAACAGTACACTACAGTAGTAAATATACACCGACCGCCGCCTAGCCTACGCATACACATACATTAGGCGATGTAATAGTAATATAGTTATAGTTAGACAGACGTTATAACTTATAGCGTTTTTATAACATGAAGGGCTCCACTAACTCCACTATGCTAGATCATAAATCACCTTTTTGTGAATTGCATTCAAATTAGAAAAATACAACTAGAGCAATTTGTTTATTTTTCCTGAGCAAGTCTGGCATCATGTCACCCGCGGCTGCGCCCCACTGAGCCACCCTCTTCAGCTTTTGGAAAGTGAACGTAACTAGTAGCGTGCTGGAAACTGTGTCAAGCTTGCTTAATTAAACTAAAATAATACTTCCTTTGCCTTCAAAATAAAAGTCTGGAAATTGACATTGATTGATTGATTGATTGATTGATTGATTGAAAATTGTATTAAGAGATTGCAGAATGGGTACAATACAGTACGGCTTAATACACACAATTGTTAAGGAATGCAGACCAGAGAAAGACTTTCGTCTTGTTTACATCAGGGTCCCCATTTTCAATTCATAATGACATTCATGACATACATAACATACAGATATATATCATGACATATACAGTACTGTTACATTTATGACATACAATATATACAAATATACAGTACTGTTTAGAGATCCTGACAGAAACTATATACATTCGAGGGGGAGGAAATTGTACATTAGGAGGGGGTTGGGTGGGTGGGTGGGTGGGGTGATCAAGTGTCTGGCAGTAAAGCACAATAACAATCATATCACAATATTCTGGGGTGTGTAGAAAAAGCTGCAGAACATTTGTGAAGTAATTATGGTGACTGTTATCATGTATACTAGTCTAAGGCCCGTTACTGCTGGTGTGCTAGATGTAGAGGCCTTATGAAAAGTGGAGAAAAACAACACTTGGATACAAAACATATACCAAATGATACAGGAAGCTCTCTTATTTCATAAACATCATAAATTTGATATATATGTTCTGAACCAGTTTAATACTTTTCCAGATGATTAATTAGGATAGCATGGTTAATTGTGCCGAATGCTGCACTTAGGTCTAAGAGGACACGAATTGAGACCTTATTTGTATCAGAGTTTAGTCTGAGGTTGCTATTATTTTAGTAAGAGCAGTTTCACTTTCTGAAGCCTGATTGAAATTCCTCCAGGATGTTGTTTTCTTTAAGAAAATAGTTTATTTGGACTGAGACTGAGACTTACTGTCTAGGTTTTTTTTTTAGTAAGGATTTTTAATGTCTTTAAGACATGACTTGAAAGTTGAAACACTGTCAAATATCCATTTACAAATGCTGTAGATATAGTCAAGAGGTGGAGGAGTTACACTCCATGACCATTTTATAGAGCTCAGTTGATGTAATGCACGTGCATTTCCCCATGGTTACATCTTTTTCACATGTTTTGCAGATGTTATCTGTGTTTGCATCAGAAGTAATGCTGGCTCTGATTGATGTTATTTTGTTATTGAAGAACAATGCAGAGCACTGTGGAGGGGTGGGGGCAGTGTTGAGTAGTTGGTAAATAAGCAGAGAACAATATTCTAGAATTTCTGTGATAATCTTAGAAAATGTATCCTTTCTTGCCAACAAACTCAAATTATCTCGTAATATTATAATACTATTATTATATAGGCTTATAACTGGGATTTACATAACATATTAAATTAATATACAATATACATAGGTATCATTATATCATGATTTAACAGATCTGTCATCGTTCATTTGCTTTCCTTTTCCTTTTAGTTAATACATTTCACTCAGAAAACGTTCTATAATATAATTGTGATGGCGACCTTTATTTTTATATTTCTAGTCCATTTCAGACCGGAAATAGAATTCCTTATTTTAACCTGCCTCGACACTGATGTGGTTTCTTGATTCGAAGACGCCAAAAATATCGTGCAGTTTCAAGTTACAAAAACAGGTAGGTAGGCTAGCCACGTCCTTACATTTAACGTTGGAAAATGTTATTGCTATTATAAAAGTTATTGGGGCACGTTGTTGGGTTGATTTCGTGTTTTTTTTTATCAAGACTGGGTGAGATTTGATGTTTAGACTTCATCTCGTCAAAAGCAGGATCTAACTTCATCAACGTTAACTTTACTTCTCCTCTTGCTGGTTTAGTTTTGTAATCTGTCAATTAACTAACGTTCGCTAATCCTTTTCGGTTTCCATATAATGTTTTAGCTAACGTTAGCTAGGAAGCATCTTTGCTGTATTGACGTTAGCCCGCTCTCTTTAGCTGCTGGTCGGTGCAGCTGACACTCCATCGCACTAGAGAGTAACGCGTTACATGAGCAGCTCTTTTAAAGTTTACTTTTGTGAAGGTGACTTTGAAGATCATGTTGTCTTGAAGCAGGAGGTCAACCTAGGTGGCTGGTCAGCTGCAAGCAAGTCAGTGAGTCGGAATCGGGGACAGGTGTTTTTTCAATGGCTATCGCCCGGCTAATGTTTATTTAACATACTGATGGGACATTCATTTCGAAACGCTTGCTATAAGTTATACTCGATTTTCACCCTGAAAAAGGTCAAGACAACCAGCAACCAAACCAGGTTAATCAAAGTTTCCTTGATGACAACACCGCGGAAGGTCTGCAACCTTGGTTGCAGCTCGGACATGCTTCGATCACCAAAGCAGTAGAAATAAAGGCCTGCCAATGAATGAATCAAATTAGTGCTGGTCCCATGTCATCGCTTTATTGCTTGACCTTTCTAGCTGGTCTACCTGGCCATGGCACCTATAATTCATATCATAATAATAATAATGCAGGACCTCTTGGGTCTTTAATGGCACCTATAATTCCACTGTCTACATAGACCTGCTATGCCAGGGAACCGTTGCCCTCTGCCCCACTAACCTCAAAACTGCTTGTAAGCGATAGGGCATGGAGTGCTGTGTTTGAAAACTACACAAATATCTTTAGTAGGCCTATACCTGGTATGGTCTGGTTATTGATTAATAACCACTCTGAAGTTGGGAGGAGCAGGTTTAACTTTTTCTGTAAAAGTGAGCTAATTAGGCATCTTAAATGAGACATGGCTATATACATGGCTCCAGGCTACTATAACTATCTATAATGGACAAAGAATGGATTAGGCTATATCTCAAATATCTTCTTGGAGTCTTGTGACTCCAAATTAATGTTCTCAAGCTTCAGTAAAAGCAACAGATCAGAACGATACCACCAATCGATATCAGCTGATACTTAGTTTAGAACTCTGAATTGTGTCTGCAGTGGACGTGGCCCCATATTTACCTCAGCACTGTCCAATAAAAGTTACGGGGGTGTGAGGCATACAGTACTGTATATTTGCATATCGTATATATGTCACAAATGTAACAGTACTATATACCTGTTTGTCATGTATGTCCCTATGCCATAAATGTCACAATGTCATGTATGTTGTGTATGTCATAAATGTCACTATGAATTGAAAATGGGGGACCCTGATGTAAACAAGACAAACGTCTTTCTCTGGTCTGTATCCCCTTAACAATTGTGTGTATTGAGCTGTACTGTATTGTACCCATTCTGCAATCTGTTAAATAAAGTTTTCATTCATTCATTCATGCCCTGTTAATGTACATGCAGTTCAATGGTACCACAGTGGATGGTGCGTTTGGACATGGATGACATTGCAGCAAACTGATCTTTTCTGTCTTTGCAGAGACTGGAGCAGGAAATAAATCTGGATATTTAGAACCCCCGCTGACGTCAAGACCAGAGAGGAGGAAGTGGAAGGAGACGCAGAGTGAGAGGCGTTGGAGGAGCGAGTATTACTGGCCTGGGGAGGGACGGTGGAGCGCAAAGGGAGTGAGGAGGAGTAAGAAGCATGTCCACTGACCGGGATCCCAGTTACACAGCGAAGCTACTGCAGCTAATGCTGCTCTCCACCTATTGGGGCATGCAGATTTGGGTCACCTTCATATCAAGTTTGTACCACACACACCCTTCCCCCTTTATAGGATATTGAGCAAAACAACATACTTCTAATAAGTGGGGCCTTGGTCGGACAATGTCAATATTACCAAATGGGGAAATGAGTGACGCCATCGATACTTGCGCGATATTTTTCAAATGGAAAACTGGCTGCCTGGGAGCCAACAGAGAGCCATTCACCAACTGTTTTAAGTTTGTAAATATCGTCTCTAAGAGTGATGATGACGCCATTTTGATGTCGTGAGTTCTAAGGCCTATAGTCCACACGTACACAGGTATTTTTGATATACAAATTTAAAAAGATCCCATCCACACCAATGTGTTTTAGAAAATGTCTCTCCATGCAACAACGCAAAAACACTCGCATAAAATGAGCTGGACGGGAGGCTGGAGGGAGCTCTCCGTGGTCCAGATTGCAGAGAAAATACCCAGGATATGTGTGGAGTCTGTGGACAGGGCCATTAGTCATGATGTTAGTGTTTTCCATAAGCTCCGGTTTCACCCGTCCACACGAAATACACGGTATTTTTAGAAAACGGGAGTTTCTAAAAAATCTTCAACCCGGCAGAAAACGGGAGTTTTAAAGAAAAGGTCAGGTTTCAGTGACCGAAAACGCAGTTTGCGTTGAGGACAAAACGACATGGAAAAAGCTACGTTTTCAAAAATACCTGTGTAGGTACAAGATCCAGACTGCAGAAACATCTGCACAGTGTCTCTATTTCAAATTTGTAGTACTTCCTGTTTATACTTTTACTTAATCTGTAGTTTTGACACATTTTTGCCTAAGGCTCTATTACAGTGGTTCTCACAATTTCTGGTTTGCGATCAGGTTTAAGAACTATAAAAAGGCAGCATGTGAGTTCACCTGTCTTCAACCAAAATGGAAGGAGAGTGAAGTACACAGAGAATGTGCAAATATACAATACATTCACCAAACACTACACAAGACAACCAATGATGCAGACTGATGAAAATAAAAAATGTCTCTCCATATACCCAAATCAGTCAACATGGAGAATCACTACAAAACATGTCCCAGTTTCCCCATAAATTCGCTGGCCAGATCCAGCTAGGTGAAGAGATAATGTCTGATATTTGCTGATCTTACAGTGTTATGCACACTACTGTAGTAGCATGAAAACTGGGAGATGTTTTGTTGTGATTCTCCATGTTGAAATGTTGACTGATTTGGGTATATGGAGAGAAATAAATTATATTTTCATCAGTCTACAGCATTGGTCTTGTGTAGTGTTTGAATTTATTGTATATTTGCACATTCTCTGTGTACTTCCCTTACGGTACTCTAATCACTGAGAAGTAGAATAGCTAAAAGTGTTTTAGGTTAAGCACAGCAGTGTGTAACTGGTTCAAACAGAATTAAGTCATATGAAACTAAATGTGTTTTTTTTTTTTTTTATAAATTAGTGTATCGTATTTACAGAGTGTTTCATTTAGCAAAGGATCTGAGGTGTTCTGCTAATTGTGTGTGTGGTTGTGCTAATTGTGTGTAGTGTTTTGAAACACCGGGCCCCGTTTTCAAAATTGGGTCCTGTTTTCAAGCAATCAAAAAAATATCCCCAGCAAATCTCTTAAGTACATCAATATTGGAGGTATTTGTAGGTTAAGTATTTAAAGTTTGCTATTGGCCATTTTTGCACACTTGTTATCAACCAGGAAATGCTTGAGAGATTGTATAAGTCAAGCAGTGTTGTTGTGTTTGTATAGACCAGCGCAACACTTCCGGGATTCTGAAATCATGGAGGAGAGAGCGGGGGGGAGAAAATGAATGAATGTGGATGAGAGCCTTGACATTAAGTGGTTGTAGCTAGCTACGGCTGTGGGGGTGCGGGAGACATGATCCAATAGACTTCAATACTTCAATAGACTTCCAATAGACTTATACGCCTGAGATTGCCCGCCCATCAATCTGCGCATGCATAGTTTGGGAGTAGGTGCGAAAAAGTGACTAGCTCGGCAGAGAAAGTGCCGATCGACTTGGGATTGGTCGTGCTGTGTTCAGGAGACTCGGGCATATAAAGGTCTATTGGATCATGTCTCCAGCACCCCCACAGCTGTAGCTACAACCACTTAATGTCAAGGCTCTCATCCACATTCATTCATTTTCTCCCCCACGCTCTCTCCTCCATGAGCTCAATGTAACGCGGAAGTGCTGTGAAGAAATGTTATTTTCAATGTTTGCTATTTGGACAAACTGGAATGTAGCCAAGCTTGCTCACTACAAGCCCAGCCACTGTTCTTCTCCGGGGAAGGCAGCGCCGGCAGCAGAAGCACGGTCGGCTCGTGTCACTTCAGCATTCCTATAATAGGCTACTGGCAGTGCAAATGCAAACATTAAAAAAAAAAAGCCCTGAAGGTATGTAGTTGTGGGAGGAGCTCCCCGGTTGATAGTTCCTCTCAAAGAGTTCTTCGAACCGTTTGGTCCAAAAACGCCTTTTGACAACTGATAAAGATTTTTATTTAACTTGATTAATTATTGGGGTGAGGGCTTAAGACTTCAAATATTAATTATTTCATAAGAAAAAAAAGCACATATTCTAAATATTAATATCTTCTCAAGACTCCCCAAATCATGTTGCCACCCCCTTGGGGGTCCCGACCCTCAGGTTGAGAATCACTGCTCTACTAAATGAGATCTGTGTCGTTTTGTGGTGTTGTCTTCCTTCATCTCTGATCCTTAATGCCGTTTCATAGTCCAGACGTAGCCATACATGGACTGGAGGACATCAAAACAATGCAATCTTTCTGTCTGAATCTAGAGTTTGAGTACTGGTGTCATAGAAAACATGGCTCGGCATGCACCAAATATCTGGTATGGCTGGACTAGGCCTGTCCCCGACTAAGGATTTGTATAGTCGACTTTGATTGGCCAAAATGTGCAGATAGTCGACTGGTAGTCGACTACAACCCCCCCCCCCCCCCCCCCAAATGCAAATTATTTTTTATCATTCCATTTGGGCTGTGGGGGGTGCTTAATGTCTAAAGGAGTCGACTGAAGGCTTCTTGTCCTCTGCAAAAGCATGCAAGTGGTCCACTGATGCAACTTAATATTTGTCTACTCGAATCTAGTGTATAGTGTATTCATTAGATGGGTGAAATCCTCTTTCTGTGCCCTCTTTCTGTTTAGTGAGGCAGTTAGCCTCACTGGTATGCGCGCCATTAGCATTAGCCACGCTTCTAGGCCTCTTTGCTTTTGGAAAGAATAATCCCATTCTTAAATGTTTTATTATTTTTTGCATTCGCCTAAGATGTTGGCAGTTGACTACGGCTCCTTTTGATCGATTAGTCGACTATTTGACTAATCGAGGTCAGCCCTAGGCTGGACTATGAAAGGCAAAGGACTGTTGAGCATCCGTCCACATAATGTGTACTATGAGCCCTGTACTTTAGTCCCTCCACCCCCCAACTACCTGTCTGAAAGGAGCACCCTGCCTGCCCTCATCTCTGACCCTCATTGCTTAAACACAGAACAGTCTTTACACCTACTGTACCTCCAGGCCCTACAGTAACCCCCCTGACCTGTCTAGCTCTTTAATAAGACTAACAATATTATCCCTGTATCTTCACTATCTCTGTGCAGGCTTTGTGATGGACAACCACTTGAACAGACATACATATGGGTTCATTCAGAGTCGTCTGGTCCCATTCTACCTTCACTTGGGTTCAGCTTGTGCCTTCTTGAACCTCACTATGTACGCAGTATACCATCCCAAGGACCTGCTGGATGATAGGGAAGCCTTTCAGGTGTGTAAAGTTGGTACAAATTGATCATTTGCAAAACGAGTTAATGTATACAGTATGCAACTGTGGTTCTATGGATTCTAGAAGTTTGTTCAATCTTTGCCAATTTTTCCCCCTGCCGCCCCAGATCTTCATCTTATTTGTGTCGGTGACGGTGGCTGCCGTCAATGCCCAGTGGTTTGGCCAGATGACCTCAGAGATCATGGCAGACATGCATCTCGTCGAGCAGGCGTGCGGGTTGGGCCAGGATATTGGCTTGTCGTCCAATCGCGAGGCTTATGCCAAGCTGTGCGAGACGGACGTAAAGTACAGATACCTCAGCGGTCGCCTGTGGCTGTACAGACTGCTCTCCTCTCTCTGTAACCTCTGTTGTATAGCCTGCAACTTCTATAGCCTCTGTTACACGGCTGAGAACCTCACCACCTTATAACAGCTGCTAGGACGGTTATCCCATCAACAAACTAGTCACTCCTCCTCCTATACATCTCCACCTCAGCCAAGCAAATGGCCTGGAGATGTTTTTATTTTATTAAGTACATTTGAGTATATAGAAACAATATATTCTAGTGTACATGGACATAAAGATCCTCTTTGATAGGAGGTGAATTTACCCATCTCAAACCCCGCCCTCGCAAGTGGAGGATCATGAAAAGAGGGGCAGGGTTTGAGATGAGTCAGTTGTTTTGTTGAAAGTGCACAAAAGCCTTTAATTTTTCTACAAGAAGGGAATACTGCATGGAGGGATGTAGAGGGGAATACTGTATGGAGGGATGTAGAGGGGAATACTGTATGGAGGGGTGTAGAGGGGAATACTGTATGGAGGGATGTAGAGAGAAATACTGTATGGAGGGGTGTAGAGGGGAATACTGTATGGAGGGATGTAGAGTGGAATACTGTATGGAGGGATGTAGAGGGGAATACTGTATGGAGGGGTGTAGAGGGGAATACTGTATGGAGGGGTGTAAGAGGGGAATACTGTGGAGGGATGTAGAGGGGAATACTGTATGGAGGGGTGTAAGAGGGGAATACTGTGGAGGGATGTAGAGGGGAATACTGTATGGGGGGATGTAAGAGGGGAATACTGTGGAGGGATGTAGAGGGGAATACTGTATGGGGGGATGTAAGAGGGGAATACTGTGGAGGGATGTAGAGGGGAATACTGTGGAGGGATGTAGAGGGGAATACTGTATGGAGGGATGTAGAGGGGAATACTGTATGGAGGGATGTAAGAGGGGAATACTGTGGAGGGATGTAGAGGGGAATACTGTATGGAGGGATGTAGAGGGGAATACTGTATGGAGGGATGTAGAGGGGGATACTGTATGGAGGGATGTAAGAGGGGAATACTGTGGAGGGATGTAGAGGGGAATACTGTATGGAGGGATGTAGAGGGGAATACTGTATGGAGGGAATAGGGATGTAGAGGGGAATACTGTATGGAGGGAATAGGGATGTAAGAGGGGAATACTGTATGGAGGGAATAGGGATGTAGAGGGGAATACTGTATGGAGGGAATAGGGATGTAGAGGGGAATACTGTATGGAGGGAATAGGGATGTAAGAGGGGAATACTGTATGGAGGGAATAGGGATGTAGAGGGGAATACTGTATGGAGGGAATAGGGATGTAAGGGGAATACTGTATGGAGGGATGTAAGAGGGGAATACTGTATGGAGGGATGTAAGCGGGGGAATACTGTATGGGGGGGATGTAGAGGGGAATACTGTATGGAGGGATGTAGAGGGGAATACTGTATGGAGGGGTGTAGAGGGGAATACTGTATGGAGGGGTGTAAGAGGGGAATACTGTATGGGGGGATGTAGAGGGGAATACTGTATGGAGGGATGTAAGGGGAATACTGTATGGGGGGATGTAAGGGGAATACTGTATGGAGGGATGTAAGGGGGATACTGTATGGATGGATGTAGAGGGGAATACTGTATGGAGGGATGTAAGGGGAATACTGTATGGAGGGATGTAGAGGGGAATACTGTATGGATGGATGTAGAGGGGGATACTGTATGGAGGGATGTAGAGGGGAATACTGTATGGGGGGATGTAGAGGGGAATACTGTATGGAGGGGTGTAGAGGGGAATACTGTATGGAGGGATGTAGAGGGGAATACTGTGGAGGGATGTAGAGGGGGATACTGTATGGAGGGATGTAAGGGGAATACTGTATGGAGGGATGTAGAGGGGAATACTGTATGGAGGGATGTAGAGGGGAATACTGTATGGATGGATGTAGAGGGGGATACTGTATGGAGGGATGTAAGGGGAATACTGTATGGAGGGATGTAGAGGGGAATACTGTATGGAGGGATGTAGAGGGGAATACTGTATGGATGGATGTAAGCGGGGGAATACTGTATGGGGGGATGTAGAGGGGGATACTGTATGGAGGGATGTAACTTGGGTTTCACTGCTACTTTATGCCTTTATGTTGCAAGGGATTTCAGAGGGAGAAATGACATGAGCCCTGCTTCTGCAAACACTGCTTCATCTGGTATGACCAGTGGTGTGGTTGCCCTGCACTGTGGACTAGTAGCCTAGAGCGATTTCCCAGTTCCAAGATGTCTGTATGGTATATTGCAGAAGCTTAAAAGGTGCTATAGATGACATTCAGCCACTAGAGCACCAGCATGTCATTTATCCAATCGGGTAGTGAAAGTAGGGAGGGGATACATGCCTGCAACATGTAAATAACATTTATTTTGGACTCGCAAAACATTCTTAAATGATACATTTGTTAATAAATCTTTTTTTGGGGGGGTTACTCTACTGATTACTCTACATAGAAATGTTATCTATAGCACCTTTTTAAATTGAATGGGATGTTTTTTTTTTGTTGTTGACAATGTTGTTTTTCTTTGACCAGAGACGGCATACTGTGAAATGTCATAATGCACACTTTTTCTCTATGGATCAACAGTAAGATTTGTAACTAGTTGTTACGTCCACTGACTTTCCTCTGGCCTCTTTTCTTTTTTTGAAGAGATTCTCTCTCTATGTTTTCAGGTTTGCCACACCGCTCTTGAGTGCTTGGATCACCCACACCTGAACTTCATTTGCTCGTCAGTGGAGCCTGTATATCATTCCCCAAAACCAGTGATCGTTGCCATTTGGCCACTGGGCTATTTGTTGGGCTGGTGCTGTTGTTGTGGCGGCTAGTGTTGAAACTTTAGTACCTTTATACAGCTCGGTCTTTGCTGACTAGTTGGTAGAGCTGCCTGTTTGGACTAGTCTTGGTAACTTTAAGGAAGCCTTGTATAGGTTTTCTGCCTTAATTTAGCTTACCCCTTTTCCTCCTGTTTTGATGTTGGGGAGTTTAGTTACATACTGTTTGCTGCTGCTCAGCCTGTTAGAATAGGCCAACCTCCAGCCACACCTGGATCCTGCGTTTCCTGCTTGTCTGGCTTGAGTGGTTACCATAGGACCCTTTGTGGTCCCAGGTCTGAACTGTGGGGGAAAGTTACTTACTCCTTAATCCCTGTATACTGGAAGCTTTATGTACCCTAGATACTCCTGTACATTCGAAATCTCCTGTAAATTCTATCTAAAGAGTTCAATTGTTCAAATATTGTTTTGTTGTTGATAAAGAGGCTGATTGTAGTGTAGACAGATCACTGTGATAGTGGGTATCTATGATGGGAGGTGCCCATATGATTAACCCCAATGACAGCCGTATATCATCCAAGCAAGGGTGTCACATTAGTGCTCGTCTATACAACTAATACATGGCCTGCAAATCAAGTTATATAACAGTATAATCCATGATTACTAATCATGGCACGAGGGCTAATTGCGTTAGATCTTTAGTGTATTGATATTTAAATGTATACATTTAGGAAAGTGCTTAACTGGTATATATATTTAATACATGTATAGTATTTGGTATATATAAATCGTTTTAGCCCTGTTGGCTTCATTAGCACTGCTAATAACCTTGTTATATCCAGTCAGAACATTGAGGAGTGAGCTTTTGTAGACTGAAAAGACTCCCCACTTCATGATGAAGCATATAGGCTGAACTTAAAATACTTTTTTGTGTTTTTCCTTTTGACTTAGAATAGTTCAGCTTATGTTAGTAAATATTCATAATTGTGGAGCAGGGTTTGTCACGGCACCTGGTTTGCATTCTTATATATAAGGACCATGGTCAGCAGCACCATTAGCACTGGAAAAGCAAGTTAATTTGGTGTGAGCGTGAAAAATCCTTACATTCAGATCCGGTGGGGCAGTTCCAAGCCATCAGTTACATCTTGCCAACACCATAGATTAATCTTTGTTCACTGGTTTCTACCAGTGACTCTGGTCATTTTGACAATCGGATCCTTAAACGGAGTGGTGTTCCCCATACCCTCGGATGTCAGTGCTGAGTGGTGTTCCCCATACCCTCAGATGTCACAGTGCTGAGTGGTGTTCCCCATGCCCTCAGATGTCACAGTGCTGAGTGGTGTTCCCCATGCCCTCAGATGTCACAGTGCTGAGTGGTGTTCCCCATGCCCTCAGATGTCAGTGCTGAGTGGTGTTCCCCATACCCTCATGTCAGTGCTGAGTGGTGTTCCCCATACCCTCAGATGTCGGTGCTGAGTGGTGTTCCCCATGCCCTCAGATGTCACAGTGCTGAGTGGTGTTCCCCATGCCCTCAGATGTCAGTGCTGAGTGGTGTTCCCCATACCCTCATGTCAGTGCTGAGTGGTGTTCCCCATGCCCTCAGATGTCAGTGCTGAGTGGTGTTCCCCATACCCTCATGTCAGTGCTGAGTGGTGTTCCCCATACCCTCAGATTTAACTGTGCTTGTTTATTCCTTTTAAGGGTTGAGTATTTTATGGTTCCCATTTGTTTCTCAGTCAACAGAATCCGCTCAGTGATTTTGAGTACTAGTAGAAAGAAACCACTCCCTTCTGTGGAATGCGTGCTCACTCGCTCCGTGTAGCCTGAGGACTAAAAACCAATCTATTGGTGGATGCTTCGTTTTCTTTTGTTTCTAGATTTGTGTATGTAGGCCAGTGAGACCTATTTTATAGTATACATCTGGCAACTGAACACATACTTGGTAGCAGCACTGTATGCTTTCTGAAGCTCTTATTTCTCATGCTAATTTATTTTAAGTATGGATGTATGACGATTCTTACCGATCGTTCATGCTTGCCCTGGGCTGCCTTTGGTACATGATTGTACCAGCAAAGACAATGCAAGAATTTCTTGAAAGAAACCGTATCTATCCACCATTATATTTCTTAGCCTTTCTGCCATCAAGATAGTGAATTTTATTTCACATTGAATCTAAATGTGCCTTTCCCACTTAGTCTTGTCAATTTACATGAAAGCCATATTTATGTATAACTTAGGTACTGTAGCTTATTTCCATGTTGGGTGGACTTGCAGACAATGTATGCTAGATTGATACTTGAGTTACTGGTTTATAAGGGTTAAATTGTGCCTTTTTGAGCACAACTTGCAGAGTTGCAGCTTGAGAATACTAATATCTGGTTAAATATTAAAGACACTGTTAGGATCAAAAGCTGTTCTATCTGTTATGGAATTGGTTTTGTATCAGTGATCTTTGACTTGTCTTGATTTATTTTTGTATGAAATAAATGTTTGCACAAAATGACTACAAATCCAAATTTCTACGCTTCAGGCTGGGTTTTCAGTTGTGTAATATTTAACCATAGCAGCAGACTTTTCATTGCAAGCTAAACCATCAGATGTGGATCACACAGGGTTAATACAAACCAGATGAGTTTGATTAATGTGTAAATCCCAGCTGGAACATTAAACAAGATAATCGAATCGCCAATCTAACCATGTCATTGTGCGATGCATTCCATTCCGTCCAAATGGGTCTGACATACTGTAGGTTACGTCGCTGAAGCTCCTCTCTGTAATACGGAGACGGATCCAGAGAGTCGCAAGGACGGCAGAGAAGATCATTGGCTAAGAACTTCTGTCCCTTTCAGTCCAGGTGCAAAGCCCACTCAATCATCCCGAGACCCCAGGCACCCTGGACCACAGCATCCAAACACACAGGCTGCGAGCCTGCTGAACACCAACTCCTGAATACATGTTCTGGTATCCCATTCACACTTTATCCAATCAGGATAGAGAACTCAACACTGCAAAAATAAGAAATGGAAACTAGTTTTTAAGCAAATACGAGCTTGAAACAAGTAAAATAATGACCAGTGCAGTAAGCAAATTTAGCTTGGCAAGATTTCTTAGTCAAATATATCTAGGGTTCTCTCCTGGTTGGATAAAGTGGAAAATCGGAATGTAGAGCTATTTTACATTTCTTAAAGAAAATACCACTTAAATCACCTTTAAGTTGTACCTTCAACAATAACTATACTATACCATACTGATAACTACGCTCTTGTTTTTGCCACTGTAGACTAGTAACTATACTTTCTTCCTGCAGTATTAATAATTGTTTTGTATATATTTATTTTTCTCCCTCATATATATAAATAAAGGTAACTTTATCGTGTTATCACTATTGCTTTTTGTATTCCATTGTGCTGTGGCCATGAGCGGCGTGAGCATACCATTGTACTCATTACATATGGCAAAACATATTTAAATCTTTAATCAAACCTGTGCTGTTAAATCAGAATCCCAGATGAAGCACTTTGCCGTGATTCTATATCTAGATGACGGCCCGGGAGTACAAGCAATGCTCTTGTAAGTTCCCACACATGGCCTGCAAATCAAGTTGTATATTATAACATCTTACGTTAAACACCACCCTTAAAGTACAAACTAAATAAAAAGCTATGTCGACACATTATATATTATGCAATATTCAGTAGGATGGGCAGCCCTAGTACAAACCTTGAAACGCATGCAATGTCAACAGAGGAGCACATCAGACGGTCTTTTTTTTAATGTAAAAATAATTGGAAGAAAATCTGCTCTGATCTCATGGCTATTTACGTTCAGGACAGGTTGGCATCACAATTAACTCTGCTTACAATATTAACATCAGTAAAAAGAATAAATACAAAAAAGTATGAAGTACATCCATCAGTAATGTGATGCAGACATGTCTGATAGAAATGTAGAAAATGTGAAGATACCCGACTACTCAGGGACAACTGCTTGTAAAATTGTAAAAAACCCTGAAATGTATATAGACCATTTCTTGAAAGTACAGTAACCTCAGTCTCTCAACACTAAACGGAACCCAAGAGCTGCAGCACATACGGTTTTAACCCTTTCACCATCACTAGCTAGAAAACAGTTAAAAGTGCAATAGAAACATTAAAAGTTATACACATAAAACATAATTACTGCATGTTGTCTCTGCATAGAGAAGCAGTTACAGCTTGTGATAGAATCCATGACAAACATTCTGTAACACTGAAGGAAGACCAACGTAAACAGTTATTTCGGAACATGCCCCGAACAGACATGGGCAGCAAATACATTTAAAGCCACAATCCTTAATTTGAATTGGCAGCCTTCTGCCCCAGCCACTTTGCCTATCTGGAGGATGAGGTTATGGAGATGTTTGCATTTCAATCTAGTACCAACAGTCTGTGGTTGTTTACAACATGTTCATATTTTTTTAAGGTTGTAAAACAGTGTTTACAAAACACGCTACATGAAAATGGAGTGACACAAAAAGATATTATTAGGTAAAGGTAGGTTAAGAGCATCTCCCAGAGCTCGGAAGGTATTCTTAAGCTACATTCCTCAGGAATAAGCTGAAATTGGGTATGCAATACTGTATTTAAAAAAAAAAGGATTGTGCCTTTAAATGATCGTAATTTTTTATATTTGCAAGCCTATCCAATCAAAGCACACATGTGATCCGACAGACAATTCCAGCTGACCATTCCCATTTTCAGGAAGCATTCTGTTCAACATTCAAGTTGAATATTTCAGTTTGTTGACGGGGTTACCCGTCTCCATGACACCGGTACCGTAAACAATGTAACATAGGCTCCATTTCTCCCTTCTTATGACTACTCACAAGTACAGTAACTCCACTTAGAGAAAAACAACAAACACTAATTGAAATTGATCCACGTTATAGACCTCTCACGGTTAACATATTTCCGCTTGCTCCCATCTCTAGAATCTCCTGCAGCCATAGAAAAATTAATGGCCCATTAATAGATCGCTCCTAGCTTCGTCTGTGGTTCATACAGGCTGGTTCCAGTGAACAAGGCCTTCTAATATACATTTCTCTCTCCAATAAGGCGGGTGATTTGGAATTTCGAAGCGGCAGTTAAAAAATAGCTAAGCATTGCAGATCAGGTCACCAGCGTCAGTGCATTCTCTGCAACATCCGGTCATTTAGCGTTAGCAATTTGGCTTTAAAAAATTGGAACGTTACAACAAAACAAAGTCCTTTGGTGAAACACAGTTTACCCAATAACCCCACATGGAGCATCAAGGACAAACTTACTGGTAAACAGGAAAGGAAAAGACAGTTCATTTTCGCCATAGGTGAAAAGAAAGGCTCGTAAAAACGCGTGAGAGGTCTATTGGACCGATTCAAGGTATAGAAACTGAACCTTTCAGTTGCCAGTCCGGACTCCTCCCTCTTGGGAGGATTTTGTAACCATGGCAGCTTGGTGAGCGTAACCATGGCAGCTTGGCCACGCCTCACACAATCAAAGAAGAAATCAGCAGGACACCAATCCCATGGTTTCCAAGCCACGGCTGCTAAAATACCCAATAAATATAAACTGTACCAAAAAATAAAATTATCTCTTGTTCATTGGCATTAAAAATAAAAAATAAAAGAAATCCAGTGTCTTGGTCATACGACGACCTTGCCCTTAATTTCCAACTTTGTGTTTTCACTCGGTTTACTGCACCGCTCCTCTGTGAAAGTGATGTACGAGTACACCAGGCTCCCTGCAATACTGAAACGACACAGACGGCACCCGTGTTAAGACAGTTAAAAATACAAAAATACACCTGCATTTTGTTTGTACATGGCACAAACCTGCATGCATTAGCGTGCACATGTTTCATCAAGCCGTCCCGATGTGTTGGTAGTCAATCTACAGCTCATGTGACAAGTGACAACCCGCAATTAACCTGGGATGTCAGGGTAAACATGTCACAGCAAACAGCTGTCATAACTCAGGACATCGGGGTGAACGTGTCACAGGCAATAGCCTGGCGATAGTTCCAAACAAGACCCAGCATGCACTTAACACTTTAAGGACCAGCCACGAGTTTATACGTGTTACGGTGCCATGCGTTGTGGACCAGAGCCACAAGTTAACTTGTGGCAAGTTGTTATTGTTTTATTCCATATTAATAAACGGATCAAGGTCCCCGATCGGCTCTGCAGATTTACCCGCCAGATTTAAATCCGCGACATGCAATACCGGCCAGATCCTCTTAGGGGCGCCATCGCTCCACTGCAGTATCATTGAGGCCGAATGGGGAAATTATTTTTTTTACTGTCTGTGGGCGTTTCATATGAGCCTCGATCCCAGCCGAACATACTCCATCTTTGATCACGTTACCGAACGCAGATTTCAGCCTGGAATAATGGGATTTATGATCAGCCAATGGACATATCAATCTACCAGATTCCGATGACTAATGACGAAATGCTGCCGGCGGTCACATGGGCTGACGGTAGGATACTATTCCTCCAAATTACAGCTGGATTGGACATTGTTGTAACACGCAAGTGATCGATCAGTGAAAATGGCTACTTGAACGCACACTGTATTGCTAATCAATAATACTGATCGGCATCCCCCGCCGCCCCCATTTCATCCATATATGCTCTGTAATAGTCCGGATGTTACGCAGTTTGTTTTATTTCATTCGTATATATACAACAGAAATGGCGTTTGATATAACGTGACTAGCCTTTAGCCTCATATCTAGCTCCCCAGAAAAAAGACGAGGCGAAAACTGCGATAAACCTTATATTCACGGCGCTATAAAATGACAACCAACCGATGGATTTTTATTTTCTTTAAGCCATTATGAAGGCACGGTTTATGCACTCAAGTGACAATGAGAATGGACAGATAGCAATACTATAAAGTATATATATAGCTGTTAGAAAGTACATCGGTTTGTTGACAAAGCTCGGTCCTCTGGACTATAAAACGCCACGGGACTCTGGTCGCCAAAGTGTTAAGGATACCTGCAGATCTACGGATGATAGGCGCGATAGCCTGACGTAGGGCTGGGCGATATGGCCAAAAATGATATCGCGATAACGATATCGATAACAATATCATATCACTCGATATTCAATATTATCGATATTGTTATAAGTATAGTTTTTTTTTTTTTTTTAAACAACATATGTATGTTTATTTTGCAGCAATTCTTTGTTGTTGCCGCCATCTTTAATGTTACATCCCCTCCCACTCCAGTTCTCAGGCTGCAGCTGGTTTGAAAGCGAAAGTAAACCGGCTTCTCTGCTGGCTGTGGCTCCAGGGGAGTTGAACAGTTCTGGCTCTGCTGGTTTCTTTTCTATCTTTTGGCACTTTTTGGTGGACAAACCACCGCACATGTGCACCGTGACTGGAGTCTAGCTCTACTAGCACACATAGCCTACTGTGTACAGACGGTTTCAAACTGTATTTTATTTTTTTTATCTCTTTCTCCGATTTTTTTTCTGTTTTCTCCCCGTCCCAATTTAGTCGTTGTGCCAATTCCCCCCCCTCCCCTACCTGGTTGTTGTGCGCATGTTCTCCTACTGGTCGGTACAAGGGAACCCTGAAGTATCTGCACGCTTCCTCCGACACGTGCGGCGACAGCCAGTGGCTCTCTTCTCACCTGGCAGCGAGGGCTCTCATTGGTGAAGTGTAATGCGTGGGAGGTCACGCTGCCTTCCTCAAGTCCTGCCTCCGCTGAGCAAGCGCCCAGACCTGACCTGTAGGCGTCGCTGTCCACAACGCCAGTTTCCCACCCACGACTTCCCTCCCCCTAACCCAGCCAAACGAGTTAGTATAGCGATCAGACCAAGCCAAGGCAATGCTGACTCCGGGAGTCGAGACCGCAGCCTCTTGCATTGCTGACAAGCGCAATCTCCGCTATGCCACCTGACCGCTAAAAACTGTATTTTAAATTAGAAAGCAAACTAAATAAATGGACAAGAGAAAAATAAATCTCAATTTGGTCAGTATTGTCATTTGGACAAGCAAAGCCATTACTTTAAGTTGAAGGCAAGAAAGACAAGTCTGTCCACTGTCTCTGGTTTTAAAACTGCC
Organism: Notolepis coatsorum; assembly: GCF_963971535.1. Lineage (NCBI taxonomy): Eukaryota > Metazoa > Chordata > Actinopteri > Aulopiformes > Paralepididae > Notolepis > Notolepis coatsorum. The sequence continues at coordinate 182,118,963 of NC_140166.1, read as the reverse complement.
CTGTTGCAGGTCACAATTTGGTTTTTTTTTTCCGATATTTTTTTTCCCGATATCGATTATTAAAATATATCGCCCAGCCCTCCCCTTAAGTTACTTCTGTAGAGAGCCTATAACATCAATTTCCGTAGGAAGTGCTATGATTTACTGAATTACTCTAAAGGAACATACCAAGCTTATGGGAAATGTGCTTAGTCTTCTCTAGAGTCAGACATGAAGATAGATACCAATTTCCTCTATGCATGGAGTAGAAAGCTATCCGTCTGCAAGCTAGCCTAGCTTAGCACAAATCAGTGGAAGCAAATATGGACCAGCTAGCCTAGTTGTTGGTCAAAAACAGCTCTCCCAGAGTTTTAACACTTTGAGCGCCACTCACGGCTAATCTCGGGTTTACGATTGTGACGTTGAAATTAAATTAATGAATTAAAAAAAAAAAATTATTAGCGATCTGAAATCATATTGCATCACGCGAGTCTATCGTTGGAGATCCAGGGGCCGCCGGCGATCAGATGTGAAAAAAGCGCCCCCTAACGTCTCCCAGATGGTAAATCACACTTTTGGAATGGACTCAATGAAAATGGATGGGGAAAAAAACATTCCAGTCCACATTTCACTTCTCACCCATGCAGCCGGAGTTACCAGAGTTCATTCTGGAGCCTCTGAGCCGCGGCGATCATGGGTTATACTGTACACACGTTGAATCAATATACTTATAGATTTTTTTCGAATGGTGATCAGGAATTGGAATATACCATTTAGATACCATCTGATGTCAGGTAAGGAATCTATGTTATCAGTGTTAAGATAATCAGACTCGTTTTCATGGAGATATAAGCGTTTCCACTATATGTGATATGGCTGTTTCACTGTAAAAGCCATGAGGAAATAATAGCAGCGATTATCAGCGCACGGCACGAGCGTGCGTGCGCACACATATACTATCGACCATCTAGCGTTTATTTGAAAACGATTCATAAATAGACTGACAAATGATAACGTTCTGGAATATTCCAGTAAAAGGCGATTATCAGGGAATGTGTTGTTTTTTCTATGAAACCGAGTGGTTTTCAAAATGCTATAAAAAGGAAATGAAGCGATAAAAACACAATCTGCTTTGCCAATGTTGACTGGAAAATAATTTGATAAGCGATGGGCAGATTAGACACATAGCATAAAACATAGATTAGGCGATATTAACGTTACATGGGCCGTGGCATCAACAGGGTAAAAAGGAAAACACGGCCCGGCACTGAAAGTGTTAAGCTAGACTAGTGGTCCATATCCGCTTCCATTTATTTGTGGTAAGCTAGGCTAGCTTGCAGACGGATAGCTTTCTACTGAAGGCACAGAGAGGAAATTGTTATCATATCTTCTTGTCTGACTGTGGAGAAGACTGTAAGAGAATTTTCCCATAATGTTGGCGTGTTCCTTTAAGTGGCACAAAGGGAATGTTGATGAGAGAATTAAAAAACAGACCCATAATATTGATAACAATATTGTTATAATAATATTGAATATAGTTCGGTACCTGATATTCAATCCGATGAAGTTAGTCCATGAGAAAATGTAGTCCACACTAAACACCATTCCGATGTATGTCACCAGGATATTCTGCAGAGAGAGAGAGAAAGAGAGTATGGGTGGTGGTACAACAAATGCCAGTTTTACTACTTCACTCCGACACACTAACGGGAGGCTCACCTTGATGCAGCCCACGATGGTGGTCGTAAGGGCAGAGTTGTATTGTGTGCAGAGCACCGTGGAATACATCAACACAAAACTGCAACATAAAATGGAAGCATATTAACCAAATGTACCGACGACCCATGTTTGACCATGACATGGCATTACAGCACATGGCTAATGTGGCTCTTAGGCAAGGTGGCTAAACGCACGATGACACGGACACAGTGATAGTACAGAATTACCCTGATGATTTTGTGCATACAAACCTTTGTGTATCTAAGGCCATGTCTACATGTTATACAGGGTTCCCACAGACATTGCATTTCAAGTTCTTTTCCAAGCACTATTTTTTATTATTGCAAAACAAATTATTAAAAGTCAGTACTCAACACACAATGCAAACTAACAATCAAACTATTTTTCATTTTAAAAGGATACAATTAACTTTTAAAACCGTTTTTTTTTATAGACCGGATCCAATATTTATGGCTTAAAACCAATTTCCGACAATTAGTTACACTTTAAATTAAAAAAAATTAATTTCTTGATTCAGAACAATTTGATCATGGATGAACAAAACTGTCAATGTGAATGGTTGATTTGAATTTCAATGGCTTTTTAAGCACCTTGTTAAAAAATTTGCTGTTTTCAAGGAATTCCAGGCCTTGACTTTCTTTTGTAAAAAATCAAGCACCTAAGCACTTCCAAGGACCTTGTGCGAACCCTGGTTATAGCATTTTCTCAGCCTCTTGGCCTTCAGTCCACACAAGAATGTCAGAAAGCTTCCTTCCAGGATGGAGATTTTAAAAACTCTGTTTTGCCTGTATATACATGTGGATGGGTGAAACTGAGGTTTTGGAAAACGCTAACATCATAACCGGCGGCCTCTGTCCACACACATATGGATATTTTTTTTAACTGTATTTTCTCTGCAATCAGGACCACATAGAGCTCCTTGCAGCCTGCCATTGGGTCTGTTCATGTGAGTTGTTGTTGTTGTGAGGACGGAGAAGTCTTCTAAAACACAGCTGGTGTGTAGAGGAATTCCTTTTAAAAAAAAGGGGTGAAAAACATCTTTAGAAATATCTGTGTATGTGTGGACATGGCCTGAATCATTCATACCAGCTTGACCAGGGCAGGGATACCCAAACCTTTTGACACGTAGGGCCAAGGATGAAACATAACATGAGTGGAGAGCCATGTGGCCAAACATGTCAGAAATATAACGAGGAATTTGTTTCTTAGGTCTTATGTCATAATGGCATTTATCAATATGCTGTGTAATAAGCAAAGTGTATCAAATATAGTTAAACTGCATCAAAAATGGACCAATCAATATCTTTGAAGGGCAAAAAAGGTGGTGGTGGGGAGTGAAATTTGGCCCTAGTTTGAGACGCAAGACAAATTCTTGATTGCTCTCTCACACACACCCTTTTATTAATATACTTGGCTATATATAATAACCTTATATATAATAACCTTAAACCATAACCCTAATTCTAACCCCGACCCAAACACTGCCTATTTCTCTGTTGTTCTTGTTTTGATGTAGGTATGTTACTGTGTTGAATGTATTGTCTTGTTCATTATGTCTTTGTTCATATTTCCTTTTTTTTGTATCTACTTTTTCTCCCATTTTCTATTTTTCTCCCATCCCAATTTCGTATCGTCCAATTCTACCCTCCCCTGTCTCGAACGCTGTTAGGCCATGCCTCCCACAAGCCGGCTGCAATGTGGACGAAGCCTTACATCACGTGTCCCCTCCGGTACTTGAGGAAGCAGCAGTCGCATCTTTTCACCTGCACAGCGCAATCTCTCAGCGTCGGGGGTCTGCGTGGGAGGGCACACCGCCCCCGTCGCTTCCCGATTCTGCTGCGCAGGCGCACCAACCGACCTGTAGGAGTCGCTGTCCACAACGTCCAATCCCCACCCATCAGCTTCCCACCCCCTAATACTGCCAATTGTAGTAGTATGTAGTAGTATGAACGACCAGCCAAGCTGATAGCAATGCGGAGAGCTGGGCTCGTCTTTGTTCATATTTCCAAAAAGAAAAACGGCCTATTTCAAATTGAGGACAAATTGTCTTCACTTCCCCAAAAAGTCCTCACTTCTTATGTCTGAACTGTCGACAAAACTGTATCGGGACCCTTTCGTACCAGGTAGGTGGAGAGGACAGATCATTGGACACACACAATAGCCATAGCCTATGTCTCACCCCACAATACAGGAGGAAGGAAGGAAGACAGACAGAGACAGACCGACAGAAGCCATAGCATATGTCTCACCCCATGATACAGGAGAGGATGAATTGTGTGAGGAAGAAGGCATCTGACCAGCCATCATATTCCACTGCCTGTTGAGAGATCAATAGTGAGCTTAGAAACAGAACCCCTGCCATTGTCATGTGCACTACACACACACACACACAGACACACACAAATTAGGGTTGCACTGATATCAGCAGGCCATCAGTATCAGCAAAGTGGGCTTTATAAAGCACAAATCAGATATCCATCAGATATCAGACTTTTAAAAAGATCAGTGCATCCCTAACACAAATGCTGAAATAATAAGTAATGCTACAAAGGTCCATAACCAGGCATGCAAGATGGTGTCCATAATAGGCATGCTAGGTTAAGTTAAGACAGTCTGCATCTCCACCGTGGCTATTTAACCTAGCAAAGCTGGAAGAGCCACTGTAATAAGTCTGCATGCTACATAATAGAGGCTTTGTGACTTTCTGGCTGCTGGCCTTCCACCTCTGGGGTTTGGCAAACCAGAAGGTTTCTACCCACTGTGCCCAACAAACATGACTAGCATACCATGCGCGCACAGACCAACACTGAGAATAACATTGGCAAGAACTGAAATACCAAAGCCATTACATCTCCATCTGTAAGGCCATCAAGCAGCAATGTGTAAATAGTATTACCACTTAATTTCCACTCACACTGAAATGTAAGGATGATCAAATGAATAACTATTTTGTTTCATACGTCTCGTATTTTCAGTGTAGCTTAGTAAATCAACCATAATGTGTATTTCTGTGATTAAGAGGTGTAGAGGTTTGAATAAGGACAGACATCCAGAGACAGATGTCAAGATGACAGATAAGACTGTTGACAAGACGGAGAGCACAGATATAGTGACAAGACTCACCCTCTGTATGTCTCCAGTAACATGTGCCAGGAGTAGTGTGGGAATTATCATAAATAATGCATTATAATACAGCAACCCATACTTCCCCAACTCCTACGAGAGAGGGAGAGGGGGGGGTGAGAGAGGAGGGGAGATAGAGAGGGGGAGTGAGAGGGAGAGAGAGAGTGAGGGGGTGAGAGAGAGGGGGGGTGAGAGTGTGTGTGTGTGTGAGGGGGGGGGGGCAAAAGGGGCAGGATAAATAAGGGAAAGAGGGGAGAGAGAGAGAGAGAGAGAGGCAAAAGGGGCAGCATGAACAGGATAAATAAGGGAAAGAGAGAGGGGAGAGAGAGAGGCAAAAGGGGCAGCATGAACAGGATAAATAAGGAAAGGAGAAAGAGAACAGTGTTATTCACATGGTGTGGACATTCCTCACTAACCAGCATACAGATGTCGTGCTGTATGCTTTACTACAGAGAACTTCTCACTAGCATTCAACTGTGTGTCTTTCTCCTTTCACACACTCTCACTCACACACACATCCCTGCCATGGGCGGAGGCATGGGGGGGGGGGGGGGGCTACCTGAGCTCGAGCCCCAAATGTTTCTCAAAATCCCTGAATGTTTTCATTTGTGTACAATTTGTGTAATTTCCCATCAAGTCTCTCTCCTGACTGGACCGGCAAATCAATGGAGCAAAAATTCTATTACTGGGGAAACAGTAACCATCCAGAGAGCCTGTGTTCCCCAACCCCCCCCCCTCTATTTACATGAAATGGTTCAGTCCCGCCCCCCAGAGATGCTGGTAAATCCATTTGATCACTTGTTCTCACTCGCCTCTGATGCACCTTAAACTATAGCCGTTTGTCTATACAACACAGGTGCATTGATTATTCATGGCATGCGACAGTACTGCTTTTCAAAATATACAGACTAGAGCCAAGTCGATACTACATACACGTGCTTGGGACTTCTATTTTGAAGAGCAAGTGCACCATCATGTGCCAGAAATAATAAAAGCGCCCCTGCGTTGCATTGACAGGTAGGCGCACTCTACAGCCCCACTCAATAGGCAACAGAGAATAAAAGTGAATAAAAGTGATCAAATAGATTCAATCTATGGACCTAACAATTTCCTATGGATTTATCCCCAACCGTGTATGACCAGGGGGCCACATACAGAAGGGTCTACTGACCAGGACAACACAAAATGATTATTCATAAATCATCAATAAACACAATCTTCACAAAGTCAAATAATAACAAAACTGTCTCACAAAACACTGACCAGCTATATTCAACAGCTAAAGACAAATAAGAGGTCAAAAGAACGAAAAGAAGACCGAGCTACAAAATATTTGTGTTCACAGTTAGTTCTCTGAAGCTATTCAGTCGAGGACAATTTGCTTTACTTATAGTCAACATCCATCCGCTCAAGGCCAAGATTCCTCCGGCAAGACAATGGCATCATTCATCTGCCGGCACAAATCACATACCTTGGAATCTAATTTCTGTTTCACATAGGCTCCGTTGGCTGCAGTCAACACGTCATTCATGAGAATGAACACATAGCCTTGCATGTCGAAGGACAGGTCTGCGCTGTGGAGGGTGAGATAAGAGAGAGAGAAGAGAGCCTCAGGGAACTAAATGTGTTTTACTGTTTAATTAGCCAATTAGCTTTGGGTATGCAGCAGGGAGTACCTTTGACAACACACACAAAATGTTTCTAATAACGGCTGTGAAGACATCACTATAGGCCGGCCCTTTGTAGTAAAGGTCATCTGGGCTCTTTACAGCTGGGACAGCTGGATGTAATAGAACTTACCTTGCGGCCACAAACGCCCCCAGGATCATTGTAAATACTGTCAACTGGACTGGCCTGGAGAATTTCTTCCTACAAAGTCCCGGAGGGGGGGGGGGGGGGGGGGGGGTTAAAAAAATCAATTTGATGGCATGACTATGCATATAACATTGGAGTGAGCTTTGACATACAGGATTAACTTCTACAGGAGCTGTAGCCCTTTGGATGAAAATGCAGTGGGCTACTTGTAGAAAGCTTACTTTAGTAGACAGCCCTCTGCCATCATGGTGAATAAGATGGAAAACCTCCTCAGGACAGTGAACATCGGCAAACTGGCGAGAGGAGGAAACAACAGCGACATTTAACAGGACGTCAAGAATTCGCTAAACTTCCGTAACGCGATAATGTGAGCTTCCCATTTTAGGGAAAAGGTAACTTACTTCAGCCGTTTAGTTCCAAACAGGCCGGTGATTTGATTTCCCACAAAAAGCAGAGGCAGAGGGAACGTCTGTGATGGCATAGTAAACACATTGTTTCAGTCAACATTTTAAGTGAGCTGGGGATATACATTTAAGAAACGTGTCACAGGGACGAGAGAGGCATCACCTTGCCAAGTATGCTCTCATCGAAGTCCGGGAAGCTGATCACCCTCGCAGCCTTGCCCACCCACAGCACGACCACTGTGGCCAGCATCTGCACACAAGTTTTATGTTTTATTTGTCACATAATATATACATTTATATAATAATACAGTACACCATATGATGGACATTACAGTGAAAGGGTTGGTTCTGTATGAGCCCCCTGAGATTGTGCTTCAAGTTCATATACAGTAAAAAGTCAAACGAATAAAGGCCAAACAACACTATACAAAATATACAATACTTAAGTACAAAGAAGTGAAGTACAAATGCAAGCTTTTTAAAATGCTAATAATAAATAGATACACATTTAATAATTGGGACTTTTTGGGGGAGCGTGTGATGCAAAATAAAAATATAAATAAAAAAAAAATCAAATGAAAAGGCACGTAACTTACCTGCCCGATGCCCACACAGATCGAGGAGGGGAACCTGTAACAACATGGCAGAGTTACACGTTAGAGCCCAACTTGTACCCTGTGTGTTAATACACATTACTGCCAAATCAATGCACATTAATATGGCATGTTGTTAAACTGGTCACTTAGATCTAACCAACACATATGTTGTCAAGAAACGTTATGCAAACACCGGACTGTCCGAGAGAGAGGCGGGTACAGTTAGGGGCATACAGTTACAACAACAGATACAGCTGCTAAAAGTTGGTGTTGTTGGCAGCTTGCTAGCAAGTGGAAAATTGGCAACAACAGTCCAACGATCGCTCTTAAAGAAAAGAGGAAGAAGAAGTATATTATTAACGACACTAGACAGGTTGACATGTCTGCTGAATATACGCCCGGCGCTGTGGAACACTCGATGGAAAAGTTAAGTCTCCACTCTCTGCTCCAGCAACGGGCCAGCAGCACAGCTAAGCTAAGCTAGCCAGCTCCTCAAGTAGCACAGTTCACAGTCCAAAACATTTACCCATAGTTAGTCAGGACGCTTTTGTTCACCACCACGATGAAAAATGAACTCAGGCCGTAGAATCCTGCAGCGAATAGCTTCAGAAACACCGGTAAAGATTTGTCCGCCATCCTCCCCAAGACGCACTCATTCCTCCCTCTCCACTCCGGTCTCTGCCATAGCTCCGCGTCGAGCACCGCTCCTCTCTGGCGGCAGCCGTCAAGTCAGGTGGAACAAGCATTGGCATTTCCGGTGTAGAACGTTCAAAACAAAAGTCCTCATAACTGGCCTGGGTCAAATTAATTAACAGCGCTCATAATGCTGATGACGAAGACTTAAACTTGTATGTGATGCATGTATTACATAACATCACATACATGGTACATGTTTTGTATCCTATTCTTATGCTCTGAGTATTTAAAAGGTCCAATCAGTAAACCAAATCTCAGGAGGCTCATAGTTACAGTCTAACTTACAGAACCAATTATTTCACTGTAATGGACATGTAGGCCTACGTACCTATATGTGACAAATAAAACAAAACTTGAACAATTGTATTCACTCACTGTATTGTGAATCTACATTGATAATATTAGTGAATTCTGAAGTCAAATGTATCAATATTCTAATTTACAATGGGTTAAGAAAGTTCCAAATGGTGTATTTTCCAATCTACAGATCAAACTCTTCAAGAATGTATACCCCACATCGATATGATCAAAACGTCACAGACTGTTTTTAACAGTTCAATATATCTGGCATACTGGGCGGTGAATGGGGTTAATTGGATTTAAACTGATTGTGAAAACTGAAATCCTCCAAGTTTTGTGTCCAAAATATATTACTCGTTTTTCTTGTGCTTGTATCTTCAGGTACTTAACCTAAGTTTTCATCAAATTGAGTCACGTTCCACGATTTTATTTTGAAGGCAAAAGTTCTTGACAGGAAGTCTTATTGTAGCTTACAGTTGGCACTTTGAGTTTCACAACTTCCGCCCGAAGCATGTACCAAGAGGGATTGATTGATTGATTGATTGATTGAAAACTTTATTAACAGATTGCAGAATGGGTACAATACAGTACAGCACAATACACACAATTGTTAAGGGGATGCAGACCAGAGCAAGACTTTCGTCTTGTTTACATCAGGGTCCCCCATTTTCAATTCATCAGGACATATATGACATACATGACATACAGATAGACAGTACTGCTACATCTATACATTTATGACATACCAGATTTGCAAATACAGTACTGTTTGTGATACAAAAAGAGTCCAGAAAAGGGAGTATATACATTTGACGTAAAAACTGTACATTGGAGGAGGTTGGGTGGGTAGGAGGGGTTGGGTGGAGGGGGTTAGGTTGGGGGGGGAAACACTGTACAACTGTACAAGCAAAACTGTACATTGGAATATTGACAACCATACGAGGTAATTTACTGTACATTGGAGGGGGTTGGGGGGGGGGCACTGTACAAACAAGCAAAACTGTACATTGGAATATTGACAACCATACTAGGTAAATTACTGTACATTGGAGGGGGTTGAGTTAGGACATTTACAGGGGCCAGTTTCGAATTGCAGTCTCCCGTAGGTGTTCTTTGAGAGTGGTTTTGAAAGTGGGTAGTGATTCACATTCCTTTACAGCTTTAGGTAGGGCGTTCCACATTGATGTGGCATAATTGCTAAACGTGTTTAGTCCCTTGTTTGAGCCGAATCTGGGTTTAACATGATTTGTGGAGCTCCCTCTGGTGTTGTGATCGTGGTATTCACTGACCTTTGGGAAGTATTTTGACATGTACATGGGCACCTTGGTCGTGTAGTGTATCTTTTAGACCAGGCCCATTGCAAGTTGCTGTACTCTGTCGTCTACTCTAAGCCATCCTAGGTTGTCAAAGTGGGCAGGGGTGAGGTGGGTTCTAGGAGTAAGGTCAAGCAGTAGTCTGACCAGTTTGTTTTGAGATGTTTGTAATTTAGTTTTTAGCGCCTTTGAGGTGCTTTGGTACCATGAGGTGCAAGCATAGTCGTAGTACCCTTGAATGAGTGCTCCTGCCAGAGTCTTCAGGGTATTCTTGTTTACCAGAGAGGAGATCCGGTACAAGAATCGAGTTCGTTGGTTGACTTTTTTTATTACATTGGATGCCATTTTGTCACAGGAGAGATTAGCCTCTAGGATGGAACCCAGGTAGGTAATTTCATCTTTCCTTGTGACAATATTGTCACCCACTGTAACTGAGAAGCCGTCGGTCTTGCTTAGTTTGTTATTTGAACAGAAGAGAATGGACTCTGTTTTGCCCATGTGTAATGATAGTTTGTTATCAGCGAGCCATATGCTTTAACTCCATCTAGCGTCAACCCTATGTAAAATTGGCCCCATTCACTTTGAAAATTATGAATGGAGTTTACACCAACAGAATGTATTTGGAAATTATTACACAACACAGGTCTAAATGGTATCCATTATATTGCAATATAACAATAGACAGTTCTCTGTCTCCGCAGGTTGGGATGCGTATGGCATGGCATGCCTGTTGGGCAGTCGCTTGGTGGAATCAAACAGATTCCTGTTTTTTTTATTGCTCTGCAGGGGCTTGGGAATTAACAGGAAGTCCTTCTTATTGCCATGGCTGTTGCCACTAATTAGGGGTCTGAAAGATTCTCGAGGGTTCATCCCATTTAGTACAGGCCCTACTGCCTTGAAGGGGTCGCGCCTACGCGTGGGGTGGGGTGGATCATTGTTAGGGGAGTCGTTAAGGGAATGCCTGGGGCCTCCAGTGGTTTGTGAGGGGACCTGCCAGTGGGGGGTGGAGTGGCTGGGAAGGATGAATTAATGAAAACTTTATTTAACAGATTGCAGAATGGGTACAATACAGTACGGCTCAATACAGGGGATGCAGACCTGAGAAAGACGTTTGTCTTGTTTCCATCAGGGTCCCCCATTTTCAATTAATATAGACATTTATGACATACACAACATACATGACATTTATGGCATAGGGACATATAGGTATTTAGTACTGATACATTTGTGACATAAACGGTATTCAAATATACAGTACTGTTACCCCTAGATCCTGACAGAGTATATACATATGATGGGGAGGGGACTGTACATTAGGAGGGGGTGGGTGGGTGGGAGAGAAATATACATATGGCGGGGAGGGAATATATACATGCGGTGGGGAGGAGACTGTCTATTAGGAGGTGGTGGGGGTTTTGGGCATTTAAGGTGGCCAGTTTCGAATTGCAGCCTCCCGTAGGTGCTCTTTAAGAGCGGTTTTGAATGTGGGTAGGGATTCACATTCCTTTACAGCTTTGGGTAGGGCGTTCCACATTGATGTGGCATAATTGCGAAACGTGTTTAGTCCCTTGTTTGAGCCAAATCTGGGTTTAACATGATTTGTTGAGCTTCCTCTGGTGTAGTGGTTGTGGTATTCACTGATCTTTGGGAAGTATTTTGACATGTACATGGGTACCTTAGTCGTATAGTGTATCTTGTAGACCAGGCCCATTGCAAGTTGCTGTACTCTGTCGTCTACTCTAAGCCATCCTAGGTTGTCAAAGTGGGCAGGGGTGAGGTGGGTTCTGGGGTTCAGGTCAAGTAGTAGTCTGACCAGTTTGTTTTGTGATGTTTGTAATTTTGTTTTAAGCGCCTTTGAGGTGCTTTGGTACCAAGAGGTGCACGCATAGTCGTAGTACCCTTGAATGAGTGCTCCTGCCAGAGTCTTCAGGGTATTCTTGTTTACCAGAGAGGAGATCCGGTACAAGAATCGAGTTCGTTGGTTGACTTTTTTTTATTACATTGGATGCCATTTTGTCACAGGAAAGATTTGCCTCTAGGATGGAACCCAGGTAGGTAATTTCGTATTTCCTTGTGACAATATTGTCACCCACTGTAACTGAGAAGCCGTCGGTCTTGCTGAGTTTGTTATTTGAACCGAAGAGAATGGACTCTGTTTTGCCCATGTGTAATGATAGTTTGTTATCAGCGAGCCATATGCAGATTTTGCCTAGTTCCGAGCTGAGGGTTTTTTCAACCTGCAACTTGTTCTTGTCAGAGACCAGCAGGGCTGAGTCGTCCGCAAACAGGAACAAGTTGCAGTCACAGGCTGACGACATGTCATTTGCATAAATTAGGAAGAGTAGCGGTCCTAGTATGCTTCCTTGTGGAACACCACAGCTCACTGTGAGGGGGGGGGGATAGAGTACCGTTTACCTCTACCATCTGTTCTCTCCCCTCCAGGTAGGATTGCATCCAGCTCACTGATAGACTATCAAAACCAATTGCTTTTAACTTGTCAATCAGAATGGAGTGATTGACAATGTCGAAGGCCTTTTGTAGGTCCAGCATGACCATGCCGCAGTATTTGCCCGTGTCCACCTCTTGTTTGATGTGGTCGTTCAAATAGAGGAGGCATGTGTCAGTGGAGTGGGACGTTCTGAAGCCAGCTTGTTGCCACACAGGGCGAATCGTCCTGGCTCTGTGACCTTAGCAACATTTGCGTCAGCAGACAGAACTCTGAGGTTCATGCTATGAGTCTGTGAGACCTCTCCCAAGGCCCCAATAGACAACCTTTCCTCCTCCTCTCTCTCTCCTTCCTCTTCTTGTCTATGGCCTTTGCCTGGAGGGATTCTGTGATGCAGACAATAGCGGAGTGGACAGTCCTGCTGGAAGCAGACGGCTGAGGGTGGTTTTGGGAGTGGAATCCAGATGAATTGTTATTGAACAGCACTGGTTACGTCTCACTGATTATCTGTGGGAACACACAATTACAGTATACAATGTTGGAATTGTTTAAAAGTACAGGGAAGTAGCCTACTGTTCAGAGCAGGGGGGCTGCCCACCATTATGTACAAAAAAAACATGTTTTTATCACTATGGGGAAACAGTCTTAATTGAAAACAGCTACAATCCAGGAGACCTGGTCATACAGAAAACAATCTGTTCTGTTACTTCAAAGTGTAATATACAAATTCTACTCACTGGAAGTGGGGCATAAACCGAGGTGGCCCTGGGTGTGAGTATTTTCACCGTCTTCCTCTCCAGCTCATCTGAGAGACAGAGAGGCACTGGTTCTGTGGTGGCTTCATCTCCATCAGAGACCTCGCTCACGGAAGACTCCCCATTTCTAACAAAAGAAACAGTGTAACAATTACCCAGGAATTAAACAGTATCAGATATACCTTATTATTATTATTATTTATTCTTTTAAGACTGGTGGCTTGCCTCCTCGGGTGACTGGTGCACACATGTACAACATTCCCCTGCTGTAGCTGCTGGCACACCACTCTCTGCACAGGCTCAGGCAAAGAAAACTCAGAACCATCTTCTGTAGAAACACAAACACTGCTTCAGACCAGGGTGGTCAAGTCAACAGGAAATATGCCGTGAGGCTCATTGTTCCTGGGAGAGCATGCCGGGCAGTACCTGTGAAGGCAGTGAGCGGTGCGTCTCGGGGGGAGGGCGATGTGCACCAGTTTGATGTATTTGTGTAGCACAAAGCGCCACCCACCAGAGCTCTGCTGTTGTCTCCGCCCAATCCCTGTGGGGAGATCCCTTCCACCTTGAGGGATGCAGATACACAATCGACACAAACACCAGAAACACATCATGACACAAACACACCACCAATCTGGCACACAGTTACACTATGCATACACAGGGATCAACTATATATGGAGGAAATAAGAATAAGCAAAGACTTATTCATGTACAGTAGATCACAGGTTTACTATAGTCCCTTTTTCTTCTTCTTTCTGCATATGCTATTCAATAAGATTGTTGTTTTATTTTTCTTGTTTATGATGTTACAGTTGTAATGGTAATTACATCAGCTGTTACATCATTTGTACAGCTTATTGGGCATGTCCATAGCTCTGTTTAAATACATATTCTCTGTACAGCCTTGACTAGTTAATATATAATATCCAGGAAGAATAGTCTTCCACCCATGGGTGTAGACTAATGGGGATCCATAAAATAAACAAATAAACAAATAGTATACAGCTCAGACACTCGTGTACCTTTACACGAGTAGGGGTGTAAAGGTACAGCCAAGGCCCAGGACAGCTTGACTTAGATATGACAATTGGCCATGTCTCCAGTCTTTGATTGATTGAATTGATTGATTGATTGAATTGATTGATTGATTGATTGATTGATTGATTGAAAACTTTATTAACAGATTGCAGAATGGGTACAATACAGTACAGCCCAATACACACAATTGTTAAGGGGATGCAGACCAGAGAAAGACTTTCGTCTTGTTTACATCAGGGTCCCCCATTTTCAATTCATCAGGACATATATGACATACATGACATACAGATAGTCAGTACTGCTACATCTATACATTTATGACATACCAGATTTGCAAATACAGTACTGTTTGTGATACAGAAGGAGTCAAGAAAAGGGAGTATATACATTTGACGTAGAAACTGTACATTGGAGGAGGTTGGGTGGGGGGGGTTGGGTACATTGGGATATTGACAACCATACTGGGTAATTTACATTGGAGGTGGTTGGGGGGGACACGACAAAACCCCTAAACCCATCTTTTGTTTAAATTTTTTCATCTTTGTTTTCATTTGTCATTCCCAGCTGGTATAATTGTAAGTCTGACCAGAGCTCTGGCTCACTTTCTGGTCAGACGCTTGTGTTACACTTGTCTCTGATTGTAAGGATACTTTTCTGTGGCCAGAGAAATAAAACTATGTTCTTTTTATACAATTTGACTCATCTGAATTTCTACAGTTGACTGTCTTGGCTCCTTTAAAAAATTCCACAACACAGTCTTTGCTTCTTTTTTGTGTGTGAGTGCATTTCTGTACGTGCGAGTGTATTGGTGTGAGTGTTTGTGAGTGAATCTGAATGGCTTCTCTATATTTGTGTACCTCTCTTGACCACCTTTGTCTTCGGGGAGAATTTTTTTTTTTTTAAACTTTATTTTTTAGCGTTTATCGCTTTTCTGGTCAAGCATGACCGACAGAAACAGGTTGAAATGGGATGTAGAGCAGGGGAAGACATTCTGAGAAATGACGGCGGGTCCGGGAATCGAACTCGTGTCCCCCAGATCCGTGACGAGCACGGTTTTCCCCGACGCAGAGATAGCGCCGAGATATGCGGTGAGCTACGGGAGCTCCCCTTCGGGGAGAATCTTTACTGGTCTTGGAAGGCATTTGATTATTTTTCACCGTAACACTCTCTTGGCCTGTCAAAACAGTAATGGTGAATGATGACGAGTAGGGGTGTAAAGGTACACGTACAGTATCCGTACCGAACTGTTTCAGTACTGGACCTTCGGTTCAGTACGGCTGTGTACCGAACGAATACAACGGTACGTTAACCACTAATGAACGCACATGCAGAACTTTTTTTTGCGTGCAGAATTTTATTCAAAACTCCCAAGTTCACCCCTTCCCAAAATATAATTTGCGCAAAGGGCCGCGTGTTCATTGAAATTAACAAGTCGATTATTAATTTCAATATAGAATATTCGTTGACAGCCCTACAAGTACAATTAGTTACTGCACACTACATCACCCCTGAGTGGAACATGGAAAGCCAAACTTTCCCCCACTGTACCGAAAACCCGTACTGAACCGTGACTTCAAAACCGAGGTACGTACCGAACCGTGATTTTTGTGTACCGTTACACCCCTAATGACGAGACAGGTTCATGGCTTCAAGTTCTTCTGCTTGAGAGAAATAAAACCCACAACAGTGGCGTTTGCAGTGTATGCCCGCTACAGGATGTGCCAAACTATTAGGCTGCCTGAATGAAAACGAATACTAATCTGTCAGTGAATAATAGATAAGAAGGTGAGAACAGGACAGTATCAACAATGGTTAATTTACAAATGGAAGCACCAGACGACAAAGGCGGAGTTGTACTGTTCTCTCTGGAGGTACTAAAGACAAACAATTAAATGGTGCTTCCTCTTCGATAACTTGAAACTAGGCATCTCACATACTGTGCCCAATGAGGCGTGAGGTCCAATGAGGTTAAGGTTAAGGCTGGGTTTATACATGAGATGCCTGGCTTTAAGGAATCAATAACTACAGTCCTCTCAATACCCCCAACTGATCTAATCATCTATTAAAAGAGAATCAATCGAAGATCATCAAATTGTCAAAAAATGTCTAGCCTGTTGTGAGTGAAAATATTATGTTAATTCATTCTATAAACTCTAACCTACTTTTCAACAGTTCAATCTCCCTAGCCAGGTCTTCAGGGTCACTGAAGGGTCGCACATTTACTCTGCTATGCCTGGCTTTGTGCTCTGGCCTGCGTGTGGGGTCTTCTCTTGAGGTGGCTGGCCTAAGACAGTCCATAAATATTAGTGAACATGAACAACTCTTTTCTAAATCCCCAAACTAGAGTCCTACTCAAATTTGTAATGTCATCAGGTCTAAAGTCTGAAGCTGCTCCATATACAGTGGACTGGGAGATATGACACTGTGAACACACATGGGGGAAGTTCTGAATATATGGGTACATGTTCTGTTTCAAAACTGAGAACACTACACTAATAGAATAAAGCTCATTTGGATATAGACCATTTCACTTGGATTATGTTGCTACTGCTATAGGGAACAGTTTGGACCCAAGTGTATTCCTTGTCAACTATTGCATTAGAAAACATTGCAATAGGAAATAAACGTTGGCGAATTTAGAATGTTTCTAAGAAGTTAAAACATTTTGTGTGTCTACTTTTCTATGGAGCAGCTTCATATTTCATCACAAGTTTGATTATTTTACTTCTCTGGTTTCTGGCTTTGGTATAGGTCATGTTGACAAATTGATTGAACATCCCTTGGTTATGGGAATAACATACAGTATTTTAATTCTTAATGAAAATTCTCCGCACAAGAACCAGCAGGTTCAGGGACAGCTTTTTCCCACAAGCCACAACTTCCACAAGACTCCTGAACAAGAACAAGAACGGAAGATAGCCCTATTAAAACACACACACACACACACACACCTCACAAACTCTTGAACATACACATACACACACGACACATGCACCTTAAGATGCACATACACTTTTACACAAGACACTTTCTGTAGAAATGTACTATTTTATTTGACCGTACCTCATTTTGATATCTTGTTTTATTTATCGTACTACTACTACTTATTGTTATTGGACACACACACACACTGCACCTCATCATGCACATACACTACACTTGACTCAAGACACTTTCTGTAAATAATTGATTATTTTATCTTCCTCATTTTATATTTTATTTTGATGTTACAACTACTACCTATTGTTACCATTCTTGTATTCATTGACGTTTCTTAATTGTGCACTGTTGAGTCTGAGCTCGAAACACAAGAATTTCATTACCTGCAATGTCCCCTGTATTGTTGTGTATTTGACAAATAAGGAACTTGAACTAATGCAGGTAGTTCACTTTAACCCCTCCCCTACAGACAAAAGAAACTCAAGTGCAGGGCTAAAACTGTGTACCTTAATTTGTTATTCTGAAGCTCTTGCTTCTTTATCTCAAGATTTCGTTTCATATTTGGAGATGCTGGTTCCTATGTCACCGGGGAGGGCAAAGTCCCCATCACAGTTTATGGACAGAGTCTCTGGTTTCTGGCTGGAGGTGCAGTACACCACAGGCAACTGACCAAGAACTCTATTCTTCTAATGGAAACAAGATTTTTTAAATTAATATCAGTGGACACTTTTAAAATGTAGTGTGCATCATAGCTAGCAGATAGTGATCTTACAGATAGCCTAGTCACCCTTGCATGTTTATTCCTGATATCTTTAGAGTAGTTGTCCAAGACATTGAATGAAGCGAGAAGTCTGGTTGTCATTTCAGCACATCCTGATGGTAGCTTCGATAACTTATATCTATCATCCCGTTAGCCCCAAACAACACTAGCAAACCACGTTAGATAAGACACTAAAATAAAGGTACATTTACGGTAAATTGACTTACTTGTGTCGCGAGGTTAGATTGAAAAATGTCACAGTAATAACGTTACCTATTTATAGTAAATTATTCCAATCTTACCTTCAAACGTTGCAAAATTATGTAACGGTATACTGTATATGGAAGGGGAAAAACAAAAACTCTTTTGTTACCATAGGAACATCTGGGGCGCGCTTATTTATAAGGGAGGGAATGTAGTATATCAATGTCGTTTTTCCTTTCAATATAATATTAGTAATTGTATTTGCATTAAACTTTTCCAGGGACAAACATTTAACACATAATTCCTGACCACAAGATTTGTAAATCCTTGCTCTATAAAGCAAAACAATTTAAGGGCACTGTCCTGCTTTCGCCATGAACAGTGAAATTAAAGGAATACTTCACCAATTTCAAGAAGCTCATCTGATAACATTTGAATCCGTTCAAAAAGCATTTGCACAAATCGTTTTTTGAAAAATGGTTAGTACAAAATTCTCATTTAGTTGGAAATGGTAGTGGAGGTATTTTCACGTTTTTCACAATTGCTCACACATAGCAGCACCGTTGGATTTGGTGACAAATCAGATAAGCTTCTTAAAATGGGTGGAATATCCATTTAAAGCCAAAATACAAAAACAACAAAAAATTACAAGAGGTTTCACATAAGCCTTACATATAATAAGGCCAGTAGATGAGGTACAGGACTTTCCCCCTCAGACCAAGGCCAATTTTCTGACCTGACCTTGAAAGGGCCAGTGTGTATTTTGGCAGGTGGCTATAGGATAAAAACCTGGTGTTTCTCTGATAAGAAAGGTGCGTCTCCGTGTGCCACGTTGTCATACAGAAAGAGAATAGTCAACAGCAAATTGATCCGTCATTCATTCTTCGCTGCAAAGTGTATAGCATCTGGTCTGAGACATGTCTGGGTTGAATGCCTCCCTTGGTTACTTCCTGGCTGTTGTGGCTTTTGGGGCCTCAATTAGAGTGCTGCTCAGGAAGTGGCCACGTTTTAGCTTTGTGTTGGAATTCTCTGCGTCCTTTGTACTGGTGGCATGCTGGCTGGAGGTGCAGACAATCATAGAGGTGGGCCAGTGGGCTGGGGGCCTGGGGCCGGATGTCACCGTAACCATCCTGTTTGTGGTGCTTCTCACCCAGGGCATGATCTGTGGTACTGGGTCAGGGAATCCCAGCCTGGCCCTGATGAAGTTCCTGCAACTGGAGACCAACAGCCTGGCAACTTTGCTGGCCGTCACTGCTCAGTTTCTAGGAGCCTACGTTGGTATTCTTGCTGCCGTGTACTACTGGGACCTGGAGCTAACGGACATGCACATGATCAAAAACCTGATGTATAGACAGTGCAGCACGTCCCTGCAGGTGTCTCTGCTGCAGGGGTTCTTTACGGAGGGCGTGTGCTCACTCATCTTTCACCTACTCTATCTGAGCCTTCGACGGAGGTCGGCACTGATCCGGGCGCCCCTGGTTGCGGTCTTGCTCACCTTCCTGTCCCATACAGGTAAGCATCTTCATAATCCTCGACAGATTTCAGTGAAATTAATTAACATGAGTATTTTATAAAATTACATTAGAAATGCACTCCACTTCTGTATTAATCATGTCCACTCTCTCCATTTCATTAAGGCTCACAGAGGATGAAATAATGAGATTTGAGCCGCACCTTAAATCTTATATTGTTCTGGCTGATTTATTTTCCTCCAAAAAAGAGTAATTTAATTATTCTGAGGAAATGGGCTAAAACACAGTATGAATGGTTTATTACAGGCTTCAAATAAGGGACAAAACAGGAAACATTCATGTCAAGTCTCTAAATTAGTAATATTGTACTTTATGATTCAGGGCCATTCCATTTGAGAAAAAAGACAAATTCAGAACTCCTACCCATTTCTCTTCATGTCCATGGGGACATGTCCACCTCAGTGGGAAACATCTAAATGTCCCCACTTTGTGTTTCAGCCAGCAGCTACACCTCCGCTTACCTGAACCCATCTCTGGCCTATGGTCTAACCTTCAACTGTGCTGGATTCACCTTCTTGGAGTATGCACTAGTCTACTGGCTTGGACCCCTTACAGGTAAACCCACATCAAAATAATAATAAATGTATTCATGCCCTTCACCATCTGTAAATTGTTTTGAAGCAAGCATATTGGTAAAGTGACTTTTTGTCTTTTCTTTTTTGGCAGGCATGATCGTGGCCCTTCTTTTGTATATGGGCCACATTCCAAGACTTTTTGCCAGGAACTTGCTTTACTCTCAGAAGACTCGTTTCAGAGTGCCAAAGTGGGACCAAGGAGAGAAAAAGAAGATGTGAAAGTATAACAAAAACTGTATTCATATTTTTTATTGACCAATCAGGAAATAAATATTTGACAAAGAACGGGTGCAAAATGTATTGCTTTATGTCATATGTACACAATCACATTTTATAATTTAGGAAAACTGTTTAATGATCAATAATAGGCATTTACATAGCATGAGACACATGAGTTTTAATTCCACTCCTATCAATTGTTTTCATTTGTGCCGTTGCAACATACACCCCTCTCCTTGACTTTATTATTACAGACCCAAACCAGCTTCCCTGAGTAGTAGAGGAAATGGGCTGAAGAAAATCAAGAGCACACATTTGCTGATTGGCAGTGTGGTGGAAGGCCGTCTGGCTCTTCCCTCAAATACACGTTTCTCCACCTCCATCCCGTCACCCATACCCTTTCTCACTCCCACCTAGGCAGGGCAGGGCAGACCAGACCCCCCCCCCCACTCCACTTCCCCAACCCAATCAACTAGTGATGGGTCGGTCATGAGCGACTCGTTCATAAGAGCCGAGTCATTGCCGTGAGCGTGAGTCGAATCGCTCACGTCTGATTTTCATCTAACATTGTAGATGATCGCAATGTTTATCCTTTGTATATAAGGAGGAGGACCTTGAAATCAATTCTAAATGTTACCGATGATTACTGATGTAAACAGGGGGATCCTGATGTAAACAAGACGAAAGTCTTTCTCTGGTCTGCATCCCCTTAACAATTGTATGTATAATTGTATGTAATTGTATAACATCGGCCAAATTTTTTTCCCGTGCGCGCTGCGCGCTCACGCTTCATATCTTGGCTTACAGAACTTCCTCCGGAAGTGTCAATGATCCGTGAGCCGTGAGTCGCTTACGTGAATCGGTTCATTGCGGTGAGCGTGTATCGAATCGCTCACTCACTGAAATGATCCGTTTGGCACATCACTACAATCAACCCATTTGACCTGGACCTACGGTTTACTGGATTCTTGGGGCTCTTTGGAGGGATACTAGGGCATGTCACTCCTGGAGTCATCAAGCAATAACTCTAGTCTCAACCTATTTGTACTTGATACCCTGAGCTAAATAAACCTGTGTTCTACATCTGACTGACTACATCCTTACTCTTGGTAAATTCCTCCACAGCAGCAAACATAATAAGCAATAATATATAAAATCCAACGAGAAATGCTGACAATGATGATAACACCGTAATTATAATTCATTTAAAAAAAGTAAATCGTGTAGGTGAGGTGTTAATACATAAGGATTTTTTTAATATTATATATATATATATATATATATATATATATATATATATATATAAACTAAGTCTTTCATATTTTGGGATTGGACGGAGCCAATCACTGCTTACTAGTGGAAGGGCCCACGTTGGATTTTGGACAGGGGGTCTTCACCTGCTGTGGTCTTTTGCAGTTCGTAGTAGCAGGGCCTGGTGGATCTGTGAAAGAAACAATGAAGGTTAAATGACAATACCAGCATCATAGTCACGTGTTACACCATTCTTGCTGAGATAGGAATCAATATACCTATCATTATGTGGAATTTGATTGCCATTGCCAACATATCAGGTAGCTGGTTTGTGCCAACTCATAACACAATAGGAGTCATCTAAAGATGTATTCATATCACTATGGTGTACATTGCAAAATTCTCATTTCCTTTGAGTGCTCTGAATGGCCCACGACTTTTTTCGTCTTGATTAGTCTGTCAATTTCTCAGTTTTCTGAAACATACCACAAAGAAACTACACCCATTCACAGGTGTTGCCTATTGAAGTGATGTCACCCAATCATATATGGACTGTCATTACATGTATAAAGGTCTCTTGGGACCGATATGTTGCACTTTAAACTAGGGCTGGGCGATATGGCCTCTAAATGATATCACGATATTTTTTGGCTATGTCACGATACACATCACGATATTTTGACATTTCCTCTAAAGTCCTTAAAAATGCTTGATTTAAAACCCTTTGAAGTCTACAGTCACGCCAACATGACGATTAAAATAGTCCCTGCAACATATGTCTGCATTAAACCATGAAGATTCTTTCAAAAATAATTTAATTAAACATTTCAAAAAATCTAAAAGAGTAGTCTACTGTACTGACACACTAATACAGAACAATGTTCTAAGACAATTTATATAAATACTCTTGGGTGCCTAAGACTTTTGCACAGTACCGTTTTCTATCCACTTTAGCCAAAAACACACACACTACTGTGAGAAAATAATAATCTTGTAACCAAGGAATGGTCCGCCTATACTTTTAATATATAGTAATATAAAATCACAGGAGACTTGATAGCTTAGACTTATGATTTTTATTATCAGCAATGTTATAACATCCTACTGGTAAACAAAACACTGTAAATGTGTGTGTGCATCATCATATATATATATATATTTACTTTTTAATTGCATTAAACATTATGAAGTATTCTCTTATGCCGCTTTTCCACGGTCTGCATGGTCCCCTACTACCTACTCGACTCGGTAGTACCCCCCCATAGATTAGATAGATATAAAGACGGTATCCCCCCCCCCCCCGTCATCATCATCGTCAACGTGACACACGGATTTCGATGCTAGCTAACAAGCTACTGTATGAATTCAGTGCCTTATTAGCTCATTTGCGCCAGCCGCAATGCTAACGGTTAGAATGCGAGGCTACTACCAGTTCATCCACCTCGGCGCCTCCATGTTCAAAAGTTCATTGGTCCTGTCTGATTGTGAGAACAGCGCCGAAATAGATTTATATTCAATAAATCCAAATCCAAAATACCATTATACCATGTAAACTAAGACTTGAGATATAATATTTTTCCCATATCGCCCAGCCCTAGTGTACATGTAAACATACTGTAGCCATTGTGTATAGCAGTGAGTTGCCATTTGTCACCTGGCTTAGGCTGGTTCTCCAGCTGGGCCTCAGACTGGTCTACCCAAAGACGATGCTGTGAATTATTCAGAAATGTCCTGGTCTGCCCACAGCTGAGGCATCTCACCACAGTAAAGCGGTTGTTGCCATGTTTCCCTTGCAAGACAAAAGAGTGCATAAAGCAAATTAGTCACATCCATAAACACAACACCCTAAATGTTAATGATGTTTTGATTTCGGAAGCAATGATTTGTCTTTGGTTGTGTTGACTTACTTCTCTGTCTTGATGTAGCCGTTACACCCGGGACAAGCAAAGAGCAGCACTTCTTGCATAATGTTCTTTTCACTGAGGGGTCTCTGCAAAAATGATTAACCAATAACAGACATGTAAAACCCTATTTATACCGAACTAGTGTTTCATGGGGACCTAAGGGATTGAGAATTCCCACCTATATACTTTTTTTTTTTTTTTTTATTATCTTTTTCCCCCTCCTTTTTCCTCCGATTTTCTCCCATCCCAATGTTAGTCGTTATGCCAATTCCCAATCCCCTTCCTGGTCGCTCCGCACTTACCTCCCCCAGTCGGTCTGGGAGAGTGGAGGCTATCACGTGCTTCCTCCGACACACGTCTAGCCAATCAACCGCTTCTTTTCACCTGGCAGCGCAGACTCTCACTGAGAGGGTGTAACGTGTGGAAGGATCACACTACCCCCCTTAGATCCTATCCGTGCTGAGCAGGCGCCCCGACCGAACTGTAGGAGTCGCTGTTTACAACGACCTAGACCCACCCCGCCAGCTTTCCCACCCTCTAATACAGCCAATTGTATTAGTGTGAACGGCCAGCCAAGCTGGTGACAACGCCGGAGCTGTGAGCTGGATTCGAACAGGCGAATCCAGCCACTCCGGTGTTGGTGACGAACGCAATCTCCTCTACGCCACCTGACCGCCCCTATATACCTTTTCTAACTTGACAATAAACAAACATTCTAAATTGTACTTCCTGTTCAAATGTTTGTTAATACAGTTGCTGACAGGAAAAAAAATTGGCTGGTGTTCTGCCGAATTCTGCTGCTTTCTCAAAAAAATGCATGTCGTAGTGCGAATCAATAGCCGCGTCTGCCGATTTCTGCCGTTTTGTCGAAAAATGCATGCTGTAGATTTCTGGGGTAGCGTATTTCCATAGACTAATATATCTCTATCAAATAATGCTCCCACTACAGAATAATTTTATATTACCTCACCACTCACTCCATGTAAACTGTATGCATATGAAGAGCATATTTTTATACTCTATCATAACATCTTTATGTAAGATTTCTGGGGTAGCGTATTTCAATAGACTAATATCTCTACATTTTAGATACTCACCTTTTAGTGTGAATTTGGAGGCATACCTTCTTAGGTTCAATTTTGGGGATTTATCATACCCGCCGTCAGGGTATATTCTCAGAAAGAAAGGTGACCAGCTCAGTCCACCTATTCTCCATTGCTATACAGACCAGGGATAACACAGATCGCTCTTGAAAAAGAGATTTGAATCTCAATGATGCTTATCTGGTTAAATAAAGGATTTGATTGATTGAACACACAAGTGATGTTTGATGCATAAAAAAACAAGATAAAACGCTCAACTCACGCCTATATCTTTTGACAGCTGGGTGCTGAATCCTAAAAGTAGTAGTTGATCATTTGAAAGAAAGACTAGGAAAGCACTCTAAAATGTACTATTTTAATTGCCACGCAACAATGACGTAATGGCAATCACTAATGTTGTAGCCAATTTGATGATCTTTCTGTGGTTACTTTATTGAATGAAGGCGCTGTGTTATCGTGAAGGTGTCTTGACTAATTAGCTGGGCAGTGGGCATAGGAGGCGGGGCTCAGATGTTCTCGGGCACAGCCTATTTGTATGTGTGTCACAGGTGCGCAGCGGGAGGGAATTGGGGAATAGTCACAGGGAAGCCACACAGTTTTTCAACTGTGCATGTTGTGTTTGTTTTCAGTAGTTTTGAGTTATTTTCAGGTTTATTTTGCAACACTAGTTTACTTGTTTAAGTTACAGTTTTAAGCACCGAGTTTGTTATGCTTTGCTTTTCCACCTTGCAAGAGAAAATAAAACTTGTTAAATGCACTCAAAGAGAGGACCTGGTTTACTATCAACAAGCATCACGTGTTGGAAAGAGCTTCTTACCTATTCCCTCACTGGCATCTTTTTGTTGTTCGGTTGCCCTTACAACTAATACATTAATTTACATTTAGTAATTTAGCTGACTCTTTTATCCAAAGCGACTTACATGTTCTGTACGACAAGTCATCAGGAACAGGAAGGGCACAACTATATCAGGTGTACCGACATTATCATCTACTTTATACATTCTGCTGCAAAGCCATGAGTACATGCAAATATTTACATGCTTATACAGTTCAAAAGGTGCAATAAAAAATATATGTTTAAGATATTGCTCACCATCAACAAGACTTTCGCCAGCAAGGTAGCATAATATTGATGGGTGAAAAAAACTTTGAAAACGATTGTTGGTCAATTCGGCAGAACACCGGCCAATAGATGACTTGCACAGGATGTGTCTTTCTTCCAGCATGGCTGTCTGTAACATTGCAACAAAAAAATGGTACATGCCAATGGTTGATATGTGCAAAACAATGGTTGCTAACATTGATATATGATAAATATATAATCAAAAGTATAACTTGGTGTCTTATTAATGGATCTTGTAAACAAGTCACAGTAGAACAGTAATACCAGGCTTTTCCAATGTTTTACCTACTCTTACCACTGCACAGAAAGCAACTAAAGTGATCACCAGCAGACCACGCAATTCTGTAACACAAGCATACACACTGACAAACGTGCATCAATTCATCGTCAATATTATAGCTTGGCGTTCTTTTGCATTTTACTTTGTCCAGCAGTAAAGCACAGAGCGTTGCTTTAGTGGCTGTGTGGTGGATTAGTGGTACGTGGGTGTTGGCTATGGTATATACACATGGTTGTTTAAGGTTACATGAATAATAATTAACAAACATGTATCCGGGTCATACTTGTATTATAGATCATGGTCGCAACTCGCAACCCATACTGTAGTTTGAAGCTAGCCCCTTTCGTGACTGTGTAACACGCCAACAGGGTTTGGACGAGTGAATCTAGTTTGAAGCTGGGATGATCATCCGTGTAAATGTTGTCAAGACAACAAACTCTATATGTCTCATATAAATAACTATTTATACTCACTGTCTAAGAACCAAACGTCTGGCAATTGTCTTCTGGGTAAAACCGTAAAAGCGAGCCAGTTCCACATTCTCTGGGTTTTGAGCTAAAACACAATGGGCCGCCTGTAGAAAGAAGGTGCAGACAATCCCATTATTAGCGGATGAGCTCATGGTTGCTAACAATATTAGCAGCAATGCTCGCTGACAAATCCACGTGAGAAGCAGTCAACATTTGGTACCTGGTAGAGATAGTTCAGTCTTTGGTACGTTTCCTTGTCTTTTATGTGTCCTGCCATTTTCGCGTAGGGGTGAGACACGTATAGCGAGGGCTTTAAATCAGTCGTCGGTCTGTTCCAAAAAAAAGAATCACATATTATACTAACGTTAGTTCAAAAAGCAAGAGAGGAAGAACGCCTCTTCTTCGCGCTTCCGTGTTCTAAAGTGCACTGGTCCTGTCTGATTGTGAGAACAGCGCCGCCATCTGACCGCCATAGATTTATATTCAACGTGATCGCGATATAAGCGCGTGGGTTGCTTTCTAACAGCGGAGGAGTGCAAGAATGTGACAATTTGACCATGTGACCGCGGCAGCGCGAGAGAGCGGCAGTGCGGAAATAGGCTGTCTATTGCCATTCTCTAAGACAAACGCTAACCTTAACCAGCTCCTTAACAGCGCCTAAACTTAACCGTTCTAACCTTAACCAACTCCGAAACAATGCCTAACCTTAACCATGCCTAACCTTAACCTTAATCATAGAAAGAATATTGCTAAGACAAACTCTAACCTTAACCAGCTCCTTAACAGCGCCTAAACTTAACCGTTCTAACCTTAACCAACTCCGAAACAATGCCTAACCTTAACCATGCCTAACCTTAACCGGCGAAAGAATACACGTTAACTTTTTTTTTATGGGATTCGAACTTGTCAACAACGGACCGCAGGACCGCTGAGCTGCCAGGTGAGCTGAGCTTCGAAAAGCTCTGCCGCTCCGCTCTGCGGTTGCCGCGCCTGCCGCGGGGCGTGTCGCAGCCAATCAGGGAAAACGCGGAAGCAACGGCAGCACTGCTCCGCTGTTAATAAGCAATAGGCCACCGAGAGAGCGGGCGAAAGCGCACGGAGGAAGGCACATTTACATTGGAAGAGCTGTAAAATGCGCAGTCAGTTCCCGTTTGAATATATATATATATATATTAAAAAAATAAAGATTTCCAGTTCCAGTGTTCTATTGTCCATTTTGCATGTATAACCAGTTATTATATAATTAATTAGAATGTTAGAATTCATTTTAGAATGATGAAATCAGTGACTGTACTCCTGAAAAAGTATAGTATGGTTTATTTGTATTGGGAAAGATACACAGTAGCTGGTTGAACAACATCTATATATTGTGTGGCAGATATTGAGTGTATTTCTGTGAAAATGCACGTGGCGCCAGTGGCGAATCCTTGTGGAAGCCAACGGAAGCCATGCCTCCCTATAAATTTCATATCAAATTATGAAATATGAAATATGAAAAAAAAAAAAAAAAATTAAAATATAAATTTTTTTTAATATAGTTTACATTCATTTTCATCTGTGGATCTGTGTTTTTTTTTTTTTTTTTTTTTAATGTCTCCCTCTTCTCCTTCTCACTCCCTCTAACACACTGTCAGACTGTGCTCACTACTGCAGCTAGTATAGGAGAGAAGCAGTGGGTAGGTCTCTTTCTCCAGGCTTCCAGCATTATAGAGTGAGTCCAAACTCCAAATCCGATCCTAGCCAATCAGATTCGAGCTGACTGCCACTGGGCCACACCCTAAAAGTTTAAAACGGAGCTGGGAGGAAGACGTTCAGCATAATATTCCACCTGGAGGCGGGGCAGGTGCCATATTTTCCCCTCTGCACTCTGAACATTGTATTAACCCGTAACTGTTCCCACGGGCCGAATATTGCCCCGATCCTCGCGAGATTAAATCCACGGGGACCTCTCGGCGTGCCGAAGCTTTTCCTAAATCACTTCCATCATCGAAAACGAGGGAAAAAGGTCGGCTCGCGACCCTGAAAATGTCGCGTGATTTTAAAAACGCTGTATTAAGTGAGCCTATTATGGGATCCACGCGAGCTTTCTATCGTGGAAACATCTGGGCGTCCCGCAACTTTTACTGATTCACATGTAGCCCCTAAAATGCTTAGAAAAGGAAAACAGAAAGCGTGGAATAAACTCGCCGAAACGGAAAAGTGTCCCACGGGCGCGCCGTGATTCCGATCCGCGTGAAAATATTCACGGCCATAGAGGAGACAGTGGGACACCTTTTTGCAACCGAATATGTGTCTCGAATTTGCTCCCACGCGGCGCGCAAAATCGCGCAAGGAAAAATCGGACCAAAAATTAACCAATGCTCCAGCAGTATTAATGACCCTGATGTAAACAAGACAAACGTCTTTCTCTGGTCTGCATCCCCTTATACAATTGTGTGTGAATGAATGAATGAATGAAAACTTTATTAACAGATTGCAGAATGGGTACAGTACAGTACAGCTCAATACATACAATTGTTAAGGGGATGCAGACCAGAGAAAGACTTTCGTCTTGTTTACATCAGGGTCCCCCATTTTCAATTCATCGTAAATGTGTATTGAGCCGTACTGTATTGTACCCATTCTGCAATCTGTTAAATAAATAAAAATAACGTTTGACTGGCCGCCGAGCCATACTGTAGTGTACATGGTGACTGCTTGACTTAAAAAAAAAAAAAAAAATTATTAATAAAAATATTTAATAATTTTTTTTTTAATAATTTTTTTTTGGCTTCCCCTGTTATTTTACCCACGCGACGCCACTGCGTGGCGCACGCCTGAATCCAACCAAAGGGATTCAATTCGCTTCCTGCACGCGTGCGAACAGCGACGCCTATATTAATCAGCGCTTCACTTTCGCTCCCATGTAAACAGGCAGAAAGTATCTTGTAATACAAAACGATCCATGAGCTATGGTTGCTTGCTACTACATCCTCGTTGCATCAAAATAATGACCCAAACCAAAAAGTCTAATAATTGTGCTGGCTCCACCCTATCATCCCTCTACTATTGTAAAGAGTATGACATGGTATTAATTAATAGTCTGATAGACTATTCAGCATTTCCCCAAAAAAGTTTGTCATAAAATGTGGATCACTGAAAAGTGTTAAAGAATCACAAAGTCAAGAACAGCTGCATTTATTTGAGTTTGCAGACAAGGTTGTTAGTTGTCCAGGAAGATAAAGAAACAGTCCATAATACGCTGCTTTTACCTACAGCCATTGACAGCTAACCAGCATGATATATTCACTGTTTTTCAACTAGCTTAAAAGTACATAATATACACATGGAGAGAAGAAAAAAAGCGCATTTGTTTAGCTACAGTCCAGAATAATGGACAGAATTCAACATACAATAGTAATTTTTTTAATAAGAACAATGAAGAAAAAAGTATAAACCCTGTCATTCTAATATTTGATTTGCCTGTAAGGTGCACCTCTTCTATCAAGAGGATAATAATACAGGGGAAACCGTACAGTAGGCTGTCCGGTGTGACAACCCTATGACATCATCATGATCATCATTGTTTAGAAATGATGGAAGTGTACTGAAATGTTTTTTCTCTCTCCCTATAACAGAAATGTCCATAAAATATGGGTCAATGTGGGAATAACGAGTTTTCATTGAACAAGACCAATGATATAACGAGGGACAAATATGAAATTCAAGTATCAAAATAACTAAGACACTGACAAGCTGAAAAGGTCAATTACAAAGATAGTAAAAATCATGGGAAGAGAAATAGACACAATCAACAATACATTAGGCAACATTTTGCATTTGTTTAAGGCAGTCGATAAAAAAAAACAGAACTAGGCATCTTCTTCATTCCAAGTTAAATACAAACCTAGCCCCAACGTGTCGCCCCAAAAAGTTTTATTGTACAAAATAACTAAGCCCGACTCTGAAACTAAGCACGTTCGTTTGACTTGTCTTCCATCATCCGAGTGAGAATAAGAGTTCATGTGGCTGGCGGTGGCGTCGTGCTGCATGTTTTTAGTCTTCTTCACAGTGAGGTTTGCTGCATGAAGAGCATGGAGGCGCTCTACTGTCTGTTCAGCACAAAACCGAAATAGTTGGCAGCACCGATCCGTGTGCACACAGCATGGAAAGGCAGGGCAGCTTGTTTTGCTCGACTAACGGTTGCCCTTCATGGCCTCCTTGGCTGCCAGGATGAGCGGTGTGAGACTGGAGAGGGGCTTCGCCAGCTTCAGGAAAGGATGCTGAATGAGACAGATTTAAGAGGATGAAGCATAATGGGGAGAGGGGGAGGGGACATTTGTGTTAATGCCATTCCAACAACCTAGGTGACACAAAGATTACTTAAAAACGTGTAACATTAAAAAAAATTATAATAACTAGGAAAATCACAAAGGGAGAGAAATATTCACCTGTAGCAGCTCCTTCCCTCCAAATCTTTTCTCCACATCCATTTCCAGGCAGCGATTAAGGAAGTCTCTGAAGATGGGAGATAGTTTCTCTGGGTTCTGAAGCTCAGGGGTGCCGTTGGTGGCAATCAGGTACAGTGCCTGGCAGGGGGAAGATAAGAGATGAAATCTCCTGTACAGTCTTACCAATTCCAAACTCTCCAACAAAAGAGACAGGCAACTGGATACCAGTTATTTACTAATACACAGCATATAGTGCCATAAATCCTTCATGCCATATAGTAGGCTCAATAAAGATGTTGGAACATAGTTCAGATGTAAATAGTTGGGGGGGGGGGGGGGGGGGGGGGGGGGCATGGCGGTGCAGAGAGCATGCATGTCATATACAATAAAATACTAAAATAAGTGGCGTTACATTTTTCAAATCGACTTCAGACCCAAATTGACCGTTGCTCAATATACATAGAGCATGTCATGAAATGGATTGTTCAAAAGATTTCACTGCTCGAAGGATCCATCAGATATCCCACTGAGAGACATCCGATCTTTATCTTAATACATACTTCATCGATGCTAACTGCGAAATGTCACATTTTATTCATAGAAATAGCTTCCGTTTCCTGATAGCAAGTTTCCAAATAGGTCACGTTTGAATAAATGGGCTCAGCAGTAACAATGTAGGACTAGTTTGCATTAACCTAGATTGCTGTTAACTCTTTCCCTGCCAACGACGAGTATACTCGTTATAGCCCGCCAATTGCTGGACACCAACAACGAGTATACTCGTTATTACGATCGTTATTTCTTTTATTAGCTATTTCCATTCATAAATCATCCAGGTATGCTGTGGTACTGTGTGGCAATGTGTCTGAGATCGCAACGGTCCGATACCGCCGCCTGGTGGGGCGGTACCGAATAGGGCTGTACCGAATTACATTTTTTAACATTCAAACCTTCGATTGAAGTATTCGAACGAAGCTTCGAATGTCTATATAAAAAAACAACAAAAAAAAAGTTTTATTTTTTTTTAACTGAATCCTCAATTTGAATAAAGTGATTAATCTGATTAAATTAGTATTTTTATTTTATTAAATCAACTTTCTTTAATGAATATAACTCATCAGTTTCGTCAACATAAATAATCCAATAAGGGCACGGTTGGTATGAAAGTGATGGTGACGTCTTATAGTATAATATTAGTGTAGCCTAATCTTTAACTGCAACTGTGAAGAAAACCCCCATTGGTTTAAACAGATTGAATAGACACATGTCAACATTATGATCGAAGCTTCGAAGCATTCGGTACAGCCCTACATTGAATCGTCAATCCGATGCCGGATTCATTATGCTGTGGGGGGTTATGGCGTGGGCCAAATGGACATACGATCTAGCAGATGGCAATCAAATAATTGGAATATTCTTTTTGGATCATCATCGGCCACAGGTAAGAGCAATTTAACGTCAATTTCAGCTTGGTTGTCCATTGTTTTCATAGCCATTGCCCTGATCAACGTATGCTGTTGTACTAACGAATGCCGTTATTGTCAATCAATTAATCATAAACGACCCCCCCCCCCCTTTCATGCATGCATGATGGAACATAATATAACGATCATATGCATTTGAATTTTTAATTGTAGCGTGTATAGGGACGAAATGAGAATGGATTAAGTATAATATGCGTCGCAGGCTATTACTAGCCTTCCAGGAATTACCCCAAATCACTTTAAAAACACTTATATTCACCACGGTATAAAACGAGAATGTATGGATGGAAAAAATATTCCTTTTTCACATCTTGAACGATAGATACTCGATGTCAAATGGGCCATAGTATTGCATAGCTATAATATTTAAATAGTTATAGCCCTGCAAACAAGGTGAGCGACTCCCACCGTTTACAGTGATGGCGGTAGCTACTATAGGATGAGGCTAATGCATGGCATCCAATGAGTTAACATTTATTGTACAAAATACTGTGTATTAAACTGAAAACCGCTTAGTTGGTCTGCAGCTTGTTCACCTTAGTGGCCAGATGATCTCTTCAGTTCCTTTCATCACAATAATGTCTGACCTCCCTCTCTTGACCTCCCTCTCTATCCGATTGTCCTATTTTTTGAATGTACTGTCCTGTCCTGTTGTGCTTTTTTGTATTTGTGTATTTTATAGGACATTGATTTTATGCTTTGACTGTACTGTACATCACTTTGGTTGGCTCTCGAGCTTTTAAATGTGCTCTATAAATAAATTACTTGACTCTCTGATGATAACACACTTTCTTAGAAGATTAGCTTCAGGGGGTGTTTGTCACAAAAAGTTAATGCAACCTTGCTGAAAGATCCTCTGTGTGATCTACCTATATTTTTATTGAGCAAAATAACACTTGCTTGAAATGTTAGCCATGTCCTCAGCATGATAAATCAAGCTCTTATCAAGCGTGAACTAACACATTCTCTCCAAACACTGCAGTGCAGTCATTTGCACTTATTTAAAATGCCTTTTGAGATGTCCAATTCGGGTATAAAAAGATGCTGTGGCTATAATACTAACATTATTGTCCTTGCGTCGTTTGCGATTGTACTACTAAAGAGGCTCTTAGAAACACGCCTGAGAATAATCCTCAAAAGTTGATGGGACTGATGGGTTTTCGTCTTATCAGAGAGGGTTGGCCACATGTTGTCCTGGTTGGGGATGAAAAAGAACAGCTCAAGATTTGTGGGGTTTTTATGACCTCATGTGGCCAAAGTAAACATCACATAACCTCTCAAACTATACGTATTAAAGAATACATTTGTAAATAACAATCATGTAATGGGAAATAGTCTATAGAAAATGTAAAATATATAACATAATAGTGCAAAAGTGTGATTACAGAAATGAGCCAAAAATAATGCTTATTTTCCTTTAACTAGCAACGGCCCGGCCCCGGGCCCTCTTGAGGACGATTTGCCCACCGATTTGTTGCCGTTCGAATGCCACCTCAGGCAACAAAATCCGTTCAGCGGTTCTCGGGTTACATACCGATATGCGAGGCATGCGCCATTGTACACGGCAGAGTCAGTTTACCACCCCCGACTCCCGAGGCTATAGCTCCGTCAATCATTTGCCGATCTCGAAAATTCATTGTAGCCAATGAATGTGGCTTTCCAATGATACCCCACGTGGGGATGTGCGAATCAGGGATCTAGGTGAAAAGTTAGGAGCGAAAACTGGAAGAGAACAAAACGCAGAATTGGATTCAATGAGGAAATGGAATCCTGGAAAGCTTTCTTTTTTGTACATACCGGTAGTTTACCAAAATCGCTCCTAATCACTCATTTC
This sequence comes from Notolepis coatsorum, assembly GCF_963971535.1. NCBI lineage: Eukaryota > Metazoa > Chordata > Actinopteri > Aulopiformes > Paralepididae > Notolepis > Notolepis coatsorum. Next base: position 182,084,649 of record NC_140166.1, on the reverse strand, counting down.
TGAATGGATTTATTTAGCTTATACCAACTTTTTGGGATATACTATTTTTGGATATTGCAACTACTCTATTTCATTAGCACTAAAAGTGATCCTTCTTTATTGTATTAGAAACTTCAGAATGTTATCTTTCAAAAGTTCAAGTTCTTTAGTTCAAGTTCTTTAATAGTTGTCATACAGAAGTACAGAATACTTTCATACAAAATGCTTCTTACTGTTACGCTCCAGAGACTGTGCTAGACAAGATAGTATCAAATAACATAATAACATAATATAGCATGAATTTAGAAGAAGAATGAGGTCACAGTTGTTCGGTATAGACATATGTACAATGTTCTGAGTTACCATATAATATACAATACACAATACTATGCAGTGTACTAATGTACAGTACTATCTAGTGCAAAGCAGAAGTGGGATGAGGTACAATTTTAGGTACAATTTACAGTAAGGTGTACGAGTTGTAGTGCAATCCTTCATCCATAAATATAAAGTGTGGGGAGTGGGTGCTACAGTGTGTTTGTTTAAAGCACCCACTCCCCACACTTTATATTTATGGATGAAGGATTGCACTACAACTCGTACACCTTACTGTAAATTGTACCTAAAATTGTACCTCATCCCACTTCTGCTTTGCACTAGATAGTACTGTACATTAGTACACTGCATAGTATTGTGTATTGTATATTATATGGTAACTCAGAACATTGTACATATGTCTATACCGAACAACTGTGACCTCATTCTTCTTCTAAATTCATGCTATATTATGTTATTATGTTATTTGATACTATCTTGTCTAGCACAGTCTCTGGAGCGTAACAGTAAGAGACCAGGCTTATGCATGTGCTATAAGTATAAAGTATAGTATTTGTTTGCAAAAAAAGTAACAAAAATTGCCACTTTTTGGGGCACCCATTAAGAGGTTAAACCTAAACATATGTATGCACTGCAAGTGAGGGAAAATGTGTTTGTGGAAGAGAGATGATGTAATTACTTACTCTTAGTGGGTTCTCATTCAGGTATGGCGGTTCTCCTTCAACCATCTCAATGGCCATGATACCCAGGGACCAAATGTCTACTTTAGGTCCATAGGCTTTCCGGGTGACCACTTCAGGAGCCATCCAATAAGGAGTGCCTACCATGGTGCTACGCTTGCTCTGCTCTGGGGTGATCTGGGCGCAGAAGCCAAAATCGGCTGTACAAGAAATTGGAGACAGTGTTAAGGTCTTATATAGTTAAGAGTGAGATAAGATAATTGATCTGAAGGATTCAACACTAACAGTGGCATAAAATTGCTCATGGGATTACTAATGGAAGACTGTTGCCCTAAGGCCATAAGAAGGACTCACTTAGCTTGACAGAGCCGTCCATCCCCAGTAAGACATTGTCACTCTTGATGTCTCTGTGGATGACCTGGTTTGCATGCAGGAACTCCAGTGCTTGTAAACACTGCAAATATACAAACAAAAGAGAGAATATGAGAAAGAGAGCAAGAGCTTTCTTCATACTGCCACAGTTTTACAGGAAACAATGAGGTGATATGCAGTGTGATGCTTGAGAGCCTATCACCTCTCTGCAGACAGCAGCTATCTGGGCCTCATCCATACATGTCTCCGTCACCACGTCTGTCAGGGAGCCACCAGCCAGGTACTCCATCACAACAAATAGCTCCTCTCCCATCAGGAAACTGAGACAAACACAGTGTCAACTACACAGCAAAGCCAGACGAATTACATTACTCCCTTCTTCCAAATCCTTTGGCTCAGATTTCGCTTTCATTTTACATCAAAATATGTTCCAACTCCCATTTCTATAATAATTCTGTTTCACATGACTTAAGTTTTATTTGAGTTCCGTCTGTTACTTAATGATGGTTTTATTGCTACCCGTCTGTTACTTATGATGTAGTTTTATTGTTACCAGTCTGTTACTTATGATGTAGTTTTATTGTTACCCGTCTGTTACTTATGATGTTGTTTTATTGCTACCCGTCTGTTACTTATGATGTAGTTTTATTGTTAGCCGTCTGTTACTTATGATGTGATTTTATTGTTACCCGTCTGTTACTTATTATGTAGTTTTATTGTTACCCGTATGTTACTGATGTAGTTTTAGTGTTACCCGTCTGTTACTTATGATGTAGTTTTATTGTTACCTGTCTAGGAAGTTGACAATGTTGGGGTTCTTCAACTCCTTCATCACTAGGATTTCGTTAATGATCAACTCTTTCTTCGGCTGCTTTTGGAGGTTAATCTGTTTAATGGCAACCTGTGAAAAACAACATGGAAAACGCTGAAGTTGATTTTATTTTGTTTAATCCTATAATATCTCTCCTCCGATAACTGTAAACTAGGGATGTCCGAAATTATCGGCCGATATCGGCAATAAAATGTGATATCGGAAAATATCGGTATCGATTAAAAAAAAAATGCATATATCGGCATCGGTTGATATCAGTATCGGAAATTAAGAGTTGGACAATATCGGTATAGGTAAAAAAGCCAATATCGAGCATCCCTACTGTAAACACATTTTAAATCTGTATATTTTATGATTACTGCATTGATACATTAATAAGCATTATCCCTATATCACTTTATAAAATTAGAAAACATATATAAATGGATGTAAATATGTATATACATATGTAATTCACACTCTGGTTATTTGTTCCAGTCTACACATGGCATCACATCAACCAATCATATTTTACCTCCTGTCCCGTGGCAACATCGATGGCTGTGAATACTGTTCCTGAGGCCCTATGAGAAGAGACGTTAAAGATGATTTTCTTCTATGCACATTGACATGCATGCACTGACAAACATACATACACATAAAACTCATCACTTATTAACTCATTCAGTGCCAACCACGAGATTAGTCGGGTTAACTCGCCATGCGTTGCATGCCAAGACCCGAGAAAACTCGGGTTTTAATCGTTATTTCTTTTATTAGCGATATCCATTCATTTTTATCCATCCAACCTGATGTTATCATTGGGAATGGGTCTGAGCTCGCAAAAGGGCAAATACCGCCGCCTATCGTCTCCCGGATGGTATTGCACATCATTGGATTGGATTGACTGGGAATGTGCATCGAAAAAATAACTCCGGTCCGGGTCTTGCTTCTCGGGCATGCAGTATCGTGTTACCAGATTGACTGAGGACCCTCAGAGCAGCATCGATTATGTGTTTCGGACTATAACGTTGGATCAATAAACGCGATCGATATTTGGAATGGCGATCAGGAATTGGATTAATCTTTTTGCAGAACATCTGATGTGAGGTAAGGAATTTATGTTACGAGTCTTGGGGTAATCAGATGTTCCTATCACCGCCATCGCAGCGCGTGTGTGTGACGTTAGCGCTGACCAGGTCACGGATAATCGATTTTTCAGCCCGCTTCTCTAGCGTGCATAAGGACACAAATACCATAGATAATTTAGCGTTTATTTGAAAACTATTCATAAATCAGCCGAAAAATTACAACATGTTTTGTGTATTCCACTAAAGAGCTATTATCGCGGATTTTCTCTGGAATTACTAGAACTCTCCAAAACTATACTCGTATTCAAAACGGTATAAAACGGATATGTACTGATGAAAAAACAATCCGTTTCGTACATGTTGACTGCAAGCAAGTCATTGATAAGCGACGGGTGTATTAGACCCATAGCCATAATTTAAGATATAGTTTAAGCGTTCGCAAATTTCTCCGTCCTCCCATCGACTAAAGCGCTGGCACGGAACAGCCTATTTGGGCATAGGGGCGTGGCTCTGAATGTGTTAATGTTGAAAATGATTTTGAATACCCTGACAGATGTTTGATGATGGAAAATGAGTGGTTTGATGATGGAAAATGATTAAATTAATAATGAAATATGAATTAACGTATTAATGCATTTCAATCTTTGCAGTCCCTCTACTAAACATGTATTAAGTGCGTTAGCATTTCAAGATAAACCTGCACTTACCCTTGGCCAATTTTCTCATATCTCGTGTACTTCTTTTTGGGATCCCCGATGCTGACTATGGTTCCTGTAAACAATAATCATAGGTAAGATAAATGGGGACTCATTCTAGACAATGAAAGGTTTTGAGTTGCAACATTGTCACAACATTTTAAGTAATGTAGTGATATTAATGAGCTTTACTCAGTTTGTCCATGATTTCCTCATCAGTCATCTTGCCCTTCTTCTTCTGTCTGTCCACACCCTTGGAAGCAGCGTCTCCGTCTGGACACGTGACTGGAGCGGGGATGGGGTCTATGACGGAGCGAGTATACACCTATTGGACACACACATGAAAGGCAAAGTAATTAACACAAAACAAATCTCCAGTGTCCAAAGAATTTACCTGCAAGCTAGATATAATAACGCCGACACTTGTGACTGGTCACACTCACGCTCTTAGTGTGCTCTGGTCTCGGTGCGACAATGGGAGGGGGCGCCTCATCATCGTCGTCATCGTCAATGTCCTTGATATTGGGCGACGAGGGTTCCGTGCCCTTTTTGACAGGCTAATTCAGAGTGGAGGGGAAATTTGGGATAAAAAATAGTGAAAAAGGGGATCAGAATTTAAAACCAAATTTGAACACCTTCCAATAATGTTTGGATACTTACAGACTGGGGCCCCGGGGTGAACGCATCTTTTTCTAAAGATCAGGAAAAGAGGAAAGGAAAAGAGTAAAAACGTGCTCTGCGGTGCCATTTGATTTGAAATCTTTATTTCAAACATGTAAATACAAACTATATAAAACAAAAACAAATCATTGATCTCTAGCAATAATAAAATTAAAATTAAAATAAAAACATAACTCAATTTACATGTTCGAAAAGGAGTAGGAAGAAGTACTTATTTAATCCTACCCATTTTCCACTACTCAAATGAATGTACTAATTTAAAACAAATATATATATATATATATATATATATATATATATATGCAAAACAAAAAAAAACATGTAAAACGTGAAAGAAATAAAATAAAAATGTAAACACCCGTGAATGTCAAATCCCTTCCTCATCCCTGTACCTTGTGAAAATTATTTCTTTATAATTCAGTTTGAATTGTCTCATGTTTGGACATTGCTTTAGCACCAGCTGCGGTTAGACACAGGGGTATTTTCGTTTCGTTTTCAAGGTCAGTTTCGCTTTCCAGAACGCAATGTAATGGCAGGCATGTTAGACATTGGTTTTGCCTCCTGAGCACAGTGATGTAGTACAATGCCAAAGCAGTAGGTGGCAGTAGGTGGCGAACATGAAGGCAATTTTCAACCAATCAGAAGTTGAAATGTGCCAATACACTTCCTGCAAAAAAAATCAACAAGCCACCATCTTTAAATGCCTCGAGTGCCTTTGTTGATGAAACAAAACTAACATCAACACAATTGACCACCAAGAGTGGATAGTTTAGTCTCACAAAAAGATCGCCGATGTTGTTAGCTACATGCTAACTAGGGATGGGAATCGAAAGGTTCCTAATTGTCCGATGCCTGGAATCGCGTGCCTCCCGTGACTTTCGATTCCCTTATCGCTGCCAGGTTTTCCCGACCGTTGCGCATTTCAAAACAATAACGTTAGCGTTAGCATGTAGCCATGGCAAACTATAGTATTTGATTCCTTAACACTTTGAGTGCCACTCACGAGATATCTCGGGTTTTTAATAGTGACGTTGAATGCCACTCATGAGATTTCTCGGATTTTTTTTTTTTAGCGATCTGAAAAATTATTGCATCACCCGAGCCTACCCGAGTATAGCCGAGCGGCGCCGGCGATCACTGTGGAAAAAAGCGCCCCCTGTCGTCTCCCAGATGACATAAGTGATTTTGGAATGGACTCAATGAAAATGGTGGGGAAAAAAATCCGGTACTCCACATTTTCCAGTTCACTGATCCAGCCGGGGTTACCACAGTTCATTCTGGAACCTCAGATCCCCGCTGATCATGGAGTTCTACAGTATCGTGTTGGATCCATACACGTATCGATTTTTTCGAATGGTGATCAGGAATTGGAATATACCAGTTGGATACCATCTGATGTCAGGTAAGGACTCTATGTTATCAGTGTTAGGATAATCAGAGTAAGTTTGATGAAGATATAGGCTGTTTTGTGAAATGTCTTCTTTCGGTTTCACTGTAAAAGTCCGAGAGGAAATCAACGAGGCGATTATCCGCGCGCGGCCGTAATGTGCTTGCGTGCACGTATAATATTGATCATCTAGCGTTTATTTGAAAACGATTCATAAAAAGGCCGACGAATATCAACGTTGTGGAATATTCCACTAAAAGACGATTTTCATAGAATGCTCCAGAATTAGCTGTTTTTTATATCAAAACGGGGGCTTTTCTAACTGCTCTGAAACTGAAACGACGCGATAAAAAAACAATCTGCCTTGACAGCACTGACTGGAAAATAGTCTTTGATAATGCGATGGGCAGATTAGACACATAGCCATAATTTAAAACATAGATTAGGCGATATTAACGTTAACATTGGCGCCGATGGTGGCATTCAGCCGGTAAAAAGGAAAACCAGGCGTGGCGCTCAAAGTGTTAAGGGCTCGAAATTGCCTTGGTTTTGGTCATATGCTCCCGAAATGCTCCCGCTGTTTGGCTGCTTCTATGTGCAGTGAAAACTACTCGAATGCTTTAGAACCTAGTCATTGATTTAGTTCAGGATAACCTAAGATTAGCCACGGAGCTAGCACTAGCTAACGTGAGCTAACGTTAGCTAATCAAGCTCACAGAGAGAGATAAACAGCTGACAGCAGGTAGTACAGGTACAAATACAATAAAACAAGGGGTGGGGGCTGTTGTGTAAACCTTGTACTCTTTAGTTCACATATAATAAGAGACGGAGGGTTGACTGTGTTTACTAGTAGGTACAGTGCAACATACAAACAGGTCCGTGTAGCAACACAAGCCCATAGCTTACAGGACAGGGGCCCGGGGAGGGAGCGCTGTATGTGTGTGTGTGTGTGTGTGTGTGTGTGTGTGTGTGTGAGTGAGAGACAGAGAAGTCAGAGGAATAACGACCTGTTGAATGCAACTACGGTTCAATAGATTAAATTAGTTTAAGATATTGAACTGTAGTTACATTCAACAGGTCGTTATTCAATAGATTAAATTAGTTTAAGAATAAAAAAATAAATACATTTTAAGAGAATCTCAAATACATTATTTTATTTAAGTGTAGGCTATAGTTAATGTTTTATTTTTTTTTACAGTTTTTGTATTTTTCTGACATGGGGGCTCAACAATAAATGACAATCAGAAATGTCAAGTTGCATGTTGTTATTCTAACCAGCTTAGTTCTGTTGCATTTCCAATTTATTTATTTAAATTATAAATTTATCAGGAATCGATAAGGGAATCGATAAAGAATCAGATCGATAAGCAGAATCGATAATGGAATCGTATCGATAAAATCCTATTGTAGGAAAGCCCTGCTAATAAGACTACTTTGTTCTGTAATAGCCCTTTAATATGTTGTTGTTGACAGGAAAGGGTAATTGATTTATGCCAGTGTAATCGCCCAGCATGATGTGCCCAGCTAGTGTTGCACTCTAGTCTTCTGATAACGTTACTGGCCCTTTAAGAGTTTCTCCGTCGAACGTGTGCACAAGCTGTTCTCTGTGCTGCTGCCTGATGGTGCGGCTGCTGCAGCAGTAAGATCTGTCCCTTTGAGGAACGTGTGCGTAAATGACACGCGAGTACGGTACCTATGTTTAGTCCTGCCTAATTCATTACTTCAGCTTACTCTACCTTTACAGTATGTTCACATTGATCTATTCCTGTCGACGCTGTTTCTCTCTGTTCTCGAGAGGCTGCGCCGTTAGCTTAGCCGCAGGTTAGCCAGTCTATGCTGCCTGCTAGTGATGCTGCATGGTTAGCTTAGCCGCACGTGAGCTAGCCTAGGCTATATAACTCACTCACTACCTCTAGTGAATAGAATGTATCTTTACACCCGGTTTACAGTCCGCCTACCTATATATTGTTTACATGCACTGCATGAGTAATCCCCCTGCATAGGCTATGTAGGTTATATATAATAACTCTGGTTAAGTGAATGTCTTGGCTACTAGTTGCACTGTATTGCTAATGAATATTATTGCAGCTATAGACCACATGTTTATGACATTATGTTTATGTGCGCCACTACTGTGTTTACTAATGTATACTGTATTGTATTCCTTTGTGTTTACTAATGTATACTGTATTGTATTCCCTTGTAGACAACCACACACACCTTTCTGTTCCCAAATACAACCAATAACTGCAGCCTCTGTGTGATTCTTTAATCGGAGTTACAACGCCATAATGTCCGCCAGCTCTATCAAACGCAACCCGTGGAGGCCCTAGCCCTCCGTTTCACCTATCAATTCCCATCCCTAATGCTAACGTGAATGGAATATGCCAGTACAACAGTATAGCATTGTGGCTAGCAGCTAACGTTAGCTCACGTTAGCCAGCCAGCACCAAACTGATGATATCAGGAGCTATTAGTAGCTAGATAACATTAGACAACGTATTAAACAAAGGTGAATAGATGACTGGGCCATTTTGTTTAATGCTTGTTAAGATTGAAAGAGGAGCTCTGAGCTAACAGGGTCTGGTAGCTAACGTTAGCTCACGTTAGCCAGCTGCTCATGCAATCGTTAATGCTAGCAGAATGAATGGATGTAAACTTTATTCAACAGATTGCAGAATGGGTACAATACAATACGGCTCAATACAAACAATTGTTAAGGGAATGCAGACTGTTGTAGCTTGGACTGGGCTCCTTATAACAATAACTTGACAACACATGGTAGCTGCAGCTAATTGGGACAGCTCTGCTGTCTGTCGTCACCGGACGTTGGTGAGGGCACGCAGATGTCGGTATCTACTGCGCATGGGCGTTGAGCAACAACAGCTCCGCGCAGATGATCCTGCCAAAACGGCATTTCTATTTAACTAGGACAGCAAAAGTAATCATTCAGCAACAAAACAAAAACAAAAACACCTAGTCTAACCATGGCCTCAGACTGTTCCAGTTTCACTCCACATATGTAAATGCAGTGTCTTCTCCTGGTAGTGCGTACACTAATTGAGTTCTCCCCTCAGATTATAACCCCCCTCTCTATCAAAGAACAGTTCTTGAATGTTTCCTGGAAGTAAATTACCTTTTGCTTTATACATTAATTCTGCCGTTTTAAATTCCACAAGATCACTTAACTTGAATGTTTTTGACAATATGTTTGTGTGATCAATGTTTGTGTGATCACGATAACCTGCAATGTGAACTATCCTTATGGCTCTTTTTTGGCTATATTACAGAAATATTCCACAAACAAACTGACACACTCGTAACACAATCTAGGCATGCAAAAACTCATAATGGCACAACAGAAAATAGAGGCTCACCAGAGGAGGAGAAACTGAGGTACTTCTGACGGCTGTTGCCCGTAGAGTCGTAGAACTTTAGGACATCAAGGACAGCCTGGGGGTTCTTCTTCTGCTCCGACTTGGTGATGTTTGATGTTTGGAGGAGCCGAGCCCACTGCTCTGGCATGCCCTGTGCAGACGAGGAGGAAGACGACAGAGGGAGGCGGGGTCTCAAAGGTTAGTCCATGTGGGGCAAAGCAGATTCAATCAATCAATTGATTCAATCAATCAATCAATCAATCAAAGGTGTGTATTTGTGTAAGTGCAGACATCGGAATGCTGTGTAATGTCCTATGCATGTTGTGGTGAATGATCTATGGTTTTGCTCACACAGGAGCTCTGGGGATAAAGCTGGTTGAGATAGAGCCATGTCTTACAGATGTGAAAGAGGCAAACGCGTATAGAGAAACAAGGACACACAATGTCAAAGAGATGCAAAGCTAACTCGTCTTACACAAAAAGCAATGCCTGTGAGCCACCACTAGGGGCAGAGTGGCTAACCACAAGTGTGTGACCGACTGTATGTGTGAGTGACTGAGTTAGTGACATTTCAGGTCAAAGAGGTGCTTCGCATCTAAGAAAGGAATGAGAAAGTGGTCAATCTCACAGTGAACTCTCCAGTGACGGCGTCAAAGCCCACATGGATGGTGTGCTCAAAGTCTGAGGGCGGAGAGATCTCTGGTCGTTCTTTATCCCGGTCTTTCTTTCTACCACCTGAAAGGAACCAAACACAACTCTATTTTTCCATAACAATACAAAGACTAATTATGAATAAATAATAAATACATAAAAAAATATCTTTAATACTAGTTGAAGAACACTTGATTATACTTAAAAAGCTGCTGTAAGTGGTATTTTTTTTGTTTGTTCAAATAAGTGGTCTAACATGTTAAAATAATAGCTCTACACTCCCGACAGCCATTACTGATATAGATTGTCTGGTCAGTAACATTGGTCTCCCAGTCCCTCCACTCTGCAGTAAACGGAAGATACATTGGCAAAAATGGTCTGAAACTAGTTTTAAGCAAATGTATCATTGAAACAAGTAAAATGATCTACCAGTGCAGTGAAATAAGTAAAAATATCTAGGATTCGCTCGTGATTGGATAAAATGGGAAGGAATACCAGAAAATGTATTTTCCATTTACTGCAGAGCGGAGGGACAAAGACCCATGTTACTGACCAAACACTGTATCTGTGGTGGCTGTTGGAATGTAGAGCTACTTAACATTTATTTTAACAAAGAAATACCACGTACAGCACCTTTAAAATCCCCACAAAGTGCCAAACCTCTTGTAATCTCACCCTTTTCAGCTCCAGAGAAGATCGAGATGATCTTATTACGGGGTTTCCTCTCCTCCGGGACAGAGGGCAGGGGTTTGGAGCTGTGGTTGGCTGAGAGCGAGTCTTTGCTGGAGCCAGTGCTGAAGATGGTGCTGCTCATCCTGACCGGAGGGGCAGGGGGTTTGTCCTCGGGGTCTCCGTTATCGCACATGGCTACGGGCCGATTGGGAGACTCACGAGGTCACAGAGTAAAAGGTGACAGACCGGGAGGGAGGGAGACGGCGCTCACATCAGCGAGAGGTAAGAGTTGTGGTTGTGCACAACAGCTTGAAGGGATAAAGTAGAGGCACGCCAGAGACAAGATAGAATGGAAGTGCAGAGTAAAATCTGAAGAAAAGAAGAAATCAGCATCTAGTGAACATAATTCACAGCACACAAAATATGAAATAATAATAATAAATTACACTTAAACAACTCATGTGGCAGTGATGACCATTGAGTGATTCTTTAATGAATAACTAGTGGTTCCACTGAGAGGGATCCTTACAAAGCATTTTTAAACACTATTTGATCAATACGAATATTCCAAGGACAAATACTGAATACACAAATCAGCTGCACTGAGAGGATGCAGTAGAGTAACTAGTGTGACAAGGTCATTGCATGCATTGCTGCTAGAAACCAAGCTCTACTTGGAAAACGTGTGGGCTATTGAAAAGCTCAAGGGAACTGCTACACTTGAGAGCCTGCTTCACATTAGGCAACCATTGCAAATGCAGCATATTTGACACAGATTTTTACTCTACAGTTCTATTATAATGAACTGAGAATGATGAGGTTCATATATGAATGCTTAGAATGAATTATTTTATTTGTGAATGTTTACACAAATAAATAAACAAACAAATAATTGTTCAAACTTTTTTACAAAGAGGTGCATTGATTGATTGGTTGAAAAGTTTATTAACAGATGCAGAATGGGTACAGTACAGCTCAATACATACAATTGTTAAGGGGATGCATATAATATATATAATATTTATGCCTCATAATAGGTTCCATCCGCTGCCTGTCTCCCTAAAGAGCTCTATTGTAAACTGAACAAGTTAGGACAACATAGGACAATTGATTGATTGAAAACTTTATTAACAGATTGCAGAATGGGTACAATACAGTACAGCTCAATACACACAATTGTTAAGGGGATGCAGACCAGAGAAAGACTTTCGTCTTGTTTACATCAGGGTCCCCCATTTTCAATTCATCAGGTGGGTAGAAAAAGGGTAGAAAAGAAAGATTGTGCTTTCAGTGCAGCTGATGCTGAGACGAGCCGGAGTATTGTTAGGTTAGAGCTTCAGTAGCTCTATTGATACAGAATTAAGAATGGTGGAACAGAATAATGTATTATATATCCTGTTCAGTGTGTTGTTGTTTATTTATCGTTTAACCTATTGAGAAAATACCAGGCAATTCATCTATATTAGTGTGTAACTACCATCCAATGTTAACGTTAATTGGCCAACAAGTGTGCTAGCTATGCTAACTTAGCTCGCGTTAGCATAGCAAGCTAAGGTAATGTTAGATTCTAGGCGAGTTCAGGTTTATAATAGCCAACTAGCGAGCCAGACAGTCGTATCATGGGTGTCTTCCAAAAGATCCAGTTTACTTACAGGTGTATAAAGCAACACCCAACTCCTGACTAACTCCCCGTTACTCTTTAGTTGCATGCTAATGTAGAACCGAGCCGCACAACAACAACTCACCAGACTCCCCACACCGCACAGCTACACTTCAACACAACTTCACTCCCGTCCCTCGACGCTTTGAACACGTTTATAAATCCGTAAAAGTATTAGCAACGTACAGTAGAGTCTATTATAGTCTGTAACGAGCACAAATAACTTAAATTCGGGGGGGGGGGGGTCAACTATTTACAGTGTAACTTTTCTTCTATCTTGTCGACCCTGGGATAATCCCGATGGCGAGAGGGAAGCGGACTAGCGACCCAGCCCTAGCGTGTGTAGAGAATTGATTGATTGATTGAAAACTTTATTAACAGATTGCAGAATGGGTACAATACAGTACAGCTCAATACACACAATTGTTAAGGGGATGCAGACCAGAGAAAGACTTTCGTCTTGTTTACATCAGACGTGTGGAAACTACCCTCTCTGCTCTTTCACTAATCTACTAATTACATTCAATCATCTACAGGCAATTGCTTACACAAGATATGAATCACAATATCCTCTCTATGGAAAATGTGAGGAAGAATTTACAAGTTCAATACATCGAAAGGCATTCTAGGTAATGTAGTTCCAGTATTTGACCACCGCAACACTTCCGGGATTCTGAAATCGGGGAGGAGATAGCGGGGGAGCATATGAATGAATGTGGATGAGAGCCGTGATGTAAGTGGTTGCAGATACGGCTGTGGGGGTGCTGGAGACATGATCGAATATACTTGTATGCGCCTGAATCTCCTGAACACGGCGCGACCCATTCCTAATTGATCAGAACTAAATCGGCAGAGAAAAAGCCCATTTTTAAGCACCTATTCCCCATGCACACCCGCCCTGGACTGTTCCATCAGAGGGGGGAGCTTCGGTGGTAGTGTGAGTGGCTTCGGTGGTAGTGTGAGTGGCTACAGACCACTGCACTTAAATATAAACATTAGTCTACCTGGAGACTCAATGAGGTAATTGTAGATGTCGCCATAAGACGCGTAGACCTGGCCATTTAGTGGGATCATTGTTTCATTATCCTGTTCGGCTGAAAGGACACTACCACCGAAGCTCCCCCCTCTGATGGAACAGTCCAGGGCGGGTGTGCGTGGCGTCACAATCCGTGGGCAATCTGCGCATGTGCATGGGGAATAGGTGCTTAAAAATGGGCTTTTTCTCTGCCAATTTAGTTCTGATCGATTAGGAATGGGTCGCGCCGTGTTCAGGAGATTCAGGCGCATACAAGTCTATTCGATCATGTCTCTAGCACCCCCACAGCCGTAGCTGCAACCACTTACATCACGGCTCTCATCCACATTCATTCATTTGCTCCCCCCGCTATCTCCTCTCCGATTTCAATGTAACGCGGAAGTGTAGTGGTCTATTACATGTAGTGTTTGTACAGGCACTTATTTGGAACACACTTGTTTAAATGTTTTATTTACAACTCTACAAATCCAACAACAGTCATTGTGCAAAACATACCAACTGTAGTAGTTTAATATACAATAATCATAGCCTTTATCCAAGGCAATGTTTTCATTTACAGTACAACTGATATATTTACACCTTCTCGGTCTTAAAAAATACCATGTTTCCAGATATTTCTTGCGAGTGCCACACAGCATATCAACGTGACTAGAAGGGTTCCAGCACATACAGGTTTCATCACAGACCCGTCGCCAACTGGAATCAGCAAACTTACATGGCTCTGTTCCTAGAAGATGCAAACATTTGGAAGTGAAAAACAACTTAACAGCATCATAGACTAAGCATTTGTATAACAAAAATGTAACGAGCAATTTGTCTCTTTCACACGATAAAAAAAAATTATATATTGGGAAACACCTGCTGATGCTGGATTTTAAGCCAATGACAGATGCTTGAGTTGTCAGCAGTGCAGGGGGCATCCACAATTGTGTGAGCTTGAAAGTGGTCGAGTTTTGCACCTTGAGATGGGAGGTCAGAATAAAACAAACAAGTACATTTTATTAATACCATTATTTCCATGATTTGATACATTTTCCATCCCGTGTTTGCAATGTGCACTATGAAGTGCTTTGTAGGAAAAATAAATGCATATTTCTTGAAATTGTACTTGTTTTGTTCAGAAAATAATGCTGTTGTACATGTAAGTGTAATTCCTGGGGAGACAGGGTTTATGAAGCTAAAGGAATCTGCAACAATACAATTTGGGAATCTCTGCCCTTTGACCTCGACTACTGTTTCAACCATCTGGAAGGGACATTCAAATGAGCCCTAGAGGTTATTGGCCAATAATCATAATCACTGAACCCAAAAGTGCTTCTACGGATATGTGTTGGGGGGGGGGGTTGTGTGTGTTTCTGGATATGTGTAGGGGGGGGGGGGGGTAATTCTGGATATGTGTGTAACGGTTGTGACAACGTCACCTCAAACTTCGATGCCCAGAGGGAGTTTCGAACACGGGTCTCCCACGCCGCGTGCAACAGCACAGACCGCTATACCAAGAAGTGAACTCACTGTTTTGTAACGTGTCTATCTGTCTTTTGAGGATGAGAGTGCGTTTAACCCATAGCAGCGCTACTCACCCCAGCCCTTTGTGACTGCGCTTCACGATGCCATCCGTTACACTCACCCTCCTTAAACTCACTCCACTCCACCCAAGGCATCCGGGTCAGTCGGCACCATTGTAACAGTTGTGACAACCACGTCACCTCAAACTTCGATGCCCCGAGGGAGTTTCGAACACAGGTCTCCCACGCCGCGTGCAACAGCACAGACCGCTATCAAGAAGTGAACTCACTGCTTTGTAACGTGTCCATCTGTCTTTTGAGGATGAGAGTGAGTTTAACCCATAGCACCGCTACTCACCCCAGCCCTTTGTGACTGCGCTTCACGATGCCATACGTTACATGTGCACAAACAAATTCTGATTACTGTGTAAATTGGCTAATGTATTCCAGCTGTGAGCTGAAGGATGGCTGGCTTGTACTACAAGTATACTAGCGCAAAGGCACTGAATCTCAATGCAGACGAGCCTGTACTCTAACCTCCCTTCGGCCTCCGCCCATCCACAATCATCTCCTCCACCCCTCTCAACATCACCACCTCCTCCGATCTTCTCACATGTCCAAACCACCTGAGACGTCCATATCACCTTGAAATCAATTTCCCTGACACCACAGATCTCATCCACCTCAGCACTGGTCCTCCCATCCTGCCATCTGACTCCCGCCACATACCTCAACATCTTCCGATCATGTCATTGCCCACGTTTCTGAACCATACAGGAGAACTGATCTCACACATGCTTCATATATCCCTCCTCTGATCTTTACATCTATGTTTCGATCCAACAGTAGCCTACTAATTTCCCACCACTTCCTCCATGCAAGGAACACACAAAGTGTTCTGTATTGAGAAAGGATATGTACAGTGCACAAACAAAATTCTGATTATTTTGAGGAAATTGGCAAAAGTTACTATAATATTACCAGTAACCTAATTTGTATTGCTTTCTCTCCCAGAACTCTTACCACTTGCATAATTGATTAACATGTCCTCTGCCCACGTATAACCACACGTTTCCAAAGGGAAGAGCAAGAAGTGAATCTTGCAATATAAAGTTCTTAAAATGAGACCAAAATATCATCTGACTACCACCTGACTTGGCTTTTATTTCTTTATTTTTACAAAAATAAAAGAATATCAGAAAATTGGTTGCCACACTTTTTTTTCAAAGATAAAGCCCAATTACTTTTATTTTTCCTTTATTATAATAGGAATCGGCTGTAACAGAAGAAAGGATGTGAAATAAATGAGCATCACCATACATGCTTTGGGTTGTCAGTTAGTACACAACATACAACCTAACACGCCTAACACAGGAGACTGACTCATTTGTAAACCAGTAAGAGTTTTCTCAGCAGGTAAACTGTGGCATTATGTGACATTTGCGAGACTGGAGAGAGAGAAGATGAGATCACTCACATGTGTCGATGCGCAGCAGCAGCTCTGGAAGCTCTAAATTGACAAAGACAGCCTTTTCATTGAGAAAAGAGGGCTCATGGTAACGGCCATGGATTGGGACTGGTGCCTTTAGAAGTGTGGGATTTTGTCCATCCAGCGGGGGAAACACAAGTGCAGAAAGTCCCACAGTCTTGTGAGCAGGGGCTTCTAGATCAATAGTTGAATCTAGTAATATCTGGGAAAAGTGAATAAAATATACATGTATTTCAAAGGCAGAAGCATATGTTCTTCTATGTTTCTGTTTGCTTACTAGAATTGACAATGAACCACTTTTAACATTTTTTACCTGCAAGTCACTGTGCTCACTTAGTGATGCTAGTTGGTATGGATCAACATAGATTCCTCTCGGCAATCTATGAACCAGCAAAACCTTGAGGCCATCAGGAACACCTTGGCTGAACTCCACATTGGTTACCAGCTCCCTAAAACACATTAAGCATTATATTGTCAATCAGGGCGGCTAGGTGGTGTAGTGGGCAAGGCACTCGCCACCAATGTGGAGACGCTGGGTTCGCGTGTTCGAATCCAGCTCTCCACATTGTTTTCAGTTTAGCTGGTCGTCCGCAGTAATACACATTGGCCGTATTACGGGGAGGGAAAACTGAAGGGTGGGGATCGAACGTTGTGAACAAGCGACTCCTACAAGTCGGTTGGTGCGCCTGCGCAGTAGAATCAGGAAGTGTCGGGGGCAGCGTGAGCCTCCCACGCGTTACTCCTCGACACTGAGAGATCGAGCTGCGCAGGTGAAAAGATGCGACTGCTGTTACCTCAAGTACCGGAGGGGACTTGTGCTATGTATGACTTAGTCCACATTGCAGCCGGCTTGTGGGAGGCAAGAAACAGCGTTCGTGACAGGGGAGGGGTTGAATTGGATGATACGAAATTGGGATGGGAGAAAATATAGAAAATGGGAGAAAAAGTGGATCAAAAAAAAAAAAGCATTATATTGTCAATCATACATTACCATTTATAACGTGATGACTTGAGAAGGAAACCTAAGAAACGCCATTGGAATGCAGTACCTGTGAAATCCTTTTTTATTTAACTCCATTGAAACTGATGCCGATTCGACCCATTGCCTGGGAAGACCACAGATGACCTCATCTGGAAAAAGGTACCACGAGTCACGATCATACAATAATTGCTGAAGGGGAAATGGCACAGATTTCACATAGACTATGTTATTCCTGTGCCCCAGCACAGGACAGTTCCACCCAATATTTGTGAACATGCACCACCTAAAACTATACATCAGAAAGGGAACCCTCAAATTTGTGATGGCAACCGGATGTAAAATCTGGGGCTGCTCCACAATAGACAACTAATGGGACAATGACTTTTTGGATCCATAAAATGTTGAGTTCTCCCTCCTAAATTAGTTTTATATTAATTATATTATTGCTAAAAGTTCTTAACCAGATTTTAAATTCCATTTAGGTGTAACAAAATGGAATATCAAGGGTTATCACTCTTTATTTCTAGCTAGGAGAGTGGTGCATTTTCACAAATATTAACTGTGGAGCACCAGTGTCCTTCTCCTTTGATTGATTGATTGATTGAAAACTTTATCAACAGATTGCAGAATGGGTACAGTACAGTACAGCTCAAAACATACAATTGTTAAGGGGATGCAGACCAGAGAAAGACTTTCGTCTTGTTTACATCAAGGTCCCCCATTTTCAATTCATCATAACATATATGACATACACGACATACAGATAGACAGTACTGCTACATCTATACATTTATGACATACCAGATTTGCAAATACAGTACTGTTTGTGATACAAAAAGAGTCCAGAAAAGAGAGTATATACCTTTGACGTAGAAACTGTACATTGGAGGGTAGGTGGGGGGGGGGGGGGGGGGCGGGGGACTGTCTGGGTTTAACATGATTTGTGGAGCTCCCTCTGGTGTTGTGATCGTGGTATTCACTGACCTTTGGGAAGTATTTTGACATGTACATGGGTACCTTGGTCGTGTAGTGTATCTTGTAGACCAGGCCCATTGCAAGTTGCTGTACTCTGTCGTCTACTCTAAGCCATCCTAGGTTGTCAAAGTGGGCAGGGGTGAGGTGGGTTCTAGGAGTAAGGTCAAGCAGTAGTCTGACCAGTTTGTTTTGTTTTGCTTTAAATCAACTAGTACCGTATATAATAGTAATAATACAATAAGAGACTTTATTACGCATTTTTACCACAGCGTTTTACAATTAAAGGAAGGGGGTAGGAGGATTAGAAGAAAGGTAGTAGATTTAACTTGACCAGGGACAGTCTATCAGTATCAGTACAGTGTCCCCCCCCCAATGTACAGTTTTTACGTCAAATGTATATACTCTTTTCTGGACTCTTTTTGTATCACAATGTTGTTGTCATAAATGTATAGATGTAGCAGTACTGTATATCTGTAGGTCATGTATGTCATATGTCCTGATGAATTGAAAATGGGGGACCCTGATGTAAACAAAACGAAAGTATTTCTCTGGTCTGCATCCCCTTAATAATTGTGTGTATTGAGCTGTACTGTATTGTACCCATTCTGCAATCTGTTAACAAAGTTTTCAATCAATCAATCAATCAATCAATCATATGAGACAGACACAGCGTGTGTATACGTGAGGAGAAGCCATATAATTGATTTCCTATTTCTACCTTGAATGTAAATCGTCGGTTCACCTACCTTTTTCGTTCGAACAATGACAATAAATCAATAAATACGGTAATACAATAAAGAGTACAAAATACATGAGAAATCTGGTAGATAATATTTTGCGACGGATCTGAGGACGGACGAACATGGACCTCCTTGTTTACGGAAGAGAATTCGAAGGACCCCTGGTCATTCACTGGCAGCTCCACAGATGCCGAAATAAAAGCAAAACAAAAATAACACGAACAGAAAAGATGAATTAAAGCAACAATTTGGACAAATGTATATCTGTGGAGAAGAAACTGTTATCACATTCAGAAGGAGAATTCGATAGATCAGTGCGCGTTATTATAATACTTAAGCACAGGCATTTAAAACAGTAGCCCTTGATATTTATGTATGAGCCAGGTCGTCGCTTGTTGACCAGTTGCTAAGCTATCTAGGGGAAGAAAACATGTCTTTTGAGGCGAGACGATGTGGGGTGCAGTTCAAACCTCCTTCGATTATATTGATTTATGAAAACGAAGAAACAAATAAAGTGCGCAAAAGAATAATTCCTGTGTGCAACTTCTCTAAATTTTCAGGTAGGACATGATAACTGCTGCACTTCAACTAGCTTAGCTGAGTTTACTAGCTAGAGATTGGCTACTCAAGTCGGTGCCTTTGATTGATTGATTGATTGATTGATTGATTGATTGATTGATTGAAAACTTTATTAACAGATTGCAGAATGGGTACAGTACAGTACAGCTCAATACATACAATTGTTAAGGGGATGCAGACCAGAGAAAGACTTTCGTCTTGTTTACATCAGGGTCCCCCATTTTCAATTAATCATAACATATATGACATACACGACATACAGATAGACAGTAGTACTGCTACATCTATACATTTATGACATATCAGATTTGCAAATACAGTACTGTTTGTGATACCAAAAGAGTCCAGAAAAGAGAGTATACATTTGACGTAGAAACTGTACATTGGAGGGTAGGTGGGGAGGGGGGGGGGGGGGGGGGGGGCGGGGGACTGTACATTGGAGGAGGTTGGGTGGGTGGTACAATGTACAACTGTACAGTGGGTTTCTAGGAGGAATCAGAATATGGTATTGGAAGAATTATTTTTTAATATCAGGTACTTCCCCTTGAGATCCCTTGGACTATGTATTGATGAATTGAAATGGGGGACCCTGATGTAAACAAGATGGAAGTATTTTTCTGGTCCTAGCAGCTGGTGTTCGCAGGCGTCTGCCTGACCTGAGCAGCATGAACAGGCTGTTGTTGGGGTGGTGTGGGTCTTTCATTATTCTGCAGGCTCTGGATTTGCACCTCTTGTTGTATAGAACCTGCAGGGGTGGTAGTGCAATACCCGTGGTACGCTCGGCTGAGTTTCCAGTCAAGATGCTCTCTACAGCTCCGGAGTAGAAGGACTGGAGTATCTTCCCAGATACTCTGAACTTCCTTAACTGTCTCAGGTGGTAGAGGCGTTGCTTCGCCTTTTTTACGACTGAGTCTATGTGTGTTGTCCATGTCAGATCCTCTGCGATGTGGACCCCCAGGTACTTAAAGCTGCTCACCCTGTCCACGGTAGCCCCGTTAATCCTCAGTGGTGTGTGTCTAACCTCTATCTAAAGTCATCTGCAAGTAAACTGAATATCATATTCAGAAGTATATTTAAATGAGGTCTTCAACATGAAGGGAAGCGAATGAGCAGCCTGACATCTGGGAGGAATGGTGGTGTTGATAGTGGACACAGGGACAGCAGTGTGTGGTCCACTAGCATACTTAGATAGAGGTAAGACTGTCGCCAACTTGCAAAGTCATAGATCCTTGATTAGGGTGAATGTGTAGCGATGCTCAAGAAAAGAGGGTGGGTTTGATAGGTAAATTCTAATCTCAATGTGACACCATGTCAAGAGATGCCTCTTCTCTTCCCTGCCAGACTGCTGCATGGCTGCTGAAAGAATGAAGAACCACACTCGGCACAAGGCGTACCTGGAGGGCGTATCCCTAAGCCAGCTGGAAAGGCTTCACGTTGTACTGCGGGACCACATGCAGGGCCGCAGCCTGGCACACAGCGTTGCCTCATTCCGTCTGGACCCAGAGGAAGACCTCAACAAGCTGGATGACGTGGAGCTGGCTCGCAAGAAGGGGCAAATGGACAAGCTCTTCGAGCGAAACCGCAGGCACAGAGAGGATCCGGACTTTGTTTATGACTTGGAAGTGGAATTCGCTGAGCCTGATCAAGAGAAGGGCAGCTGGGATGAAGAGTCTGATGATGGGTTTTAAAGATCCCCTCCACACACAAAAATAAACTATTTTTTTAAGTCCTCTTGGAGGCATGCCTTTGACTATACAGGTTGTTATTTGTGCAGAACCTTGTCACCAGAACACACATTTTCACATTCTTCCACTGGAGGTGGGGAGCTTCTCTATACTTATTACTTCCTCAAAATCTGAGCCACCTGTGCGATGCACGTAATCCTGCGAGAATCCTATCATGGTCGCCATTGCCCAGCTGGCCACACTCGTCCAAGAAATGCTATAACTACTAATGTGAAACTCATATTATAAGTTGATGGGCCTGTGATCTATGCATGAAAACAAATGACAAAAAACAACTTTGACCCACTACTAGGCAAAATCTCAGCGGATGTGGAGAGATTGGCTCCCCTTTTCTTGTCACTATGGGGCAAGGTCAATGTTCTTAAGATGAACTGCATTCCCAGAGTAAACTACCTCCTCCAGTCACTGCCGATAGCAATACCTAGCAAGTATTTTAAACAATTTGATAGAATATGCAACACATTCCTGTGGAACGGTAAAAGACCCAGGATGTGTATTGGTAAACTACAACAGCCTGTGGACAGAGGTGGCCTGGGTCTCCCCAAATTATTATTATATCATTATGCTTACAGTTTCAGACATATGACACAGTGGGCCCTGCCCCCTGAGAGAGCACCTCCATGGTACATAATGGAGCAGTCGGTATATACACTGCTGCCCCCACTGTCGTATATCACAGTTATAAATTACCACCAACTGCCCGAACTCACCCTATTATCTCTCACTTACAGGCCGTATGGAAGAAGGTGTCTCGCATCTTCCATATCAACCCACATTTAAGCCTGTCAGCAGGTTTATGGGCCAACCCAAAATTGTGTATAGGCAGATCCCCCTTTATGTGGAAGGAATGGATAGACAAAGGCATCCTCACCCTGGGGGACCTTTATGAAGACGATGCATTAAAATCATTTGAAAAACTGATTCAACAATATCACCTGGCCAACAATCAATTTTGGAGATATTTACAATTGAGGCATCTCCTCATAGGCACATTTGGCTCTCCACAGACCCTCCCCCAGGGTACAGACCTGCTGAAAAAGATTTTGGCTATTTCTGGGTTGGGACATGAGGCCTCTGTTTACTATTCCATGTTTATCGACAGGGAGGGCAGTGGGATATCCTCTGCTCTCAAAATAGTCTGGGAAAATGATCTAGGGGTCACATTTGAGCAAGAGGACTGGGATATAATCTCGGGGATCCCCAAACAGGTGTCCAGGGATATTAGAACAAGGCTAATACAATTCAAGATCTTCCACCGCATTTATTGGACCCCCTCTAAAATGTATAGATTGGGCCTGAAAGAGAACCCAGATTGCTGGAAATGCCAGACAGGGGAGGAGGACCTAGTCCATGCACTCTGGTCATGTCCGAAAATCAGAGACTTCTGGAGTAACATACATGACTACATCACAGAGGTCACAGGGAAGGAGTATGATTTCTGCTCTGGTTTATATATCCTGGGGGATCCCTGCAGTCTTAGCCATATCGCAAAGCCCCTAGCGGATTGGATTCAGACTTGACAGACTAGTATTATGATAGGCAAACAGATCATAATGAGGGGCTGGAAGGCACCAGAAGGCCCGTCATTCCGAGAGGAGTGGAGAACTGGGTAGGGTAGCTGCTTATGAGAAAATATCTTTTAGTTTAGGAGAGAAAGGAGAAAAATATATTAGCAAATGGGGGAAATATCTGCAATTTCACTCACTATAAATGGAGGGGGGGCACACTTGCCTAAGACAGCGACGTTGCACATGAGTATATAATACCTGACAAATGCACCATGTTTATGTCGACAAGATAGGCTCTATGTTTTAATGTAGATTTATTTTTTCGGTTTGTGTTGTTTCTTTTGTTTTGTTATTACTTTCCATTCTATTTTCTGGTTTAGTTTTTTCTTTTTTTCCTTTAGTAGAATTTTTCATCTGTTTATTTTTACAATTTTTTGTTTTGTTTTTGTCTTCCCCCCCATAGGGGGGTGTCATTGTAGCCTAGACGTTAGTAGTCTATGTGTCTGTGTTGTCCTTCAGGACTGACCCATGTTGATACAAAATATATGTCATTCATTGTATTGTCCTGAAGTACTGTGTGCAAAAAGAAAAAAAAATACTCAATAAAGTATAAGTCATAAAAAAAGAGAAGGGCAGCTGGGATGAAGAGTCTGATGATGGGTTTTAAAGATCCCCTCCACACACAAAAATAAACTAGTTTTTTAAGTCCTCTTGGAGGCATGCCTTTGACTATACAGGTTGTTATTTGTGCAGAACCTTGTCACCAGAACACACATTTTCACATTCTTCCACTGGAGGTGGGGAGCTTCTCTATACTTCCTCAAAATCTGAGCCACCTGTGCGATGCACGTAATCCTGCGAGAATCCTATCATGGTCGCCATTGCCCAGCTGGCCACACTCGTCCAAGAAATGCTATAACTACTAATGTGAAACTCATATTATAAGTTGATGGGCCTGTGATCTATGCATGAAAACAAATAATCAGCTAATCTCTTAGTTATAACACAATTGTATAAACTACGGGTTGTTTCGGTGAAACAAATTCTTTGGCAAACCTTTGAGGTAGAAAAAGAGAATGTTAACCAGCTTGGGGGGAAATGTGATGGGGCCGGGGCGTTCATAGATCCTTGCATTCTCAATGAGAGCAAATATGTGTAAAGATGCTGCCAAATGCTCCCAATGTACAAATGGGGACGAAGGGACATTTATGCACATGTATTGGGACTGCCCACCAGTTAAGGCATTCTGGAAAGATGTGACCCAACAATTATCAAAACTCGTATCTTGGAATATACCTGTATACCCCTCGGTATTACTATTGAATGATGTTTTTGAGTTTGCAGTGAATCCACAGCTAAAGAGATTGGTTTTATCGGGTATCACAGTAGCTAAAAAGCTGATCGCATCACGCTGGTTTCAACCGGAAAAAATTTGCCGGAAAGTTTGGTTTCTTACATATCTCGATGTGATTTATCAAGAAATATCTACAGCAAGAATTCTGGGTCTCAATGAATCCAAAATGTCAATGTGGTTAGAAGTGGTGGAGAGAATAAAAGCTAGCTTATAATGGTAGTGTCTGTTTAGGTGCGAGGGATAGTGGAGGTACTTCCCAAGGTGGGGTCCGGGAGGGGGGGGGGTTCGAGCTGGAGCATATGTGTGTAGGTTTTTAGATAACAGGTATTAGGGGTATATCTTATATAAGACAATTAACTAAAATGTGATCTCATTGGATGTGCTCTGACAATTAATGCTTGTATATCTTATCGTGTGTTGTCATGTTTGTTTATGCGTTTGTTTAAAAAATAATAAAAAAATAAAATACAAAAAAAAAGATGCTGCCATTTTTAAAGTGTTGTACAGCTCAGGCTCATTGACCTTGTTTGAGAGTGCAACTTGTCAGTTGGCATACAGGGACCATGTAGTTAGTTAGCAAAAAGCTGGGGTGGTAACTGCCACATCTAATAGCTGTATACAATTATATTCTAAAGCCAGATTGAATCTGTGGGGAACAAACCGATTTCTATAATATGAACATAAGAATCTTAAAGGTATAATCTGTAATGACATCAAATGGCAACCTTTAGGCAAAATAGCCGTTTAGTATTGCACTTCGTTAAACTTTTAGTTTTGGTCTTAACCTATTTTACTTTGAATTTCTCTTTTGTTAGGGCCTAAGCAGTAGCAACTCCTCCCCTATTCCCTCAACTCCAACCCACATATCAAACCAACTGTAAACAAAGCATCTTTTTCCTAGAGGTTGCTGTTTGACGGCATTACAGATTATACCTTTAAAGGATATTTGTTTAGGGCTACTATTGAGTAGGTTGCATTTTTAGAGTTGGGTTGGCAGAGATATCATGGCCTCATTTTACACACTCAAGTCAAAACTAATAAAACAAATACAGAAACAACAATAGTTATGTATGTTTATTTGATATAAAACTCGAATTTACAAAATACAAAGACTTTGGCTCCTTGACCTCTGGCTTACATTTACATTACACATGATTGATATTCACAGTTGAATATAGACAGGACAAGTAGATACTAAAGTCCATTTAAATAATCATTTGAAGGAATCCTCACAGTAAGGAGGAGTAAGAAATGTGATGAATATATCTTTGGAAAGAAATTCTGTCCACAAAATATTGTTTTAATATATAAAATATATTTTTCATACTATTTGAAATGAAATACAATGGCAATTTTTTTGTGTGATAAATTAATAAAAGTCTAGTATCAAACCTCGTTATGGGCAAATTTCATCAAAAGTGCTTCAACGCTTCCATATTAAATTGACAAGACACTGATTAACTGATCATTAGTACCACAATACATTCAAAAATGTCGCAAGTTTTTTGCAAATCAATATAAAATGTATTACACCACCTGTAACCAGAGTGCTTGTAGGTCAAAACAGGACAGAGTGAATTCATATTTCTTTGCTTGTTTGGTTTCAGCTAATCAAAACACAAATTTTACACAGGTATCAATTGCAGTCGCTTACGCAGTGCTTCCTTATGTCCCGAGGAGGTAGGTAAACTGAAAACCAAACATACAATCCTTTAGCCAACATGATTTTAGTAAGGATTTAGGGGTGTTACATTGAAAATGTTCAGCAGGTTTTTTTTAATGTTTGAAAAATATAGTTATAATCTATAAAATTGACATTTCAAGTATGTTAAAGCCCCAATGTGGGATTATTTTTATACAACTAGATTATTTAAGGGTAGGACCTGCCAATGGAAAATAATCTATGAAACTCTCAGATCCTACCGCAACTCAAAGTACAATGACATTTTCCCCCAATGCATGTAAATAAAACATTTGCAGCTTCAAAAGACATTTAAACTCATGTTCAGCTGTAGCATATTGTCGGTCCTTGAATCAAAGAGGTCTGTCAATCAAGCCGAGTGGAAACATGGTCTTCAATGTTCAAAATAAAACAAAAACAAAGCCACTAGTTGGATAATGGAGGAGCGAGAGGCACAATACTCCACTTCTGGCTTGGGCCTTAAAATAAAAGCTTTCGTTTAAACCCACCATTTCTATGGAGAGTTATTATAAAAAGGAAATATATATATATATTACACTATTTAACTACGACAAAATACATACATTTTTAGAAAAGCATTTTGCAATATGAAATCTTATTTCTTCTTCTTGTCTTGGGTGCATCGAGGACAAAACCTAAAAAGAAGCGACAAGAAAGACAAATATCAAGATACTATACGAGTGATAAAATACAACTATACTGATTGGGTCAGATTTTCAAGATTTGTGTTTTTTTTTTTTTAAACTAAAGAGGTACAAAACCATGGATAGAAATGAGGGTAGCAGGCCACACTGATCAGCCACAAAACTGAGATAAAACAGACGGAATGTCTGTTAGGTTAAACTGTTTGCAGAAACAACAGCTTTGCTACAGACAGTGACATATCCCGTAAGTTCCAAAGGATATAAATCTGGCATAGATGGACTCATCATCACCCCTGTCCAACAAATTGATACTCCTCATTGAAAAAGAATTAACAGGGGCGCCCCAGTGGCGAACCACATAGCGCGCTCAGCCGCGACACGGGCGACCCGGGTTCGATTCCTGAATCCGTCGTTATTTCCCGAATGTCTTCCCCCACTCTGTCTCCCATTTCTCCTCTGTCTCTCCCTACTGGACTGCCCAGTAGTAATAAAGCGATGAAACGCCAAAAAATAAATCTTTAAAACATTTTTTTTTAAATTAACAAAACACAAAGGTAGATAGACGGTCATTTACCATTTCCCTTTGGGCTTTGTAGCAAGATCAACACAAGCAAAGTGAAACCACTCAATTGGACACTGAAAATGGAAAATGAAAAACAATTAATGTTATATCAGCATTTGAGATAACAGATCTTTCAGCTGAAACAGCAGCACAGATCAAAACAGGAATTCATATATTATGCTTTGTTAAAAGGGATACCTCACCGAAAAACAATGCCAATTTACTTTGCACATAATCTCACACATGTCCCTTTTGCACATTCATTTAGTTTGACAGTTATTGTCAATATTCAAACTCATTAACTCTCAATAACTGTCAAACTAAATGAATGTGTGCAAAACAGTTTAGAGCCTTGAGATATGCGAGAGTATGTGAAAAATAAATCTGCATTGTGTTTTTAGGTGAAACGCCCCTTTAAGATGCATCATGAAGAAAATTCTGTCAAATAAATTAGATTAAAGTTCCATTAAAATTAAATTAAAATAAACATACATCAGGGTTATCACATCCAATCATCTCTCCGTATGACACC
This sequence comes from Notolepis coatsorum, assembly GCF_963971535.1. Lineage (NCBI taxonomy): Eukaryota > Metazoa > Chordata > Actinopteri > Aulopiformes > Paralepididae > Notolepis > Notolepis coatsorum. Next base: position 182,056,904 of record NC_140166.1, on the reverse strand, counting down.
TGATGGCACAGGCAATATGTGGGCTCGTTGGGATCAACAGGCATGTCCAAAACATCGGATGGCTGCATTGGAAGAAGAGCATCACTCAACTCAGGGCTGGATATAGAACAGAAGGGGGGAAAAAAGTTAGACCAACAGGAAATCTGTCTTCATCATCAGCGTATCTGAAAAAGGTTGTGCAAGACAGAAAATAACTGCCCCATCTCAAAAACCCACCTTCTTTTCTTGATCTTCCAATCACAACCGTTGCTTTTTTTTGTCCGAAGAAAGCAACGGTTGTGATGAGGATCAAGAAAAGAGGGTGGGGTTTGAGATAGGTCAATGGAGTCCATAGGGCTTGAAAGAATTCTTCCATTACCATTTATTGTTTTGACAACACTTGGCATTTCTCAAGAATGTTACTTCTTGATGATGTGACTATGCGGAGAAAGGCTAGATATAGAACAGAACACTTACAGTAATTATAAGAAGATCAACTCGACACCGAAACAGTTTTTCTTTCAGTTTGAATAATTGAATAGCAGGCGTGATAAATGCAGGAAGTTGGGATCCAATACTCGATTGATTTAATTTCTTTAGCAGTTGCATGAACGATACACAAATCCTGAGAATGTATGTTAATTTGGCTTGATTGGAGTATCCATTCTTTTTGTATAACATGATGCAGTATAACTTGATACAGTTGTGTGATGAAGGTTCAAATGAATGTGCTAGCAACATTAGAGCATTGCGTTTCTACCATACACTGGCATAAATAATGGCTTTCAAATGGTCTTTGAAAATGGCTGTTAACTCTTTCAGTGCCACTCACGAGATTTCTCGCGTTTTTTTTATAGGTGGTTGCTAGCCACTCACGAGATTTCTCGGATTTTTTTTTTTTTTTTTTGCGATCTGAAAAATTATTGCATCACCCGAGCCTACCCGAGTATAGCCGAGGGGCGCCGACAATCACTGTGGAAAAAAGCGCCCCCTGTCGTCTCCCAGATGACATAAGTGATTTTGGAATGGACTCAATGAAAATGAATGGGGAAAAAAATCCGGTACTCCACATTTTCCAGTTCACTGATCCAGCCGGGGTTACCACAGTTCATTCTGGAGCCTCAGATCCCCGCGGATCATAGAGATCTACTGTGTCGCGTTGGATCCATACACTTATCGATTTTTTCGAATGGTGATCAGGAATTGGAATATACCAGTTGGATACCATCTGATGTCAGGTAAGGACTCTGTTATCAGTGGTAGGATAATCGGAGTAAGTTTGATGAAGTTATAAGCTGTTTTGTGAAATGTCTTCTTTCGGTTTCATTGTAAAAGTCCGAGAGGAAATCAACGGGGCGATTATCAGTGCGCGGCCGTAATGTGCGTGCGTGCACGTATAATATTGATCATCTAGCGTTTATTTGAAAACGATTCATAAAAAGGCCGACGAATATCAACGTTGTGGAATATTCCACTAAAAGACGATTTTCATAGAATGCTCCAGAATGAGCTGTTTTTTATATCAAAACGGGGGCTTTTCTAACTGCTCTGAAACGGAAACGACGCGATAAAAAAATAATCTGCCTTCACAGCACTGACTGGAAAATAGTATTTGATAATGCGATGGGCAGATTAGACACATAGCCATAATTTAAAACATAGATTAGGCGATATTAACGTTAACATTGGCGCGGATGGTGGCATTCAAGCGGTAAAACGGAAAACCAGGCATGGCATTGAAAGAGTTAATGATAAAGATTTCAACAATTGTTTCCAACCGTGTGAAACCAGTTACCCGTTTTTTTTTTTTTTTTTTATATTTTTTTCAATATTCACAAGACATCTTTCCACAGCATAATATGCAACATCCAAGATTTGTCTTTTTCTTTTTCGTAACATCATACAAAACATACAAAAGACTCATACAAACACATTAACAACTGACATGGAAATTAAAAAAGCACTTACAAAAAAAAAACATTGCTATACATTGTGCATATATATCCCTGATGCACATACGTTACATGTAGACCGATCTACCTGCGAGCAGGTATGTGCTGCATCTTCTATCGGGATGCCATCTTTCTCCATAGTGCATGTGAGAGGATGCGTCTCAAATATATGTAGGTGTGCGTGAGAACATGTATGAATGTGTCTCAGATATGTGTATGTGGGTACGTGTCTCACGTAAGTATGTGTGTATGTCTCCAGTTACCTGTTCTTGATCTTTTTTTTTCGTGGAGAATCTTCATCAGAGCCTTTTCTGCCTCTCCCTCTGGATCCACGTTTCTCTCGCATGCCCCGTCCTTCACTCTCTGAGAAAAACATTTAGACATGTGAATTAAGTACTATAAACTGTACAAACTTTTCTGCTACAATTACATTTTCCAATTGTAAAGGCTTTTCAGCTGGCTTACTTTTCAGACTCCTCCCATCTGGACTCTCATAGCCGCTCACTTCTAGTTTTTCCTTCAGCTCATTCTCAAACCGAGCCAGGTCTGCGTCCAGCCTGCGGATATGTTTGTCCACCTATAAAGGATTCCATATAAAAAAGATCTTGAGACATTCAGATTCCATATAAAAAAGGCATTGAGACCTGCATTTGTCCAAATAAGCAAAGCAACAGAGGGGGGGGGGGGGACAAAATGGTGGTAGGGTGAGTAATTTCACTGACCATCTCATAGGTCTGCATGGCAAGCTGGACTTTGTCATCACTGAATTCTTTACACTTGCTGTAAGCGTTCTGGATCTTCTTCAGGTGTTCCACTCTCTGTTCTGAAGCCAAGTTTTTCACGTTGGCTATGTACTCTTCGGCCAGCTTGTCAATCTCTCCTTTTTTCTCTGTACAATCGCAGGGAAATGCCTCATTTGCATATAGAAACATAAACAAACTGGGAAAGTTTCATAGTGATATCTATTCAAGTATTTTTCCCCCCTATTAGGGGGTGCTGCCTCGCCTTAAACGCACATTCATGTTCCTTTTCAAGGTCAACGATTAAAACAAAATATCACCTTCAGTCCTATTGTCAAGGTCCCGCATCAATGTAAAGTTTCTCTGTAGCTCACATGGTAGATTCTCAATACCTTGAAAGAACAGGAGAACATAGTGTGTAAGTGGACATTAAGGGGGATAGGGGAGAAAACAATTAATATCCCAAAACATCAATGTTTTATATAAAATGAAATATATGGCATTGGAAGTCACCTTGACAGCTTTTATTGACATGCTTATCAGATGAACACAGCGGACAGTCCAGCTCCTCAAAGTGACAATTTCAATGTCTATTTTCTTATTCTAATAGTAATATCGAATAGTTGATTTTAGAGTGGTTTTGGACCCTTTAGTAAGGAAGGGGCCTGAGTATTAGAGTACTCACCGTTTCAACTGAACTTGTATGGTTTGAGGGTTCTCTATTTTAGTTTATTTTTTTGGTTACCACCCAATACAGCCCCAAACTAATTAAAATTGTAGACCCACAAAGGGGCTAAATAATTGACATACCACCTTTACTGTCATTGGCTTTTTCGTTCCTATCCTTGACAAAAGCAAATGTGATGTAATGATCTGTATATGTTTTGTTGTCTAACCTACCTACCGGGGTTTTTGTAGTCAGGAATTTTCAGCACTCTGTTACAGGTGGTGTTTTTTATTTATTTTTTATATAAGAGTTGATGCATGATAATTTTTAGAGGGGGGTACTTTTATTCTGCACCTTCCTAAAAACTATTTTATATATATAAAACAAACGATTACTCTACATACACTTTGAATCTATAGTATAGGCGTCAGCGAACATACTGATATACTGATACATTTTGTTTGTTAGCAGCTGCAGCTACACAACCGATGATTATTTTTGTCTGGTTGATTGATAATAAATAATAATAAAACTTTATTAACAGATTGCAGAATGGGTACAGCACAGTACAGCTCAATACATACAATTGTTAGGGGGATGCAGACCAGAGAAAGACTTTCGTCTTGTTTACATCAGGATCCCCCATTTTCAATTCATCATAAAAAAATCACTGGCTGTTCAAGGTTACGTGTTGCTGTTTTTTGGGTACTTGCACATGCACACAGCAGCATTTAAATAGACCATAACAGAAATAAAGACAGGTTATTCTCCATTATTAATGTGTATTACTTGTGTGACGCACGGAAATCAAATATCCCGCCCAGCGCAACTGGTCTACCGGGAAACCAGGTCACCAACACATTGTTGCAAATGCTTCAACTGTTGGCAAACAAAGATGGCCTGGGCCAAGTTTTGATTGATTGAACATTTTATTAACAGATTGCAGAATGGGTACAATACAGTACAGCTCAATACACAGTTGGGGGATGCCGTCTTGTTTACATCAGGATCCCGCATTTTCAATTAATCATAAATGACATGTGAGATTAACCCGAGTCTTAGTCCAAATTACCAGTTTGATAACATTAACAAAACGTTATGGCCGACATGTCTCCGAGAACATAATACATGTATATGCCCTAGAGACAAGTCTAAAGGAAATTGAAAGTGTTCGGTAACGTTAGCTATATCGCTTCTTAACACTGGGTCCGCGTTCATTAACGGCGATACCGAAATAATGTTAAACACTTAAAATGGGTCACCTCTTGCACAATGCGCTGTTATTGATGAATTTGTATTAGACTTATGAGCTTGCAATGCGCATCTAAACGTTTACGTTGCATAGGGAGAATAACTGAGCAAAATACCGTTAGCCAAGTTAGCCGCTAACCAGCTCACGTTAGCGCCTTCTGCTAACAAGTAACGTTAACGTTATTGATCATAGTCACGAGTGTGACAAAATCGATACAATTAACTACAAACTAGGCAAGTTAATACTTGATACCAGTCGCGTATTTGCTTAGTTAGATACTCACTGTCAAGGTAATGCTCCAAGTATATTGCCGTCGCCATTTCAGGCTAGCTATGTAGCGTTAGCCAACGAGCTTGTTAATGGTTGCGTTATGTCCCAAATTGGCAGCAGTGCCGAGAATGAGGTGCGTGCGATCTGTAACCTGCTGGAGTTGTGCGGTCAACCGATATGTCCCACCACCACCACGTTTGGCACGCCAGCTAATAAAACCTCACTTCCAATGCTGACTGAGAAACGACCGGAGAAGAGAACATAATAGTCACGTCAACAATGAGTAGAATTGTGGGTACACCTGCGCACTGCGTAGCCGCAATTATGACTGGTAAGGTAACTGAACTACTCCTAGGCCTTTACAGAACTATTCTGTTGCTATCCCGTTGCTAGGGGGAACAACTTTGGCCCCTGTTTATAAACGTCCGCGTTAAATGGTGCTCGTGGGGGGAGGGTGGAAGCCAGGGGGGAAAGAGAGTACGTCAAGGCGCTAATCAACATTCAACATGGGGGACCCTGGCCTGATGCAAATAAGACGAAAGTCTTTCTCTGGTCTGCATTCCCTTAACAATTGTGTGTATTGAGCTGTACTGTATCCATTATGCAATCTGTTAATTAAAGTTTTCAATCAATCAATTCATTCACGCTCCCCCCGCTCTCTCCCATGAGCCGCAACATACCGGAAGTGTTGCGGTGGTTTATTATTAACAAACATTGCAACCAATAGGGTATATCTGCAGAGCCGCAAGCCCAACGTCTGGGCGGGGCTTCGGGGCTTGTACTAGGTTTGAGGCGGGTCTTCGGGGCTTGTACTCGGTTTTACTGTGCGTGGGCGGGGCGTCAGGGCCTGTACCTTGTTTTGTTGGGCGGGGCTTCAGAGTGCCTATTGGCCATTGGCTGACAGATCTGTCCGCCCCCGCTGCTGGACTGTTGCGACCCAAGCGGGTTCCGTGCGAAAAGCGAATGAATGAATGAATGAATGAATGAATGAATGAATGAAAACTTTATTTAACAGATTGCAGAATGGGTACAATACAGTACGGCTCAATACATACAATTGTTAAGGGGATGCAGACCTGAGAAAGACGTTTGTCTTGTTTCCATCAGGGTCCCCCATTTTCAATTCATATAGACATATATGACATACATGACATACAGATAGTCAGTACTGCTACATCTATACATTTATGACATACCAGATTTGCAAATACAGTACTGTTTGTGATACAGAAGGAGTCAAGAAAAGGGAGTATATACATTTGACGTAGAAACTGTACATTGGAGGAGGTTGGGTGGGGGGGGTTGGGTACATTGGGATATTGACAACCATACTGGGTAATTTACATTGGAGGTGGTTGGGGGGGGGGGGGCGGGGGGCACACTGTATAAACAAGTAACACTGTACATTGAGGGGGGGGGGGAGGAGACACTGTACAAACAAACACAATTGTACATTGAACTATTGACAAAACCATACTAGGTAAATGACTGTACATTGGAGGGGGTTGGGTTAGGATATTTACAGGGGCCAGTGTTGAATTGCAGTCTCCCGTAGGTGTCCCTTGAGAGAGGTTTTGAAAGTGGGTAGTGATCCACATTCCTTTACAGCTTTGGGTAGGGCGTTCCACATTGATGTGGCATAATTGCGAAACGTGTTTAGTCCCTTATTTGAGCCGAATCTGGGTTTAACATGATTTGTGGAGCTCCCTCTGGTGTTGTGATCGTGGTATTCACTGACCTTTGGGAAGTATTTTGACATGTACATGGGTACCTTGGTCGTGTAGTGTATCTTGTAGACCAGGCCCATTGCAAGTTGTTGTACTCTGTCGTCTACTCTAAGCCATCCTAGGTTGTCAAAGTGGGCAGGGGTGAGGTGGGTTCTAGGAGTAAGGTCAAGCAGTAGTCTGACCAGTTTGTTTTGAGATGTTTGTAATTTTGTTTTTAGCGCCTTTGAGGTGCTTTGGTACCATGAGGTGCAAGCATAGTCGTAGTACCCCTGAATGAGTGCTCCTGCCAGAGTCTTCAGGGTGTTCTTGTTTACCAGAGAGGAGATCCGGTACAAGAATCGAGTTCGTTGGTTGACTTTTTTTATTACATTGGATGCCATTTTGTCACAGGAGAGATTAGCCTCTAGGATGGAACCCAGGTAGGTAATTTCATCTTTCCTTGTGACAATATTGTCACCCACTGTAACTGAGAAGCCGTCGGTCTTGCTGAGTTTGTTATTTGAACCGAAGAGAATGGACTCTGTTTTGCCCATGTGTAATGATAGTTTGTTATCAGCGAGCCATATGCAGATTCTGCCTAGTTCCGAGCTGAGGGTTTTTTCAACCTGTAACTTGTTCTTGTCAGAGACCAGCAGGGCTGAGTCGTCCGCAAACAGGAACAAGTTGCAGTCACAAGCTGACGACATGTCATTTGCATAAATTGGGAACAGTAGCGGTCCTAGTATGCTTCCTTGTGGAACACCACAGCTCACTGTGAGGGGGGGGGATAGGGTACCGTTTACCTCCACCATCTGTTCCCTCCCCTCAAGGTAGGATTGCATCCAGCTCACTGATAGACTATCAAAACCAATTGCTTTTAGCTTGTCAATCAGAATGGAGTGATTGACCGTGTCAAAGGCCTTTTGTAGGTCCAGCATGACCATGCCGCAGTATTTGCCTGCGTCCACCTCTTGTTTGATGTGGTCATTCAAATAGAGAAGGCATGTGTCAGTGGAGTGGGATGTTCTGAAGCCAGATTGGAATTCGTAGATTAGATTTTTTTCCGCTAGGTACTTTTCGACCTGTTCGTAGACTATTTTTTCCATGACTTTCGAGATGGAGGTGAGAATAGAAACAGGGCGGTAGTTGCCTGGGTCTAATTTGCTGCCCTTTTTGTGCAGAGGGGTCACCCTCGCAATTTTGAAGTCCTTGGGGACGTGTCCCTGTTTTATGGAGAGGTTTATTATGTGTGTGATGATTGGTGTGATGGCGGCTGCTGAGTCTCTGAGGAATTTGGAGGGGATGTTGTCATGGCCAGTGGCCTTGTTAGGTTGGAGGGCGCTCAGTTTATTGAGTACCTCATCTGTTGTTACCATTTCCAGCTTGAAGTCGTCCTTGCGGACCCCTAGGTTTTTGTAGTAAGCTACTATGTGTTCTACCCCATAAAGCCCTGAGTGGGAGGGTAGTTTGTTTACCAGTGTTGTGGCTATGTTTGTGAAGAAAATGTTTAAGTAATTGGCTACATCCAGCTTGTCTGTGATGAGCGTGTTGTCCGTTTTTATGTTTATGTTTGAGAATCTGGTTTTAAGTTTTTTACTGCATCCTAGTTGATTATTGAGTAATTTCCAAAGTTCACGTGGTTTGTTTTTGTTTTCCTCAGTTTTGTCATTGATGAAATTCTTTTTTGCAGTTTTGATCATGGAGTTTACGTCGTTTCTTAGTCTGTTTCTTTCTAGTTTGAGTTCAGTCACGTGGGCTTGGAGTTCACTGCTCGTGCTTTTAGTAAGCTTTGACTGACTTTTACGAAACTCAGAGCATTTTTTGTCTCTGGTTTTCATAGCGGCCAGTATTTCGGAGTGCATCCACGGCTCAGCGCGATTTTTTACCCTGGTGGTTCTTAGGGGGGCCATGTCGTTTAGTATTGCTGAGAATTTGGTTTTGAAACCAAGCCATGTTTCGTCAACCAGTGTACCATTGAGTTCATCTGACCAGTCCAGACTCTCCAGTTCAAGGTTGAAGGCTTCGCTAGAGTAGGTTTTGAGGTCTCTAGATGTGACTGTTTTGTGGCAGCCAGCCTTTTGTTTTAGTTTTTTTCGGGTACAGAATATCATTCTGTAGAGACGCGCCTGGCGTGAATGAATGAATGAATGAAAACTTTATTTAACAGATTGCAGAATGGGTACAATACAGTACGGCTCAATACATACAATTGTTAAGGGGATGCAGACCTGAGAAAGACGTTTGTCTTGTTTCCATCAGGGTCCCCCATTTTCAATTCATATAGACATTTATGACATACACAACATACATGACATTTATGGCATAGGGACATATAGGTATTACATTTGTGACATAAGCGGTATTCAAATATACAGTACTGTTACCCCTAGATCCTGACAGAGTATATACATATGATGGGGAGGGGACTGTACATTAGGAGGGGGTGGGTGGGTGGGAGGGAAATATACATACGGCGGGGAGGGAATATATACATGCGGTGGGGAGGAGACTGTCTATTAGGAGGTGGTGGGGGTTTTGGGCATTTACGGTGGCCAGTTTCGAATTGCAGCCTCCCGTGTAGGTGCTCTTTAAGAGCGGTTTTGAATGTGGGCAGGGATTCACATTCCTTTACAGCTTTGGATAGGGCGTTCCACATTGTTGTGGCATAATTGCGAAACGTGTTTAGTCCCTTGTTTGAGCCGAATCTGGGTTTAACATGATTTGTTGAGCTTCCTCTGGTGTAGTGGTTGTGGTATTCACTGACCTTTGGGAAGTATTTTGACATGTACATGGGCACCCCGGTCGTATAGTGTATCTTGTAGACCAGGCCCATTGCAAGTTGCTGTACTCTGTCGTCTACTCTAAGCCATCCTAGGTTGGCAAAGTGGGCAGGGGTGAGGTGGGTTCTGGGGTTCAGGTCAAGTAGTAGTCTGACCAGTTTGTTTTGTGATGCTTGTAATTTTGTTTTAAGCGCCTTTGAGGTGCTTTGGTACCATGAGGTGCACCGTGCACGCAGCTGAGTCCGACTTCAGAGCGCGCGGAAGCGCCACGGAGGAAGGCACATTTACATTGAACAGCTGTAAATGCCTAGTCTATATGCGAAGTCAGTCCCCTTTTGAATATTTTTTTTTAATTTCCAGTTCCAGTGTTCTATTGTCCATTTTGCATGTATAACCCGTTATTATATAATTAATTAGAATGTTAGAATTCATTTTAGAATGATGCGAGTCGATGTAAAATGAATTAGGTATATTGTTAGTAAGTTAGCCATGTAATAAGCGGGATAATGTATAGCTTTACTCGGTCATCATCGCAAAATAATTGACCTTCACTGACGTTTCCCTTCCCTTACTTATATCTATGATTACACACGCCCACCCGCCCACCCACCCTTATTATTTCCGTTTGGTCACGTGACTGACCACAGCTGGGCACCCAGTCTCGCGAGGTTTCTCGCTTCTCTCGAGTCCGGTTCTAGCTCCTGTTTACCTCGACTGTCACGTCAGGAGGACGCTACTCGGAATATACAGTTAACCAGGTAGTACCCTAACCACATCCAAGAGTTTCTATATATATATATATATATATATTTGGTTTGCATCTCAATTGCTATTTCATATTATTGTAACAACGGACTATGTGAAACAGTCGGATATGCTAACGGGCCTAACGTTATAGGCTTGGTAATGTACGGTTTTAGTTTGTTGTTCAGTAACAACTAACAAGTGGACAGTCATGGAATGTGTATAATATGTATATCTACACAACGTTAGTTTTCTTTCTAACTAACTAACTAACTAGACAATCGGAGTTCGTACTTAATGCAAGAGACCGACTTCTTTAATTATTCGACCAGAGAACGAAATGACTGCGAGATCAGTTTGCTGATCTTTATACACAGATTGTGATACCCTCGCTGCTTATAGAGTATACATTTAAAGGGAAAACACAATGGATTATACCAATAATAGGGCAATACGAATGTTACTAATGCAGTGCTTTATAAATGTAACTATCAATAGTTAGTTACCGTTACTAATACTAGCTAGTGGCTTTAGCACACACACACACATACCACACACACACACACACACCAGTCCATCACTGTTTCATATGGTTAGGCTAGTTGCTGTAACGTTGCAGATTTTCTTTTTGTGTTTTTGCAGGTGTTGCTCCTAACATGTCCATTGTGAAAAGCGGTTGGCTCCACCGACAAAGTGAGTAGGCTTAGAACAGTTTATGTAAACATCATGTATTTTTGGGACAGACTTACAGACAGGTATAGCAAACATATTCAAACTAACACCATGTATGATTGATTGATTGAAAACTTTATTAACAGATTGCAGAATGGGTACAGTACAGTACAGCTCAATACATACAATTGTTAAGGGGATGCAGACCAGAGAAAGACTTTCGTCTTGTTTACATCAGGGTCCCCTATTTTCAATTCATCGTAACATATATGACATACAGATAGACAGTACTGCTACATCTATACATTTATGACATACCAGATTTGGAAATACAGTACTGTTTGTGATACGAAAAGTGTCCAGAAAAAAAGTATATACATTTGACGTAGAAACTGTACATTGGAGGAGGTTGGGTAGGTGGGGGGGGGGGGGGGGTACTGTACATTGGAGGTGGTTGGGCAGGAGTGGGGGGGAGGTTGGGTAGGAGGGGTGGGTGGGGGACTGTACATTGGAATATTGACAAGACCATACTTGGTAATTTTTACTGTACATTGGAGGGGGTTGTGTTAGGACATTTACAGGGGCCAGTTTCGAATTGCAGTCTCCCGTAGGTGTTTTTTGAGTGTTTTTGAAAGTGGGTAGTGATTCACATTCCTTTACAGCTTTGGGTAGGGCGTTCCACATTGATGTGGCATAATTGCTAAACGTGTTTAGTCCCTTGTTTGAGCCGAATCTGGGTTTAACATGATTTGTGGAGCTCCCTCTGGTGTTTTGATCGTGGTATTCACTGACCTTTGGGAAGTATTTTGACATGTACATGGGTACCTTGGTCGTGTAGCGTATCTTGTAGACCAGGCCCATTGCAAGTTGCTGTACTCTGTCGTCTACTCTAAGCCATCCTAGGTTGTCAAAGTGGGCAGGGGTGAGGTGGGTTCTAGGAGTAAGGTCAAGCAGTAGTCTGACCAGTTTGTTTTGAGATGTTTGTAATTTTGTTTTTAGCGCCTTTGAGGTGCTTTGGTACCATGAGGTGCAGGCATAGTCGTAGTACCCTTGAATGAGTGCTCCTGTCAGAGTCTTCAGGGTATTCTTGTTTACCAGTGAGGAGATCCGGTACAAGAATCAAGTTTGTTGGTTGACTTTTTTTTATTACATTGGATGCCATTTTGTCACAGGAAAGATTTGCCTCTAGGATGGAACCCAGGTAGGTAATATCTTCTTTCCTTGTGACAATATTGTCACCCACTGTAACTGAGAAGCCGTCGGTCTTGCTGAGTTTGTTATTTGAACCGAAGAGAATGGACTCTGTTTTGCCCATGTGTAATGATAGTTTGTTATCAGCGAGCCATATGCAGATTTTGCCTAGTTCTGAGCTGAGGGTTTTTTCAACCTGTAACTTGTTCTTGTCAGAGACCAGCAGGGCTGAGTCGTCCGCAAACGGGAACAAGTTGCAGTCACAAGCTGACGACATGTCATTTGCATAAATTAGGAACAGTAGCGGACCTAGTATGCTTCCTTGTGGAACACCACAGCTTACAATCATAAACCTGGCTATATACCCCTTTTCACTGTCCATTTTGACATTTCATAGCAGGCTCATCACAGTTATACCAAATAATGAGTTCCATGAGCCAGGGATCCTTCTTGGGTTCACTGGAATGGCTCTGGCACACCTGAATGGAACTGAACCATAATTCATTAATTAATTACTGTGTTTACCCTCCTGTGACATGTGAAAAGGGCCTATTGTCAAACTGCGGAGGAGCATGTATATACATTTGTATAAAACAAGTATTTTTTTGTAAGTTGACTTGAATTTGGTTGTAACATTATTTCTATGGTAAGGTACCATATTGCGTCGGTGGAAGAGAAACTGGTTTGATTTGTGGGCCGATGGGCGACTGGTCTTCTACGATGACCAGCAACGGCGAGACATGGAGGACGACATCCACATGAGGGTGGACTGCATTAACATCCGTGGTTCCACTGCATGCCAAGGTACTATTCATGACATATGATCCATTGCATAGTGTCTGCAATTCACATTTTGAAAGCGGGACCCTTCTCCTCTTCTCGACTGACGGTGATTGCCCTGTGCACCTATAGACCTGAATCCACCGGAGGGGAAGAGTCGCGATGCCCTGCTCCAGATCGTATGCCGAGACGGACGGGTCATCAGCCTCTGTGCGGATAGTGCAGATGACGCCATGTAAGACGCTTAGATGTTCCAGTTGACATTGTGCCAATTTCGTTGTCCATGCACGATTTTAAGTCTCACTGTTTTTGTGTCTTATCCCTGTTTTACTATCTGTGAAGTGCAAGGCTCTTGTTTTTGTTCCAATTTTCATGGTAAAGTTGGCTTTATATTATTTAATTAGGCTGCATTTTTTTTGCTGTCATTTTTCTTTTTAGGGCATGGACCATGGCTCTTCAAGATGCCAGAATTAATTCGGTGAGTTACTGTTTTGCATCTTTTCTGCATCACTGGGATTGTTCTTTGCTCATTGTATTGTAAATAGACTGCATTTATATTATGCTTTTATCCAAAGCGCTTTACAACTTATGCCTCACCCATTCACTCACACATTCACACCCCAACGGCGGACCATGCTAGGTGCCGACCTGCTCATCGGGAGCAGTTAGGGGTTAAGTGTCTTGCTCAAAGACACTTGGACACGCTGCCAGGAGAAACTGGAATCGAACCGGGAATCTTCAATTACCAGACCACCGCTGTACCTCCTGACCCACTGTTGCCCCCATTTCATTAAAATAAGACTTTGAATATAATTTGTTAAAGGTCTCTGATTTGGCCTACTAACACACAAATTGTGAAATAAGACTAGATCCGTCCGCCTGAGACTCACTCCTCTTTGGGCTCCTGGGGGGTCGTTGAAACGAAGCAGGCTATTCTTTGTCCTGGCTCCACGGTGGTGGAATGAACTTCCACAGTCAGGACAGCTGAAACCCGCCAAATCAAAAACATTTAAAGACATGTTTAGGAGACCTCAAATATATATTTTAACTTGTTAATCATTAACAAGTTAAAATATATATTTGAGGTCTCCTAAACATGTCTTTAAATGTTTTTGATTTGGCGGGTTTCTCAAAGTGGGGGGCGCGCCCCCCAGGGGGGGCGCAGAGGCATGACAGGGGGGGCCTTGAGATTTATTACATTTTTTTTTTGGATTACAGAAAATTATCACTAAAGTGCTATCTGTTGCAGCTGCACTGTTCTCAATGAAAATACCATTTCTCAAAATCTGAAAATCATTATTTAATAAAACAGAAAAGGATCACCAAGTTACTCTGGATAAAAAAAACCTTTACAGACAACATTGAGACAAAGCTTCCTGACACATCTCCATCTAAACTCTTGGAAGAACTCTTTGAAATCTCATCTGATAGTGATACCACCTGGAGAGCTAGTTTCAGAGTGTGGTGCTGAGTACCAAGTATCTCATGATGTAGCAGTTAAGGTGTTGATACCATTCAGCATCACATATCTGTGTGAAGCTGGCTTTTCATCCATGACAGCTCTGAAAACAAAATATAGGGCCAAGTTGAGCCTTGTCAAAGACTGACAGCAATAAAGACTGTTTGCTTATTTCCTATGTTCGCTTTGTAAATTCCCAGTCACTGAGTGAAGATCTGCTGTTTTGCAAATATGTCAAAAACAGAGCGACAGCTGATGAGCTCTTCAAAATGATTGACAGTTACCTGACAGAACATGGACTGAAATGGGAGAACTGTGTGGGCTTTTGCTCTGACGGTGCGCAGGCCATGGCAGGGAAAAGGAGGGGGCTACAGGCGCTCATCAAGGGGGTCTCGCCAAACGCGCAATGGACGCACTGTAAATTCACAGAGAGGCGCTAGCGTCAAGCTGAATGAGGTTGTGACAGAAGTTATAAACGTGGTAAATTTCATCAAAACCCGACCCCTGAAAGTGCGCCTGTTCTCTGCGCTGTGTGAGGAGATGGGAGCTGACCATTCTGCAGTGCTGTTTCACAGCGAGGCAAGGTGGCTCTCGCGAGGGAAGGTGTTGTCGCGATTGTGTTATTTCAATCAATTTAAACATGGCCCATTTCATGACTATTTTGTTGGGGGGGGGGGGGGGGGGGGTCCCAAAATATTTTGGTCCGCCAAAGGGGGGCCTGACAGAAAAGGTTTGAGAAGCAACAGGACATTTTAAAAGAGTCATGTGTACAAAAGCTTTTCACAACTGTCCAATTATACATCATAGGTGTATAACACAGTTCAAAGCTGAAATTCAGTTGTTCTCAGTAATATTCTCCTAACTCAACCTGATCTTTTGATTATCATTCATAAAGTTCAGCCTAGATAAGGTATATATTTTTTCTTTTTGATTTTTAGGTGGTTAGTCCTCCCCAGATGGGTTTTGCACAGGAAGTGGTTGCATCTGCCCCTCCCCCCTACTCAGAATTTGCTGCCCCACCTCAGGTAAAGTACCCAGATATGAACAATAACTGACCTATCTCAAACCCTGCCCTCTTCTTTTTGATCTTCCAATCACAACTATTGCTTCCCTCGGACAAACAAAGTTTGCCATAGATGCATTTCTAATGAACTTATTAACTAACTTATTTCAGGAACACATTTAAGAAGAAATGGTACAAATACACTTGAGCTGTAACCTGTATTCATAGTATTCCATTGCAAAAATCTTAGGGTGACAAACGGGTGATTGTAATCAATGTGTCATATATGTCAATACTTGATCATATGGAGTGAGGCATAGCTGACTTATTGCTGCTGTTGTATCTCTGTGCATTATGTTCCATTAGGTTTATGCCCAGGGCCAATATGGAGACTATGTTGCAGCTCCACCACACTGTACACAGATCGTGTACTCGGCTGATGGGCAGCCTTATGCTGTCGCGTATCCCTACCAGTACCAAGGTGAGGACAAACTGTATGTTGATCTGTGATAGTAATCTAATAGAGATATCAGGTGGCTCTTATTACAGGTATACCTGATGCCGTAATGAGTATTTCACAAAAATACAAGCACTGCAAGATCTGTCTGTGCACAGATGAAAAATGCCTGCACTGCCATTCATATTGATAAGGAGCTTATTGTCTGCTTGTTCTGACTCATCATTCCAGTGTTTCTCAGCAGACGTGGCTCACTGGTAGGCTGTGTCTTCATAGGTCTTTTTAGTAGAGTGATTTGTCAATCTTGACGATACCTGCCTAGTCACTACAATTTGAAAATCATCAAAGTTTCATTATTTTCAGAACGGTTAACAGAGGCTCACAGTATGACAAATCAATGTGAATACATAATACCCCCCCCCCCCAAACAGTATAATAAATCATCCACCAATATAAAGATAGACTTTGAGGCACAGAAATGAAGTTCCATAAATCATGGTTATTTCTCTTACTTTTGGAGGTGTATGAGATGTCTGACTGCGCCAGTATAATTTCCAATGGTTTAAATGAAACGTTTTTGATAACTTCATCCTAAGCTTAGCAGTAATCAACATGACATGTCGGTATTTTCTTTTTTAATATATATATATATATATTTGATAAAAGTCTGAATTCAGTATGGCAAAACGCCAATCCAAAAAGCTGTTTCCTGTTGTGTTTCGCAGGAGCCTACCCGCAGCACGGGGTGACCAACCATGTCATCGTTGAAGAGCGCCGGCGTGACGACACGGGAGACATGGCCATGGGCATGCTCGCTGGGGCCGCGACGGGATTGGCTCTCGGCTCGCTCTTCTCCGTCTTCTAGTGTCTTCATAGGCGCTGTAACTCCACTGACACACCCACCTAGCAGCACAACATGGCACACTTTCGGCATTGTGTCTTCGTCTTTGTGCCGTCCCGCAGACACGGAGTCCAGTGCAAAAGTGTCGGTTGGGCTACTTCCACCTATGAGGCATGACTGTGATGTGCCAGTGATATACTCCTTTTGTGTCTTTTACCAAAGGCTTCTATGACATACTAAATGCTGTTAGCACTTTCTAATAGGCCCTTTTTTGTGGCAGTCCCCCCTCTCCCATTGTTTTTGTATGAATATGAATGTTAAGAGAGTTATTTAAAATGAGGAAATTAATTATGTTACATACTCCCTTCAGGTCATGTGCATTTCAGGTACAATTTTTTTTTAATGAGAAGGCAGAGTGGGGGAGGGTTGTATCTTTTTGTTGCTATTTCCTTGTGTACATTGGTCCATTATTGTTGCTGCAATTTCGTCTGGTATTTGCATTTGCTTTTTGCGGCTGCTTTCATTATTCCCGTCTACTTTAACACTTGTCCCACACGGTTTGGCAATTTTGATGGTGAATAAATGTACTGTATTTATAAGATATGTTATGGAAGTGAAAAGGGACTTCATTCACATCTCCAAGTCAAATCTGCATGCCATCTTTTCCCCACTGGCAGCTTTTTTCAGTCATACCTTTTTTCATTTTATTTCACTTCATCCATGTATGAATAGATTTTTCAACTCAATTTTGAGTTTCACCTAGTTAGGGAATGGTATGTATAAAGATTGGCAAATGGAATGACTGTTAAGCTATAGAAAGGCTAATGGTCTTTCAAGATACCATTCAGTTGGTCTCAACTTGATTTAATTTACACTCCTGTGATTTGTAAGTTCTTTTTTGCCAGTGTTTTTATTTATGATTGTATGCTCTCTAAATAATGACCCTTTTGTGTTGCGATTGGTATCTTAGTTAAATTTCATGCATATGCTTTCAATTTAAAATCTACTTCACTGTGCTAGTAGCAAAACATGCATTATCTTTAACCTTGGGGCTTATGAGTTTGTTAAATTAATTTACAACCTATACATGTCTGCTTATATGCTATATGTACTAATAATATAAATTCTCTGAATTTTGTTATGTTTGTCCATTAGCTAAGAGATGTATTTCAACTACTAAACATATTCACATAAAGCGACGAGTGAGTCCTGTATTTCCTACAAGCACCCTCGCATTTATGTGAAGACTTGAAGACAAGTTAAGGGCCTTAGTTCTTTCAAACTGTTTTAATTTGTCAATTTACATTGACCATCACACCATCCCCGGTAAACCGTTAATATGAATGCTTGGGCTTGAATACATTTCCATTGTAATACCCCATAGGCAAACATTCCATTCATAAACATACCAGGGAACAGAAACCATTAGTGCAAGGTAGAAAGTAAAAGTAGAGGTATTTAGTGTTTGAAAGCAGTTTAGAAGATATGTATAATATATACTTCCACTAATACCATCACCGTCTAGTAAGAATATTACATCTCACTATAGCCCTTAAAACGTCTAGGTTTACAATCACTTTGACAAAAAGCAAATAAGAGCAATAACAACCCCCCACAACTAAATTTACAACCTATACATGTCTGCTTATATGCTATATGTACTAATAATTTAAAAAAATATCTGAATTTTAAGTTATGTTTGTCCACTAGCTAAGAGATGTATTTTAACTAAACATTCACATAAAGCAACAAGTGAGTCCTGTATTTCCTATACAAGCACCCTCACATTTATGTGAACAGAACATGTGTAGTGTAGAATATAATAAGAGTCCAAAGCTATTTCAGCTCACAGTAGTTTTATTTGCATCCACCACAATATAAACTCAGGAAACCCTCCAAACCCTAAATTCAAGTACCGGCACCTTAAATTACCCTGAAGACAGTGCATATTTTCAGTATATTGATAATGGTCCATAAATAACCATATTAAGCATCACTAAGTTGAGGATAGTATTTTCAGAGAAATTCCAAGTCATAGGCTGCATGAAACAGATTATTTGTATGTATTTTGGAAATTGGAATCACAAACTGGAAGAGGGGGAAAAAAGGCACTTCATGTTAGTATTATAAACTGGGCAAAATATGGGCGAGGCACAGTCCAAATGAGGCAAGTAAAAGCTTAAATAACTATTGCACAACATCTTGCATTTCTCTTCAAGGTCAGTAACGAAACACAAACCTAGTGGTCTTTCTTGAAGTGGTCAATAATGTAAAATTTGTTCCAACAAAAAAATATATATTTTTGAGTTCCTCTTAATTAAACAGTGCTACCTAAACAACACACAACAACCCTTTAAAAACATTGGTAGAACACAGTTTAGCCACACTATCTCAATACTTCATCTACAGTCAAGTATTTAGGAGCAATTGGGGATATTGTTGCAAAATATCCTATGAGCCTAAACTAAACTCCATTGGACAGCCTGCTGGTATTATATTAACCTCTATGTGTGACAAACATCTAGAATGGCCTATTTGAAGACAAGTTAAGGGTCTTAGTTCAAACTGTTTAATTTGTCAACTTACATTGACCATCACACACCATCCCCGGTAAACTACCGGCAACAAACATTCCATTCAAAACATACCAGGGAACAGAAACCGTTAGTGCAAGGTAGAAAGTAAAAGTAGAGGTATTTAGTGTTTGAAAGCAGTTTAGAAGATATGTATAATATATACTTCCACTATTACCATCACTGTCTAGTAAGAATATTACATCTCACTAGCCCTTAAACATGTAGGTTTACAATCACTTTGACAAAAAGCAAATAAGAGAGCAATAACAACCCCCCACAACTCAAAGTAGTACTGTACATTTCATCCTGAATTAATACAATAAAGGATGATTGTTTGGCAGGGATCCAAACAAACCATATCAGTGTTAACTGCACCACCTAATACATTTGCAACATCACCTTGGAAAATGTATAATCCCTCAATGAATCCCTTCAATAGGAACATAATTTATCATCATAAATATTGTCAACAATGACCTCATCACCATATCACAGAATCCTGCCAAATTGGTAGTGAGTAGAGTTTGATTATAATTAGCCTTCTTGACCAAAGTCCTCTGTAAATTTCTTCAGCTTGTCCAAGTCCTGCTCATTCACTGTTGGCTTGGTGGTGGACAGCGATCTCAGCATGTCAGCCTGCACACATTAGAGGGGTCAGAAAGCACATTCACAAAGCCCACATAATTATAAACCTACCACGATGAAAATCAATATTGACTAAGGTACAAGAAAGAAAAAAAATACATGCATGATTGCCCCCCCCTGTTACCATTACAAATGTTAAAAGGAACATGCCAACTTCTTGGGAAATTAGCTTATTTGCCATATACCCTGGAGTTAGACAAGCAGATACACACCCTTTTATTCTCTGTGCATGCATTAGGTTTAGGAAACAGCCGCAATGTTAGCCTAGCTTAGCGTCATTCACTGGAAGTAGGTGTGCCAGTGTAGCCTAGTTCCCAACAATCACGAAATACACTCCAAATACAACTCCAAAACTTTCCTGTAAACATATTGTGACCTGTGTATTTACCATGTGGATAATAAAATAAAATAAAATTAGACATTTAGTTTAGATATACTTGTCTAATTGTCTATATATTGTCTATATATTTTTTGAAAAACTGTACTTTTGAGGTGATGAAATCACTGCACCCAGGCAGCAGTGATTTGGCAAAAAAAGAATTTACGTGGTAAATACACAGGTCACTTAGAAAAAAATATAGTAGCGCACACCCTCCGTTCCTTGGTGCTGAGCCAAACTGTAAAAACAGTAGTACATGAAACAAAGCGGGGCTTGCAACTCACTTTTGATGCTCCAAGGTGTTTTAATTGTGAACAAAAATAGCAGATACAACATTTCGACCCTTCCAATCTTTTTCAAGTAAATACACAGGTCACAACATGTTTACAGGAGTTGTATTTGGAGTGTATTTTCGTGACTGTTGGAAACTAGGCTACACTGGCACACCTACTTCCAGTGAACTAGATTCTTGTACCGGATCTCCTCTCTGGTAAGGCCTAACAAAATTAATAGTTGGTTTCAGGTTGGTTGTCAGTTTGGCCATGGGTAGGCAGGGAATTTATTTTATTTAATTTTTTTATTTTATTCTTTCCCACGGCGACTATGGATAGGGAATTTCTTTATTTAATTAAAATGTTCACAACAACATGGATGCATGTACTCTGCCAGCATGTTTAATATCCATAATACTAAATGTTTGACTAAGATTTCTATGAAACTGTATTCTAAAAAATAAAAATAAAAATAAAATTATAATTTCTTTTAAAAACTCATAAAATATATTGGGTCGCACCTAAATCGGCAGGGTCGGTCGGCAACCTGAAACCAACTATTAATTTTGTTAGGCCTAAACAAGAATACCCTGAAGACTCTAGCAGGAGCACTCATTCAAGGGTACTACGACTATGCTTGCACCTCATGGTACCAAAGCACCTCAAAGGCGCTAAAAACTAAATTAGAAACATCCCAAAACAAACTGGTCAGTAGGGCTGTCCCTGACTAAGGATTTAGATAGTCGACTTTGATTGGCCGAAATTAGCCAATAGTTGACTATTAGTCGACTATGAAATATTTATTTAAATTTTATTTTTTATCATTCCATTTGGGCTGTGGGGGTGCTTAATGTCTGAAGGAGTCGACGGAAGGCTTCTTGTCCTCTGCAAAAGCATGCAATTGGTCCACTGATGGATACATCTTGATATTTGTCTAGTCTTCATTAGATGGGTGAAATCCTCTTTCAGTGCCTCTGTGCCTGTTTTCTTAGGCAGTTAGCCTCTGGTATGTGTGCCATTAGTGTTAGCCACGCTTCTAGGCCTCTTTTCTTTTGGAAAGAATGATAAAAATAATAATATATATATATATATATTTATAATAATATATATATATATATTTGTTTGCATTCGACTAAGAGGTTGGCAGTCGACTACGGCTCCTTTCGATCGATTAGTCGACTAATAGGGGTCAGCCCTACTGCTCAGACTACTGCTTGACCTTACTACTAGAACCCACCTCACCCCTGCCCACTTTGACAACCTAGGATGGCTTAGAGTAGACGACAGAGTACAGCAACTTGCAATGGGCCTGGTCTACAAGATACACTACACCACTAAGGTACCCATGTACATGTCAAAATACTTCCCAAAGGTCAGTGAATACCACGAACACAACACATGAGCTCCACAAATCATGTTAAACCCAGATTCGGCTCAAACAAGGGACTAAACACGTTTCGCAACTATGCAACAACAATGTGGAACGCCCTACCCACAGCTGTAAAGGAATGTGAATCACTACCCACCTTCAAAACCTCTCTAAAAGAGCACCTACGGGAGACTGCAATCCGAAACTGGCCCCTGTAAATGTCCAAACCCAACCCCCTCCAATGTACAGTCCCCCCCCCCCCCCCGCCACCCACCTCCAATGTACAGTCCCCCCCCCAACCCCACCTCCTCCAATTTACAGTTTCTTCCCCCTCAAATGTATATACTCTATTTCTTAGACTCTTTTTGTATCACAAACAGTACTGTATTTGTAGATCTGGTATGTCATAAATGTCTAGATGTAGCAGTGCCGTCTATCTGTACGTCATATATGTTATGATGAATTGAAAATGGGGGACCCTGATGTAAACAAGACGAAAGTCTCTGGTCTGCATCCCCTTAACAATTGTGTGTATTGAGCTGTACTGTATTGTACCCATTCTCCAATCTGTTAATAAAATGTTCAATCAATCAATTCAATGACGCTAAGCTAGGCTAACGGTGTGGCTGTTCCCTAAGCCTGCATTGCACAGAGTTCATTGACTCTCCAGAGTCTCCTTGAACGCAGACAAGACCAAGGAGATGATTATTGACCCACAGAGGAGGAGTGTACAGTACACACCTCTGTAGGTGAGACAGAGGTGGATAGGGTGAACAAAATTTAAATTCCTCTGTAGTCTGTACCCACATCAGCGAGGACCTCACCCAACAGATAATAAAAAAATCCCACCAACGACTGTACTTCCTAAGAAGGCTGAGAAAATTTGGCATGCCACCCAAAATTCTCAGCAACTTCTATAGAAGTACGGTTGAGTGTCCTTACCAGCTCAATCACGGTCTGGTATGGAAACTGCACTGCTAAGGAGAGGAAGGCACTCCAGCGAGTGATTAAAATAAAACTGCTCAGTACAGCAGAGTAGAGCAGAGTAGAGCAGCCTTCCCCTCACTACAGGACATTTACTCTACCATGGCCACCAGGAGAGCACATAACATAATTAAGGACAGTACACACCCCCCAGCACAGACTCTTCAACATCCTGCCATTAGGTAGGCGACACAGCCAGAAAGCCAGAACTACGAGCCCCCTGACAAACAGTTTCTTCCCACAGGCCATGAATGCCAGCTCCCCCACCTAGACCCCCCCCCCCCCCCACAGACACACATCTCCTTGAAACTGATCCCCCCACCCGCTTTTGTTCCAGGCAGACACTCTGACCTGAATGCTGCTGTGACCACACTGTCACCCTTCCCCCGAACTATGAATCACTAAAGACACTTTTTTAACTGCTGCTGTGACCCACTGTCACCTCCATGTAAATTGTAAATACTGATCGGAATGTGCAATGTTACTCACTGTGCCTTGTATATATTATATTTATCTATTTTTACCTTATTTTCTAGCACTCACTCGTATTTAAATATGTTTTAGTTAAGTGTGATTTTGTGTGAAGGGCGGACTAGCAAAGTAAGATTTTCATTGTATGGCAAACTGTCCATTTAACTGTGCACATGACAATAAACAGTCTTGAATCATGAGAAGAAACTGGTATGTATCTGCTTGTCTAACTCCAGGGTAGATGGCAAATAAGCAAATTTCCCAAAAAGTTGGCCTGTTCCTTTAAAAGAGTATTTGATTTGCAGACAGGAGACCCTTATAGTGTCTCTCTTCTTACCATACAAACAACTGATTCCAGAAGTTTCTCCCCGGCAACATCCATCCAGGTCATCTCCAGGGCCCCGGGGTCCCCCGGTGAGCATGGGGTCAGGAGGTCTTCAACCACGACGCCAGGATTGTTCCACGTTGACCCTCGAACCTAAATGAAGAGGGACAAATGAGGACATAAATGAGACCTTATACACTCCGATTGGTGCGTGAACGTACCAGAGAATTTGATGCAGCGTGGATCTTGTGAAGAGATTCAAGTCAAAGTGAATTTCTGTGCCAAGAGTTTTATAAGCAACCTATTCGCCTATGGTCCAGCAAGAAATATAAATTCCTCAAAAGGCCTATATGGCACAATGCACTCTCCATGGTGCGGTAAGCGCCCAGTAACAACTATAAAAACATAATTTTTTATCAGCCTACAATATCTGTTCTGTTCTGCAGTGTTTCTGCTGCTTAGCCATTTGGCCTATTTTACCTACTTAGCCTACCGTGCTTTTAAGAAATTATAATTAATTGAAATGCTTATATTTAGATCAAATGTAATGTAAACCTTTATATTGTATTCAGTATTAATTTACTGTCCCACAAAATCAGCATGCTGTCCTGCATTTAGTCAAGCTACAGTACTCCAAACAGTACTGTATTTGCAAATCTGGTATGTCATAAATGTATAGATGTAGCAGTACTGTCTATCTGTATGTCATATATGTTACGATGAATTGAAAATGGGGGACCCTGATGTAAACAAGACCAAAGTCTTTCTCTGGTCTGCATCCCCTTAACAATTGTATGTATTGAGCTGTACTGTACTGTACCCATTCTGCAATCTGTTAATAAAGTTTTCAATCAATCATACAAGATAAAAAGGGAGCAGCAAACCATTGCATTATATTTCGGGAAGCATCCATTTGAAAGTAAAACATCTGCCTGTTGAGAATAGGTTAATTTAATCTCTTTGCAAGTGCTTGAGGGCAAATGAAAACAGACAACAAACAAACTAAACAGAAAATTACTTTCTGTTGCATTGTATGAGATGTGTGAGTAATATGGATAGGATTCCAGCCCTATAGGATTTGAATGAATAAAGGAAGGAAGCCTTATTGAGGGTTTGACACAAGACTGCAACAGTCATCATGACCTACTTTCACATTACCTTTTTGAAGTGAGTGGCTGACTGAACCTTCCTGATGGGTTGCATGAGGGCATCCCTGACAATAACGCTGATGTCAGCCCCGGAGTAGCCGCCCGTCTTCTTGCCTAGTGTGCGGAAGTCGGGCTCTGTCAGGTCGTTGGGAGTGGACCCCAGATGAAGCTTGAACATGAAGGAGCGAGCCTGCTCCTCAGGAAGAGGAATGTAGATCCGCTTCTCAAACCTGAGAGACACAACGACACAAGACTTTTGTGACAGCTGGAGAAACGTGTGTCGAATTGTGTTCATCTCTTTTGATGGATTTAAGAGTGGTCTGAACTCAAGCTATCAGGGGTAAGGTATATGAAGTAGGAGAGACTAACTTCAGTGCCATCCAGTTTATTTCGCTCTTACCTTCTCCTGATAGCAGAGTCCAGTGTCCATGGTATATTTGTGGCTCCCAACACCAGAATTCCTTCATTGTCATTCCCAACACCTGAGAGGACATGAATACCTTAATGGGTGAAGTGGTGATATTGCAGTATACATATGTGTACTAGAAGGGAAAGCAGGAATAGCAGGTACAACAGTGTACACTCAGCAGCTGGTCTTACTCACCCTGCATCTGCACAAGGAATTCGGTCTTGATTCTGCGCGCTGCTTCACTCTCATTCTCACTCCTGGAGCCACACAGAGAGTCAATCTCATCGATGAAAATGATAGATGGCTTGTGCTCCCTCGCTAAATTGAACAGGTTCTTCACCAACCTAGAGAGAGAGAGTAAGAGGCAGGCGATTATGACAGCGAGAAATGTTGTAAAGTGTGTGTCAAATATCCTGGTGTCAAGTGTCAAATTTGGGCCTCACTTTTCACTTTCTCCCAACCACTTGGACACCAGGTCTGAGGAGGAGATGGAGAAGAAGGTGGAGTTGTTGGCTTCTGTCGCCACTGCCTTCGCCAAGTAAGACTTCCCCGTTCCTGGAGGGCCAAAGAGCAGGATCCCCCGCCACGGGGTGCGCTTTCCTAGACGACACAGAACAAACGTACTGTGATATTATTCAGAAACACACATGCTTTGTGCTGGTGTATTATAACCAGGAGTCTAACGATTCAATCCAACCATTTGGATCCACTTATTTAGGCAAAATAAATCAAATGCTTAACTCTTTCAGTGCCACTCACGAGATTTCTCGTGTTTTTTTATAGGTGGTTGCTAGCCACTCACGAGATTTCTCGGAATTTTTTTTTATTTTTTTTTTTTTGCGTTCTGAAAAATTATTGCATCACCCGAGCCTACCCGAGTATTGCCGAGCTGCGCCGGTGATCACTGTGGAAAAAAGCGCCCCCTGTCGTCTCCCAGATGACATAAGTGATTTTGGAATGGACTCAATGAAAATGAATGGGGAAAAAAATCCGGTACTGCACATTTTCCAGTTCACTGATCCAGCCGGGGTTACTAGAGTTCATTCTGGAGCCTCAGATCCCCTCGGATCATGGAGATCCACTGTGTCGCGTTGGATCCATACACGTATCGATTTTTTCGAATGGTGATCAGGAATTGGAATATACCAGTTGGATACCATCTGATGTCAGGTAAGGACTCTATGTTATCAGTGGTAGGATAATCAGAGTAAGTTTGATGAAGTTATAAGCTGTTTTGTGAAATGTCTTCTTTCGGTTTCAATGTAAAACTCCGAGAGGAAATCAACGAGGCGATTATCCGCGCGCGGCCGTAATGTGCGTGCGTGCACGTATAATATTGATCATCTAGCGTTTATTTGAAAACGATTCATAAAAAGGCCGACGAATATCAACGTTGTGGAATATTCCACTAAAAGACGATTTTCATAGAATGCTCCGGAATGAGCTGTTTTTTATATCAAAACGGGGGCTTTTCTAACTGCTCTGAAACGGCAACGACGCGATAAAAAAACAATCTGCCTTCACAGCACTGTCTGGAAAATAGTCTTTGATAATGCGATGGGCAGATTAGACACATAGCCATAATTTAAAACATAGATTAGGCGATATTAACGTTAACATTGGCGCGGATGGTGGCATTCAAGCGGTAAAATGGAAAACCAGGCATGGCATTGAAAGAGTTAATAGTCAATGTATTCTTACATTTTGACCATGGTTTAATTGGATTCTATAGCTTTTAACAAAGTCATAAAGAATTGCTTATTCAGTCAGCAATGGGTGAATATATGCAATTAAAACCTTTCACGCATGGTATTAGTACACAGTTTTTTGTTTAGAAAGAAAATGTACATTTACATATATTGATTATGATTAATATTAGTTATCAATTTCACATATATCGATGCAGCAAGATTCTAACATTCATATCGATACATCATGATGTCTTGGTTTTCTTCGTCCTTTTCCTAACCTAAATTCACTTTGTTAAAATTAACATGTGTACAGAGTACAATGAAACAATGCTTGCATCTAACCGGAGTGCAAAGGAGCAATAAAGTGCATTAGTAATGTACATGTATAACATGCATATGAAAACGCTACAGAGTAAATATGCTAAGCTAATGTACAGTATTATTCCATACAGTGGCACAAGTATGAATACACTATGGTTAGAATAACGTTCCTGGCCAAATTCCCAATCAGGTCTCTGACATCAAGGCCACCTAATCATCCCTTCCCCTTAATTGACTGATATCAATCCCCGTCTCCTGAGCCGTTCAGCCATTGTGTAGTGTGATGTGTACCGGGTGCCAGTGAGTGTATGGTAGCCATTGAGCCTGCGTAGCCCAAGGTTGGGTGCTACCAGTGGTGGTGAAGGAGGCAATTTCCACCCTACATTGTAAAGCGATTTGAGTGTCTAGAAAAGCGCTATATAAATGAAAGTAATTATTATTATTAGCCAGTTGTTTCAAAGTGCCGTGACTTCATACCCGTGAAGAGATGAGGGAATTTAATGGGCAAGATGACGGCTTCCTTTAAGGCCTCTTTTGCCCCCTCCAGCCCTGCTACGTCATCCCACTTGATGTTAGGTTTCTCCATCACAATGGCACCTATCAGAGAAAAGGGGATTGAATAATAAAAAGAAAAAAAAAGATTTTGGATGATTTCACAAGATTCAGTGCTTCATATAATGGTAAATGGACTGTATTTATATAGCGCTTTTATCCAAAGTGCTTTCATTTATGCCTCACATTCACACACAGACGGTGGAGGCAACCATGCAAGGTGCCAACCTGCTCATTGGGAGCAGTTAGGGGTTAAGTGTCTTGCTCAAGGACACATCGACACGCTGCCCAGGAGGAGTGGGAATCCAACCGGGAACCTTTCCGATTACCAGACAACCGCACTACCTCCTGAACCTCCAAGATGCTTAGTGGTTGTGTTATTGTGAGATTTTGATATTGGGTCTGTCCATATTCCAAGTTCTGACAGGGTAGTTCACCTGATAGTTGACTTTGGAACTTCTTCTTCTCCGCATCTTCTCCTTCATCGCTTTCAGTCCTGCAATGAAACGGACCACATCATTAAGACATTTTGATGAAGTTGACATAATGAATAGTACTCACATATTACACAATCCTAATGCCCTCCTCTCACCCTTTGTCATCAGACTCCTTGACAGGCTTGGCCGGAGGAGCATTCTCCTTCTTCTTCAGAAATTCCTTCAGCTGTTCAGCTCTGCCCAGGTAGTCTGCACACTTGGCCCTGATGCTCTGATTCGATTTATCTCCCAGAGCCTCATCTGTAGTATGGAAACACACACATGAGTCTGCCATGTCAAGTCAATTAATTGAGGAGCAACGTCCTGTTTGATTGAAAAGTTTATTAACAGATTGCAGAATGGGTACAGTACAGTACGGCTCAATTGTTAAGGGGATGCAGACCAGAGAAAGACTTTCATCTTGTTTACACCAGGGTCCCCCATTTTCAATTAATCATAAATGACATACAGATAGACAGTACTGCTACATCTATACATTTACGACATACCAGATTTACAAATACAGTACTGTTTTTGATACAAGAGTCTAAAAAAGAGAGTATATACATTTGACGAAGAAACTGTACATTGGAGGAGGTTGGTAGGAGGGGTGGTATGTGTTTGCTGTATAAATGAAAAGCAGGAACGTGCCATGCAAGAATAATTGAAGAGGTAAGATTACAAGTTGCTCACATGCTACAAGAACATGAATAAAAACGTTACCCACACTTAACAACATGAAGGAAGTATTGCACCGAGAGCTGATACATTCGGAGGGCTTCTTCATAGTGTTTGGCTTTGTCCTCCTTTGCAGCTTTGGTAGCCAGATCTATAGCTTTCTACGACAGAATCATAACAAGAGGGATACATCATAATACAACAGAACGCAACAGGTTGTCATTTTCGTTATGGCCGCGTGTCTTAACTGTAACGTCGCTGTGTATTTCCTTTAAACTCTCCTGTACACATTTACATTTGTAAAACTTCATAACGTGGTTTCGAGCGGTGAAGCTGATGAATCTATGCTGTTTTACTATTCATTATCAACCTTTCTATCATCACCATCAATCAAGAAA
Source organism: Notolepis coatsorum (assembly GCF_963971535.1). Classification (NCBI taxonomy): domain Eukaryota; kingdom Metazoa; phylum Chordata; class Actinopteri; order Aulopiformes; family Paralepididae; genus Notolepis; species Notolepis coatsorum. Next base: position 182,027,717 of record NC_140166.1, on the reverse strand, counting down.
AGAAACCAAGGCTTTAATAGTAACTTACATTCACCTGTCTAGCTTGTGTCTGTCAGTTTCCTCGTCTTAATTAAGTCACTCACCTGTAAAGTGGCCATAGCAGGTGTTGTTCGATGGTCAAATGGTTCCACTTGTTTTGAATAAATGTGTGACTATAATGTCTCCTAATCTGTTTTATACTAATAATTAGTGTGAGGTTGTGACTAATATCGGTCCATTTCAGGAAAACTTGAACAGCAAACAAGTTCTTCACTTTCTAAAAATAGTTCTCTTCCGCATGAAGATGTTGACTACTTCCGTGGTCACGTGACAATGTTATTGTTCACTCTCGCAATCTCTGACCAACAGCTAGCCCACTGCAAGTTGGTACCGCTGGGTTGTTGGCTTGTTGCACCATTTATATATCTTTCAGAGGGCACAGTATTACATATTTTCCTAATTATATCAATACATATAGCCTAGTATATTCCAGAAATCTAAACAAACTAAGAATTATTAAACAAATGAAGGCTCAACTACAAATGCAATGGAATCTAAGTATTATGAGAAATGTCTTGGGTACACACTGACCTCTATAGGCTATATGGATAATTACATGTAGAATCTCACTGGTAAGCCCTAATGCAGTGGTAAAACAAATGTAAAACAGTCATTTATTCATTAACAAATGTACACTTTATTACATTTATTAAAAAGGCAAATAAATCTTTGCAAAATATTTAGAAATATTACAACACTCAGGGTAAAATATTTAAATAAAAATACACTGCGTGACATATAGAACCACAAAACAACGGGAATTATTCGCGTGGCAAATTAACCCTTGGTACAAACAAAAACATTTTGGCTGCACATTGAACTAATCTCTTTGTTTAGTCCACGTTTTCATCCAGTTAAGTGTAGTTATGACCACTCCATTTCAGCTGCAATCAAAAGCAAGCACCATGTAAATCAGGTGGTTGAATATGTTTGAAATATTGTTATCGTTTTCTGCCCTCAGTGCATTTCTCCACAGTACAACCATGGCCTAAAGGCGGGCACCTGGGGTTATCATCTATCTCCATTTAAGATTGTTGGATGTAGAGCCCTTAGGATTCGATCACTCCTTGTAAGATCTGCAGGAAGTTCGTTGTTCTGAAAAAAGAAAAGAAAAAAGAAATATATATATATAAATAAATAAATAAATGCACCAAAAAGTTAGTTGATATGTAATTAAATGTCCTGATGTTTCTGCTAATGTACATGCTCATCGTTCTCCATCTTAAAATCAAAGTGACCTACCTGGTTGGGTAGCAGAGGGTCTGCATTGGCCCCGACCAAAAGTGAAACTGTTTTGTGACTCCCACCCATGACAGCAGCATGAAGAACTGTGGAGCCATTCTGGGGGTATATGTAGAGAGAGAGAGAAGTTGTAAATAAATAAATAATAACAATAAAAACGGTCCCTTATCCAGTATTAGAGTAGGCCTGCTATTCAAAAGAAGTCAATAGATTGATAGATTTTATTTTGACAATATATAAATAAACATGTGACAGAAGCACAGTCTGGAAATACTGCCAAGGATAGACACAAAAAATCTCAGAGCTTATTTCGATTGTGGTCCTTGTAGGGGGGTAGGGGAACGAAGTGTTCAGACATGCATCATACAGACATCGTAAAGACACATGACATCACAACACATCACATAGACATAACATAGACACATAAAATCATGTAAAAGTGGTGTGATATCATCATGTTAATCTATACCATTGCACAGGTAAGATGTGACATCACTTTAACCTATACAGTTGCACAGGTAAGACGTGACATTATCTCAACCTATACAGTTGCACAGGTAAGATGTGATTGTATCATCCTCTACCTTGAGAAGGCCAAGAGAGGGAGAGAATTTGAGGAGTTCCTCAATGACACTGTTGTGTCCTTTGAAAGCTGCCTTGAACAACGCTGTGGACCCATCCTTCAAGGGCGTAGCGCGTAGCGTGAGGAGAGGAAACATGGCACGACACAAGAATGATATTTCAGTAAAATATTCATCATCCCTGCCAGAACAGCACAAGGCAGTGAGACACTATACAAAAATATTTGTGTTGATTCCTTGTCTCTGCAATTGTAATGTAATTTGCACCTTTTGAAAGTTAGGGGCTAGGGATCTTACAATTGACCGGGTAAATAAAGACAGTGGCCTTTTGGTTTGATGTCATCAACTCTTTACAGTGAGGGAGAGATGAAGCCAATGCATTCTACTCGTTGCACAGTGTGACAAGGCTGAGAGAGCCCCTATCCCTATGCACTTGGTCCAGTGATGTAAGCCTCTGACAAAGGCGTCCTAGAGAATAGCGTACTTGTCTGTCAGCGTCCCGATCTGCGCCACGCAGGAGCAGGACTTTCACTACTTCACTGTGACCCATCTGGGCTGCCATCCACAGGGGGGCGGTGTCATCCTGCAGAGATGGGATGAGGAGGAGCAAAAGAGGAAAAAGAGAACATTAGCCAATCAAGTGAAGCGTCAGGGTGGCGAACACATCATGTTAAAGTAATAATCTCTAACATTTTCAAATAAATAAATGTCCAATTTGCCACTCTCTGTATTGTCAATCGATATAACACAATAGTGATTCTACCTATACTCAGTTTATGAATGCTTTTAAATTTGCTGTTCAAAACAGCACACAGGAACACAGGAAGGAGTGGTTTTAACATCGCCATCAGCAACAGCAGTTTGTTTGGAATGAATAGAAGATTAACTCAGTAGTTAGCATGCATTTTCAAGACGGAAAGCAAGTCAATACAAGCTTATCACAGATGTTGCCAAAACAAACAAAATTAGGATGATCACTTTAAAAGATATGAATGAAAGATTAGAGAGAGCGTGTGTGTGTGTTTCTTTGATTAAGGTCACCCGTTGCCATCTTTACACAGTGGACCTTCTAAAAAATACAGTACAGTATGGATAGGGATAAACTGCACCATGGTCATTCTCAGCACAGACGATGCAACCCTCCTTTTTGACTAATTCACTCTTCTCTAATTCACACAGACTTTGAAACAGTCAATTTCTCAGTACAAGTGATCTATATTCTATGCTATGATTATTATCAGATAATAACTTTTGTTAGCATTTAATAGGATATATAGTAAAGATGAAGAAAAATAAAGATAAAACATAGGCAGTAATAAACACAAGATATACTAAATTTAGTGTAAACAAAATGCCTGATCACTTATCATCAATATACAGATTTCTACACTAACAACTCACATCCCTTGATTGGTTAACTTTGGCTCCAGATGACAGCAGTTGACGTATCACAGTCACATGACCCTCCTGGGCTGCCAGGAATAGAGGTGTGGCACCATCCTGAAACATTATATAAGAGTGCATGGGTTGTTTGATAAATGGTATCATACAGAGAAGCACAGTTATGAACTCAGCTACCATATTACTGCATAGTAGTTGAAATACCGTTTACCCTGTGCCAAACAAAAAGTTATCTCAAAGGGAAAACGTTTTGACAAAACGAATGTGTCACTGTCTGATATTATAATTGATATTACCATTAACTGACTCAGGAAAAAACAAGGACAGTGTCATAGATGCAAGGCACAGACTAAACTGGTCTTCCCGTGAGCTGCCATGCCTGTGAGCTGCCACTAGGGGCAGAGTGGCTAACCATGAGTGAGTGAATGAGTGAGTTAGTGAAATTGTCAGTGTATAAGGTGCTTTGTGTCTAAAAACAAGGACACATGGTGTCATAGATGCAAAGCACATTGAACTGGTCTTACACAAAGTGCCATATCTGTGAGCCGCCACAAGGGGCGGAGTGGCAAACCATAAGTGAGTACGGTATGTTTAAACTGGACTTTGAAGAAGTCTTTATTCATTGTACACATTGGCAATGTCGTCATGCAGCGACACACACATGTGATGGGCAGCACACACAGGAACACAGGCAGAGCCCGGGGACCAATCCAAGTGCTCCTGTCCGTCTTCGTCAGGGACGCGACAGCGTTAGCGATCTGTTCTGCATGTCTTTCCATTGGGTTCATATTCTGGAGGGGAAACCCTTGCGAGCACAGGGGGAGAACATGCAAACTCCCCACAGAAAGGCCCAGGAGATACCCCACCTGGGTACCTGGCAATGCGGAAACCTGGTCCCCAAGCGGGAATCGAACCCTGGACCTTCTAGCTGTGAGGCGACAGTGTTAACCACTACACCACGTGAGTGAGTGAGTGAGTGAGTGAGTGAGTGAGTGAGTGAGTGAGTGAGTGAGTGAGTGAGTGAGTGAGTGAGTGAGTGAGTGAGTGAGTGAGTGAGTGAGTGAGTGAGTGAGTGAGTGAGTGAGTGAGTGAGTGAGTGACATTTGCCAGTCTATGAAGTGCTTTGCATCTAGGAAACATTAAACATTAGTCTGCATAGTCAAGCCATTTTTGTCTACTAGCAAATTGAGCTGCGTCCAAGGAGAGAGACCCTGGTCCTGCAAATATGCCTGAGTCAGTGGCCAGGTGTAACATGAGAGGTTGGATGTCAGCCCGAAGGACACCGTGTATAACTGTAACACCACGCTCATAGCTGCCCCGACAGACAGAATTATGAAAGACCATAGAAAGGTAAAGGCAGCAAGAAGAGATTAGTCTCTATGAGGATGAAGAGGGGTCTCACATCTAGCTGGTCGTGGACATTGGCTCCATGCTTCAAGAGCGTGTCGACCACCTTGGAGTGGCCGTACTGACAAGCAACAGTGAGAGCTGTGCCACCGTCCTGTCAAAACACACGTGAAAGAAAACACATACATTAGAAGCTGTATATATTCATTGTATCTATACTGAGTGCATTCACCGGCACGATATGAAACCTTCCTGTTACACTACACGCCACACTGTCACTTCAGTGTAAATAACACAGGGGAAATAATAATAATAATAATAATAATAATAATAATAATAATAATAATAATAATAATAATAATAATAATAATAATAATAATAATAATAATAATAAATATCCAGATTATTTTTAGACCGATCTCTAGGGTCGCCTACCCAGGACGTATATAATGTCTGGATATGAAACAGACCTACACCGGATTCTAGAGAGGTGTATTCACTTATTTTCGTAGTCTCCCCATAGTTTCCTCTGAGTCATAGTCTGAAGTGAGGAGACAGCAGTATTCTCATTCACCACCGTCCACCACTATTGAAATGTCACACGCCACCGCCACCTACAACAACATACCTTTGTCTGGAATTCTGTGGAGGCACCGAACTCGAAGAGGAGCTTCACTGTGTCATGGTGTCCCTGCTGGGAAGCCAAGAACAGGGCAGTAGAACCTGTCTGGAGGAGATCACAACATGTTTGGCAATTCCATCAAAACTCTTTGAAATAACTGGTTAATGTGGGATTATGGGGCCATTTGTATACAATAATTTGTATTTCTTTCCATTTTCTTTCTTTCTTTCATGGGCATTTCTTTGCATCTGAAACCCCAATTTCACATGTACTTTGTGCATTTGTGCATTTTCATCTCAAACCCCACCCTCGTATCTTGATCCTCCAATCACAACTGTTGCTTCCCAAAGTTTGTCAGCGGGAGGCAAGACAGTTGTGATTGGAGGATCAAGAAAAGAGGGCGGGTTCGAGACAGGTCCATTAATAAGCCATACCTCTCTCTGGTAGTTGATGTCTGCTCCCTGCATGATTAGCTCCCTGACACAATCATAGTGGCCACTGTCCGAGGCCACCATCAAGGCTGTGGTGCCATACTGGGAGGGGGGGGGGGGGGAAGAAAAGGTAAACAACAAACAAAAGTCCCTGCTAGATCCCTCTGGATCCTTGGTAGGGATGGGATGATGTGCTTATCTCACGACACCATTCAATACACAATATGGGCTTCATGATTTGATACAACCATGGTATGCAGAAGTGCAGAATCAGCATCAGAATATTTTATTGTCACATCACAGCACAGTTTGACAGCGCAAGTTATTTTGTCTTTTGCTCTCTCGACCTTGCAGCAGCAACAACAATAAAAACAACAACAAGATAGGATAAAATTAAGAAAATTGAATAAAAATTGAATAAAGATGAGTGAGATAGAATAAAAATAGAAATGGCATGGAATGGCAGCTGGGCACAACAATAGAGTAGCCATAAATTATAATCCAGTGGGCTATGATAGTCTATCATTATAATACAATAGTCACAGTATATTGTGTGTGCAAAAGATTATATATAATAATAATAATAATAATAATAATAATAATAATAATAATAATAATAATAATAATAATAATAATAATAATAATAATAATAATAATAAATAATAATAATAATAATAATAATAATAATAATAATAATAATAATAATGTAATACAGTGGTTACAGTGTGTAAGTACTGTGTGCAAAGTACAGTTTTCAAAGGAGTTGATGTTGTAATGTTACATCAAGCTAAATCTATTGCATACAGACTGGTGATTGCACACTCTGCTATACAAACTGTGTAATGGGCGATGGAGAGCTTGTAAAAGCGATAGGCAAGTCATCTAATTTGTGATTAATACTACAGCAGAATGAAATGTACATGTGTATTTCTGCCCACGATACGTATTGTCACGTTTTTGTACTGCAATATATTGATCCCTAGTCCTTGGTATATAATTACTTGTAAATTGTACAAAATGAGATGATGAGATGTTTTATTATTGATCCGATTTGAGTCCTTGGTTATAATTACTTGTAAATTGTACAAAATGAGATGATGAGATGATTTTATTATTGATCCGATTTTCCATGTTATTACATTATCGATGAAATAAAAATAAAATACCATGAAAATCAAATACTTTATAATAATGGGGAAAATACAATACGTACACACACATGTACGGAATTGTAGGCTACATGCACACACACACACACACACACACACACACACACACACACACACACACACACACACACACACACACACACACACACACACACACACACACAGGTTAAAAAAAAAGGTTGAAGCTCTCTTTCTCTCCTACCACAGGTGGGTTATGGTTAAAGCGTGCAGTTGAGCAGCCAGGACAATGTGCTCATGCAGTGTCCGTACACTGTCTCTGCAGTCTGCATCCACACGCCCGCTGTTGAGCAGCAGTTGAAGCAAGGCCAAGTTCCCCTTCCGAGCTGCCCAAAACACAGCATTAGCCAGGGGTGTTTCCTTCTGTAGTAGAAATACACACAACAAACACTGACCTGAGACCAGTATCACAGTACTAAGGACATTCACAGCAGGATAAACACAAACACAACAGCACAACCAGAACCTGACCCAGTAGTGTAATTTCAGAATTAAGGGTTTCAGTGCAGGTTCAGTTGGGTTTAGGTGATTAATGATGGCTCAGGGAAGATTATGTCTTAACAGGCCAATCAATCCATCCATCAATCCATCCATCAATCAATCACATTTGATCTGCATTATTACCTTCCTCTCTGTCTGTCTGCACTACATGCACGCACGCACACACTACTATTTCAAGTTAATGAATCTAGCCAGGCCACTGGCCTGTGGAATGAATTCCAGAAGCCATAAAAGATAGGATGCTTGACAGACAGACACGCATACACAAGAGAGCATGAGAGCGCACGGCGCACGACTGTCCAGTTAAGACTATAGCTATGGACTCATTGAAGGTCGGGTGACGGGTCATGTATTCAAGATTAGACCGATATCCGATCTGAGATTGAAATATAGACCCACCTTGTTGTCATAGCAAACCCAAAAGATGATGGGAAGTAGTCTGCACTTTCAGATGTAACAGTATGGCCTACAGAAGGAATGATCTTTTTTTCTTATCCATAATAAGCTTGCTTGCCGAGTGTGCAGGAAAAAGTAATCCAGTGATTTACCTTGAACGACATCCTGCAGACCTCATTCGTGACTCATGTTTCTTCTTCTGGCGTAGTCATTCATTAAAAACGGAGGTAATGTAGGGCTTGGGCCACACTCAAATGATGATCGCCACTCGCCTATTTTGCCGCACAGTGTTTGGGTGTTGGCGCCGCCCGCTCGGCATAATAATAACACACTCAGCTGAGCGAGCTGTCTCTCTGCAGTGCTGCACAGGAATCGGCACGGTCGCTGTTCGGCGCTGTTGCACCGTTTTGGCCATGCTCCTCTATCAAGCGTTCAAATATTTTCTTCTTCTTCTGTGTTTTCTTTTACGAAGGGACCTCATAATGGTTGGAACATTGCCATGCCCCCCCCCCCCAACATTTAAAATACATATGTCACATTAGTCACATTATAGATTTTTTACAGTATGACAGAGTGCAAAAGCATCTCCTCAGAGAACCTGCTGAAAGCCTGGTCTAGATTTATGTGAATCCAGATGGGAAGTTGATGTCAGGTCACTGGTGTGTTGTCGTGCTACATTTTAAGCCTGCAATTAAAGTATTTGAGGAAAAAAACAGTTTTTATAGGCTTAGTGTAAATAAGCAGGGAGGAGCAAGGAAAACCTCTCATTTGGTTGACTAATGTCTCTCTCAGTGTTGGCATATAGCCGGTAAATTGGAGGTACACAAACATACTGTGAGAACATGCACTCCATGCAACGCTATAAAAGACAGGTTGATATCATGGCTGTATCACAGCACAGAGTTACTCTCCCAGCATGTGGACAAAACAGCATCTCCCCGAAGGTACGTTCATTCTTACTCTCTTTTCTTTTTCTTTTTTTTTATAAATCTGAAATTCAAATGCAATAGGCCTACAAATGTATTGGCTTAAAGGGGAATACCACACCATTTGTGGGAATATGTGTTCGATACATTTTTGTGGAGATGAACAAAAAAGCCAGAATCCAGAATATGTAAAATCTGGAGTTTTAGAGAATTAATTGTGAAAAGGGTAAAGGTGAGAGCATCCTGTTGGATTTTCGGAATCAGAACTGGTAGCACTATGCTGATTTGGGTTTAAAAACTCAAACATACAAAATGTTCATGTTCATTGTCTATGGAGCAGCTTTAGATTTAACATATTATATGACATCAGAGAGGCTCATATCATAGTTATCTGTTATATTGACTGCACTTTCCTAGATCAAAGGAAGACATGAAATATTTAGATTATGTGGTACTCTAATGGTACTTTAAAGCCTCGGTCCGGAATTGCTTTGATCCAAGTATGGGGTGTATTACCATGCATTCTTGAGTTAGATTTATAGATGGAAAATACTGTATGTACCCACTGTATTGATTGATTGATTGATTGAAAACTTTATTAACAGATTGCAGAATGGGTACAGTACAGTACAGCTCAATACATACAATTGTTAAGGGGATGCAGACCAATGGGGTCCCCCATTTTCAATTAATCATAAACAGTAAATGAGTGTCAGTAAAACTGTCTGTTTCACTTAAAACATTTACCAATGTCAACAAACCCAAAATGCACCAAATACGTATACAATTCCAAACTCAGATTGTATCTCTTGTTCAGTGGTACTCCTTGTACCAAGAGCTCAGTCAATCAACTAGAGAATAGAAATATGTCCTATTTTTTTTTGTGTTTTATTTTTTTATTATTTTTTAAACAAACATATAAACAAACATGACAACACACGATAAGATATACAAGCATTATTAACAGTGCACATCCAATGAAATCACCATATAGTTAAATGTCTTATACAGGATATACCACCAATGCCTGCTATCTAATACCCTACACACATACTCTAGCTCGTACCCCCCCCTCCCGGACCCCCCATTGGATAATGATCCATCCATTATCCCACGCTCCTAACCAGACACTACCATTATATGCTAGCTTTTATTATCTCCACCACTTCTAACCACATTTTCATTTTTGATTCATTGAGACCCAAAATTCTTGCTGTAGATATTTCTTGATAAATCACATCGAGATATGTAATAATCCAGACCTTTCGGCAATTTTTTTCCGGTTGGAACCATCGTGATGCTATCAGCTTTTTAGCCACTGTGATACCCGATAAAACCAATCTCTTTAGCTGTGGATGTACTGCATTCTCAAAAACATCATTCAGCAGTAATACAGAGGGGTGTACAGGTATATTCAGAGTTAAGAGATTTGATAATTGCTGGGTCACCTCTTTCCAGAATATTTTAACTGGTGGGCACTGGGCAGTCCCAGTACATGTGCATAAATGTCCCCTTGTCCCCATTTGTACATAAGGAGCATTTGGAGTCTTGTTTAAGACCCATTTTTTTCCAGTCTTATAGGAGTCAAGTATGTCCTGTGAATATAGTTAAGATTTATTTGTTGATGGTCTGGGTTCCTTGATGTAAATCGAACATTTGCCCAGGCTTCTTGCCAATCAAAATCGCTTTCCAGGTCTGGTATATCCCTCCTCCAGACGGAGTCTAGGTGGAGGGTTTCATACGAGGACGTTAGTAATTGATGATAAAAATCTGAAACAAAACCTCTCGATGTCTCTCTTTCATAGAAGAATTTGTGGTATCTGTGGTGTTCAATTGGTATCTTTATATATATGTCCTATTTTGTATTTTTTGGTGGTGGGGCCACCTATTTGTTTACATTCAGATTACAGATTGGGGCTGTAAATTGTTTGAAAATGTAAAACATGCTGTTCATCCTTCCAGGCCAATGGACTGGCAACACAGTGAGGGCAGCGCTCCTCTATTTCCTCCTGTGTGGACCACTGCACGTGTCGTCTGCAGACTCAGACGAGATGGTGATGTCTGACTGGCAGATATGGAAGCACTCCCATAGTGTGTCCCATGACGAAAAGGTTAGTCGTCACTCTACAATACAAGCACCAATAGGCATGTGAGGCATCCATGTGTGATTATATGTTTTTCTTCACTGGAGGCACACACATTTAGAATTACAACCACATTGTATTTTGATTCTGCAGAATGAAATTGTATTTTATTTGATACATTATGACTATCTATTACAATCTTTAATATATATACTGTATATATCTTTTCTTTTTTTTCATAGACTTTAATGACAGAAATCTATTTCTAATCTAATATATTTCCGAGAAGTTTTAATATCTTTCTGCTCATTCTATGCCTGTCTATAATTACGGTATGCCAATTTTATGCTCATTTTATGCCTATGTCTATTTTGTGTCTACATCACTGCTGTGAAGCACTTTCGGCTACAATTCCTGTATGAAATGTGCCTTACAAATAAAGTGTATTAGTTATTATTATTATTATTATTATTATTATTATTATTATTATTATTATTATTATTATTATTATTATTATTATTATTATTATTATTATTATTATTATTATTATTATTATTATTATTATTATTATTATTATTATTATTATTTATTATTTATTATTTATTAATTATTATTATTATTATTATTATTATTTATTATTATTATTATTATTATTATTATTATTATTATTATTATTATTATTATTATTATTATTATTATTATTATTATTATTATTATTATTATTCAACCAAGTACAATGAATGCAAAGGTATTTGTCTTGGTGACATCGGAGAGATGCAAGCAATGACTTACGTGCTTTTCACAGTACATAATGACACACACCCGGTACACATAGTACAAGACGACATCACAGAAAAGTGCAGGCCATGGATTAGATGGTTTCAGAAGAATACCGTTGCTAGGGAAACAGCTTGGGCCCCAGACTATTTCCTGTCAGCTACTATATCAACAAACACTACAAAAGGAAATACATTTGGGCCAAAATAGAATGTTTATGAAAAGGTCTCTAACAGTCAATACTACTGTATGTACACGAATGGTCTGTAACAGCTGTGGTCCGTTGTGTTCTTTAATGCAGCTGGAGGACAATGAGAGGCAAACCATTTGGGAAAACAACAACAGAGTGATCGAGGACAACAACTTAAGGTTTATGACAGGGACAAAGATGTTCACCATGGCCATGAATAAATATGGAGACTTGGTAATAATTACTTACTGTTTAATTAACATTAAACATGTTTTTATTATTTGTTTATGATTATTTTATGATTCCAAGTAATTTATCAGTTAGGTCTGGAGGTATATTTGCTCCAGTTGTACGCTGGTGAACGTTTCATTGTTTTTGACTGGCAACAGCGTAAGTGAATACATGCAACACAATAGATATATTGTGTATCTCTCCTCCCTGTGTAGACCAGACAAGAATATCAGACGCTGCAAGGGGCAATGATAAATGCCCACTTTGTGAAGAGAGGGAAGAATACTTCAGCTCGAAAGCTGCGTCATGCCGCTATTAGGTTGGGGGTTGGGCACGCAGAAGTGGACTACAGGGCGATGGGTTATGTCACCGAGGTCAAAGATCAGGTGAGACATTTCTAAATATCATTTGAAGTTGCATTTCAGGAAAACAAAGTATCATCATCAAGTACCTTCAAATGTGTGTTTCAATTTCTCTTCTGGATACCAGACATCCGCCAAAATGTGTTTTCATCTATTTCTTTTAGGGCTATTGCGGTTCCTGTTGGGCTTTTAGCACTACGGGAGCCATTGAGGCACAAATGTACAAGCAAACAGGCCAGCTAGTGTCTCTGAGCGAGCAAAACCTGATAGACTGTTCCAGATCTTATGGAACCTATGGCTGCAGTGGAGCCTGGATGGCCTATGCCTATGATTACGTGATCAAGAAAGGTCTGCAGTCTACAAGCTCCTACCCTTATACCTCAGTGGTAAGACCCTTCCGGAAGGCTCTGCCTCCATCAAGCTAACCACAATACATAAGGTCAGTGTCCATGTTCTGAATATGGCATTTAAGTACACCACCATCTTTCTGTCTACAGGACAACCAACCTTGTTTCTATGACAGCAGCCTGTCAGTTGCCCAGATCTCAGACTACAGGTTCATACCCAGGGGAGATGAGCAGGCGTTGGCTGATGCCGTGGCTACCGTCGGCCCAATCACAGTCTCTGTAGACGCAAATCATGCAAGCTTCCTGTTTTACAGCTCAGGTTTGTTTTCTAACATAAATGGTGAATGGACTGCATTTATATAGAGCTTTTAACCAAAGCGCTTTACAACTTATGCCTCACATTCACTCACACATTCACACACCGACGACGGGGGGGCGACCATGCAAGGTGCCAACCTGCTTATTGGGAGCAGTTAGGGGGTTAAGTGTCTTGCTCAAGGACACTTCGACATGCTGCCGGGAGGAGCTGGAATCAAACTGGGAACCTTCTGATTACCAGATGACCGCTCTACCTCCTGTAGCCACTGTCTCCCCAACATCACACATGCCTGTACAATTAACATATTAACCGTGGAGAAAATACATGTTGACTGTGAAAATAAAAAGTGGAAAAAGTGGTATTTTATTTTAAATCTGTTCAACAGGAATATTCGAAGAACCCAACTGTAACCCAAACAACCTCAGTCATGCAGTCTTACTGGTCGGCTACGGCTCTGAAGGAGGCCAAGACTACTGGATCATTAAGAACAGGTAGGTGTCTCACCAGCTTGGCTGGCCGTTCACACTAATACAATTGGCTGTATTAGAGGGTGGGAAAGCTGGCGGGTGGGTCCGGGTCGTTGTAAACAGCGACTCCTACAGTTCGGTCGGGGCGCCTGCTCAGCGCGGATAGGATCTAAGGGGGGTAGTGTGATCCTTCCACACGTTACACCCTCTCAGTGAGAGTCCGTGCTGCCAGGTGAAAAGAAGCGGTTGATTGGCTAGACGTGTGTCGGAGGAAGAACGTGATAGCCTCCACTCTCCCAGACCGACTGGGGGTAAGTGCGCAGCGACCAGGAAGGGGATTGGGAATTGGCATAACGACTAACATTGGGATGGGAGAAAATCGGGAAAAAAAAAAAAAAAAAAAAAAACAGGTAGGTGTCACAACAATCCTATCAATTGTTTATTATTGTTTATTAAAAAGGATCCCCATTAGCTGATGCCAATGGCACCAGCTAGTCTTCCTGGGGTCCAAAGTCCCACATATCAATATATACAGATGCAAATATACACACACACACACACACACACACACACACACACACACACACACACACACACACACACACACACACACACACACACACACATACATACATACATATATACACACACACTATACATACATACATACATACATACATACATACATACATATACATACATACATACAGTATACACACACACGCACACATACACATATTCAGTATATACACAATACAACAACCTAACTTATTACAATCATCCAAATTCTTTTTTACAGATGACATGGTTTAGTTCTCACAATAATAATAATAATACATTAAATTGATATAGAGCTTTATCAGTGTGCAAAGACGCAATAGTATCCTAGTTGTATATCACTTGTAGGAGGTGGTTCCTTTTTCATATTGATTTCTATGAATCTTCTCTTGTTTTTGTTTCTCTCTAGTTGGGGCACCAGTTGGGGCGAGGGTGGCTATATGCGAATGCTCCGGGATGGCAGCAACACCTGTGGCCTTGCGAGCTACGCATTGTACCCTATTCTATGAGTCAGATATATTTGAGGCAATACCTTCCATATCTTGAGTTTCTTTTATCAATTCCTATTGGGCGGTCAGAAAGGAATGCGATTACTTTCACATAGATCATGCATGTTAACTCTTTGACTGCCACGCTGTTTTTCCATCTTTACTCCCTGGAGCCAGCTTTTTTGACCATTTTCACGATGTTTGCAGACCCATCGTATATTCTATATTATAGCTATAGAGACAATAGTATGGCTAATTTGACAGGCACTATTTATACTCCAACAGGGAAAAAAACATTTATTTCTACATGCCTTCGTTCGTTTGCTATCCCATGCTAAAAATCATCCAGTTTAAAAATAATCCAGTCTCGGTTTTCTGGAAAGCGAGTTATGACGTGTTTTGTGCAGCATGCATATTTGCCTGATGCTTGCCTGAAACCTATATTGTTTCCAGGTCAAAGGTAAACACGACTATATGGAATGTTTCTTCTATTCACAAAGCCACCAAGGGGGGGGGGGGGTCGTTATACGACGCTGGGATAATTACAAAGGCATGTTTTAGGATGGGGTTCGGTTAAATAGACGTTACCTTTTGTCAGCAGGTCCACCAAAACCCTGTCCTCTCTTGTTCCAAGTGTCTTAGGTCAGAACAGGATCAATAAATATAATGTTAGTTGGCCCGTTAGCAACGCCAGGCTAACGTTACATCCAGGAACGTACATCCAAACAGCCTGTTTGAAAATACTAGAATCCAACATAGTCTGGTGAAAACGCACCTTATGTTATGGATGGATTGTTTGTCACCGATTGTCCTCTTCCTCTTCATAATAATCTCCAATAGTTCGCTCTAGGCGATCACCATTGCTGAACGTTAGTTTGCTGTAGTCTGGGGAGCTCTCAACTCGGCGACAAATAATGTTACCGCCTCGGCCGGTTTGACTATAGTATTTTTATGATTTACCAGAAGTGCTGAGTCCAATGTAGTCTGGTGAAAACGCACGTTATCATCCCTAAGTGTGATTGTTTTGTCCTATTCTAATAGTCTCCACAAGTCGCGATCGCCATAGCTCACTGCTGCTCGCTCTCTAGTGCTTTGAGTGCTAGACAGCACTCCCCACACTAAACTAGCCCAGTTCAAAAGGTAGGCGATACTGCCACCTGTCGGGATTCGATCGTCATTTCAATTCTAACTTAATCAGAGGTGCCAGGAAGGTCCTGTTACAGGAAGGACTGTTTAGAATAATAATAATAAAAAAAAAAGAAAAACTGAAGAAAAAAAACTAGATATCTCGTTTTTGGCGCTCAATGAGTTAAGAATGTCACAAGTATTCTTATTTGGTCTTCCATGCTGTATTTCCTCTTTTTCTGTTAGCAGTGAACTTGTGAATATTCTTTAGAAAATATATTTTTGTGAAGACCGTTTGCAATAGTCTGCAGCTATAGCACATAATTATGAAGGAGCTGAACCCTAGGCCTGAGTAAAGGTAGGCTAACTACATATTGATTTGGCCTATTGTGACAAAATCCTGACAGAAAATGAAAATTGGCACTTTGTGAGACATTATTTATAGAGTAGTAGGGTATTAATTTCCCTTGGATCTTGGAAAACCAGGTAGTCTGTCTATAGTAATTTAGCTCTAAACTGAATTTAAGTATTAACTAAGTATATCTTTAAAATTTGAAGGCCATGGTAAAAGGCATACATCTGTAAAAATTTGCTTTATCCTAAAACCTAGTAGACACCCGATGACACTGATGACTTATTGACAAATAATTACTGTCTGATGACAATTACCGGTAGTGTAAGTAAAATTACACTTTGCCTTGTTCCCTGGCTCAAAACCCCCTATCATGTACTATAAAGACTGTATGTCCCTAGATATATCTATAAAAAAAATATGGATGTAATTGCATGTATTTGCCACAGACATAGTCCAGTTTGCTTGATCAAGAACTACAATCCCCACCAAAACATTATTGCATGACCTCACACACTGTTAGCAACATTTATCAAGTAATACAAATGTAATATATTAGCAGTGTTTCCCACAGGATTTTCAGAGACTATGGGGGGTGAACCTCCAACCCTCTAGGGGGGTCCGGGGGCATGCCCCCCCCGCATTTTTGTTTGTTTGTACATTTTAAAGTGAAATGCATCAATCTGGTGCACTTTGAGAGCAAAATAAAGAGGCTAGATCTATGATGAACTTTGTGCTCAAAACACAAAATCGACTAAACTAGTGCTTCCCAATCCTCTCCTCGAAGCACCCCAGCCTTCAATGTATTTGTTAAATTCCACCACCAGCACACCTGATTCAACTTAACTAGCCCTTTATTAGTTGAATCAAGGTGTGCTGGTGGTGGAATTGAACAAATACATGGAACGGCTGGGGTGTCTCGAGGAGAGGTTTGGGAACCACTGGACTAGAGCATACATTTGAGCCATCAAAGAAATGAAGCAAAGGTGGTTACCTGTGTTGAACTGGTTTATTTTTTAGAAAAAATATAGTGGATTACTATTTACGACTACTACCACTGCCAATACTACTGATACATCCCTATTGGCAAACTTTATAGATGTAATAAAAAAAAATGTTGGTTCATTATACAACTGTGGCGGGACTAATTAGACCGCCACAGTCTAGGTAATTAATGGGAAACCCTGATCTTAGTGAACACTGACCTTTCAAAGCATTTTGGTGTCATAGGTACTTATTGAGCTCAGAACACTTTTGTAGTTGTTGTTGATGTTGTTGTTGTTTATAACTATGTAGACGATGATAGGCGGCTACGTGGCGTAGTGGGCAAGGCGCTCGCCACGAATGACGGAGACGCTGGGCTTGCCTGTTCGAGCCCAGCGCTCCACATTGCTTTCAGTTTAGCTGGTCGTTCATACTAATACACATTGGCCGTATTAGGGGGTGGGAAACTGATGGGTGGGGATCGGGCGTTGTGGACAGCGACTCCTACAGGTCGGTTGGTGCGCCTGCGCAGTAGAATCAGGAAGTGTCGGGGGCAGCGTGAGCCTCCCACGCGTTACTCCTCGCCACTGAGAGATCGAGCTGCGCAGGTGAAAAGATGCGACTGCTGTTACCTCAAGTACCGGAGGGGACTTGTGCTATGTATGACTTAGTCCACATTGCAGCCTGCTTGTGGGAGGCAAGAAACAGCGTTCGTGACAGGGGAGGGTTGAATTGGATGATACGAAATTGGGATGGGAGAAAATATATATAGAAAATGGGAGAAAAAGTGGATAAAAAACAAAACTATGTAGACGATGATGATGAGAATGATGCCTTAGCTTTTGGGGATAAAGTTCTTTACTTTTAAGAGTATATAATTTTTTTCTGTAATTTCTCCTTTAAATTGATAGACAATTACCATAATCGACAGAAGATGTATTCATTTAAAGTATTCATATTAATCAAATTAAATAACTGCTACTGTAGAGTCAACCACATTTGCCTAATGTAAAATGTAAGGCATTTTAGACCACTTCTTGAAAAGCTTGACACAAAGCACAGAAAAAAGATTATATACCAGTTATTTGACACTGGCTGATTGGCCAAATGTAGACTCTGAACATAGCAATCCCTCCTTCCTAAAGCATCGGTTTACTTCTCTTACATTCTGTTGCAGAGTGAAACAAAATGAACTCATAGCCTCTCAACATAGTTTGTCACGACTACATCTGTCAGCAAATGGATTTCACTTGAATGGTTCCATTTTGAAGACATAGTCAAAAGTCTATTTCTGAATTTGCACTGGATTGCATCACCATGTGTTGGAAACCGCCTATTGGATAGGCTATTCAAAATTAACTATACAAGTGACATCCCCAAAACTGGTGACTTAAGTTATACAGTATAAGGGTATACATGACGTGGTATACAGTCTAAAAAGTGAACATTTCCTACTTTCTATTTTTTACTAGACTTTCTAAGTAGTATACATTTTCTCTACTGATTTTCTTTTTCAAGAATCTTGAAGGTCTTGAGATCATAATGATATTTATATGAGATTTTATATGAGATTTCTTAAAATCTTTGGTCACTTATTGTTTCCTAAATATACAAAAGCACTGCTCCTGATGGTATGATGAACATTCCATCACTACAAATGTTATTCTAGAATTTTCAGTGTAGCCTTACATGTCCGACGTGTCTGTGATGAAACTGTGTGTTGAAAGCAACACTGTGTCAGAGAAGATTATCCTGGTTTCCCAGGACTTGCAAATCTGTGAAATTCCTTTACACTGGGGGGTACGGGTGGAGTGGGTCAGGGTGAAGGGGGCCTCTATGTCATCATGTCTCAAGGCCTTGGAGAGCGTTAATCCGGGCCTGTAACCTTGGGACCAAACGGTTTGGTTGTTTTACAATGCCAGTTGAAATAAATATGAGATGTGTTATTTCAGATTTCATGAATTGGGTATTTCCATTAAGAACGTACCATAAACTGTGTAATTGAAATGTTGTTCACCTATTGACTGCTCAGAGAAAAAATTAAATGTACAACTTCTACTTCCATTTTGTTTTGTCATTCGTTGTACGTGCCTGTGTTTCAAGCACTTTTACTTGTTCCCAGTTTGGTACACAGTTCACACACATATCTATGCCATGGCTGCTGCATTATAAACACCAGCGTGTGCAAGAGGCGCCACACCTTGGTGACCTTTGAACCTCATCATGTGTACACACTCCTTACTACTGAGTTCTATCTGCCCAGTGTGTTTTCCTGTATGTATGTCAGTGTACTGTCAAGCACGTTAGAGATAAGGACACACGCACACACCCTCTACTTCCAAGGCTTACAGGAGAAGGTGGAGTTCTCCATTGTCTGACCCTCGTACGTTCCGCCACTGAGCGCAGATGACTGTTGGCGCATCGAGTGGCTGACAATGCCGAGCAATCTTCTGTGGCTTTGGGGTGTATGGGGAGCGCTCTGCCTCTGCTGTGGGTTGTTTTGCCCCAGCAGCACTGGGGAGAGATTACCACATAAACGTGCCATCCGGAGAGGAGACAATGGACTGCACCTGGGGACTACTGGCTCTAAGACATACTGCTTGCACCAGACAGCAGGCGCAATCACTCGGGTAATGCAGCTCTCCGGACTTACTTTGCTTGGTTTGATTTTACTTACACTTTTGTCACAGTTTCTCTTTATTGAGCGGTTTATGCTGGATGTAATTCAGTTTCTATCTAGTTTTATTGCACTCAAGATTTCACTATAAGACATTTCTACTCAGATTTAAACCTTTTGCCTTTAGTCTTATTGTAGAATTCCTAATATTCCTGTAACGGTATTGGAAAATTATCTGTGCTGCTATAATTTTGACACATTCTAAGACGTGTTCTTCAGTGTTTCTTATTGCTCTCTCAGTATTCCGTCAGAGCACACGTTTAATGGTATAAACGAACAACACAAAACAATAGCCTATGACTATGTACTGTATAAACGTGATGCCTGTTCCCAATGAAGACAGGAAAATACTGACTCTTCTGCTCTCCTCTCTTTTATTGTCAAAAAGCACCGTTTCACAGCTACCTCTCCACTCATCAGCTCTGGCGCCTGAGGTCAACGCGACCTCTAATCGAACGGGTCCAGGAACCCTCTGTTCTGACAACACTGATAAATGTAGACAACTGGGAAGTGTTTTGCAGCCAAACCTGTGAGAAACTAGGGAGAGTGGAATGCAGAAAGGGAGTGAAGAGACTGTGAGCATTCTGTACACCAGTGCTTCTCAAACTTTTTCTGTCAGGCCCCCCTTTGGCAGGCCAAAATATTTTGGGCCCCCCCCCCCCTCGCCCCAACAAAATAGTCATGAAATGGGCCATGTTTACATTTATTGAAATAACACCAATATCGTGACCTTTCAAATTGTGCAACCACTTTACAACTGTGCAATTGTGCAACAACATAACAATACAGTCCAATACACACTCAAAGACTGTGCTTTTTAAAAAATAGAGACATCTTGTAACATTGCAATACAATTCAAGGACACTGCTTTAAAAGAAAAGAGATATAAAACTTTGTGAAAAACGTGTGAAAGAACTTTGCAATTTGTGCAAAAAAAGAGAAAATGTAAGTAAATTATGTGAGTCATCACAGCATTAGTGGCTGCAATGAGCCTGTTTTGCACTGCACATCTTTTCAAAACGAGGTTGCAGGCTTGATACTGCCACTCTCAAGTCATGCTCAATGTTGAGCTTAGACCTGTGCTTTGTCTTCAGTGAAGCAACAGCTGAAAATCCAATCTCACAGAGATAGGATGTGGCGAAGGGAAGAAGGATGCCCACAGCCCTCTGCCCTATGAGTGGATGCTCCCTCTCCACACCAAGCCAGAATTCACTCAGTGTCTGAGCGTCCATTGCGCGTTTGGCGAGACCCCCTTGATGTGCGCCTGTAGCCCCCTCCTTTTCCCTGCCATGGCATGCGCACCGTCAGAGCAAAAGCCCACACAGTTCTCCCATTTCAGTCCATGTTCTGTCAGGTAACTGTCAATAATTTTGAAGAGCTCATCAGCTGTCGCTCTGTTTTTGACATATTTGCAAAACAGCAGATCTTCACTCAGTGACTGGGAATTTACAAAGCGAACATAGGAAATAAGCAAACAGTCTTTATTGCTGTTAAGGCAACACGCATGTCATCCTCAAGGCTCAACTTGGCCCTATATTTTGTTTTCAGAGCTGTCATGGATGAAAAGCCAGCTTCACACAGATACTGTATGTGGTGCTGAATGATATCAACACCTTAACTGCTGCATCATGAGATACTTGGTACTCAGCACCACACTCTGAAACTAGCTCTCCAGGTGGTATCAGATGAGATTTCAAAGAGTTCTTCCAAGAGTTTGGATGGAGATGTGTCAGGAAGCTTTGTCTCAATGTTGTCTGTAAAGTTTTTTTTTATCCAGAGTAACTTGGTGATCCTTTTGTGTTTTATTAAATAATGATTTTCAGATTTTGAGAAATGGTATTTTCATGGAGAACAGTGCAGCTGCAACAGATAGCACTTTAGTGACAATTTTCTGTAATCCAATTTTTTTTTTCTTTTTTTTTTTTTTTTTTAATAAATCTCAAGGCCCCCCCTGTCATGCCTCTGCGCCCCCCCTGGGGGTCGCGCCCCCCACTTTGAGAAACACTGCTGTACACCAAGGGAACACACAAAAGAATCACACCCATACAATGGCTCATAAGGCCCTAATGATTACTAATGATTATAAGTAGTTTACCACTAAGTCATTTCAACACAAATCCTTCAGTTTCTTACTGCTGCCTCCTAAGACGTGTCCCTCAGTGTTTCTTATTGCTCTCTCCTAAGATGTGGGCCTCAGTGTTTCTTATTGCTCTCTCTTAAGACGTGTTTCTTATAGTGGTGAAGGCATGTTTTTTCCAATTACGTACCATCAAAAATCAAGAGGTTTATTTGTCACATACATACCAGGGCATACAGTGACACAAGATATGCATGGTAAAAAAAAAGAGACATGCTAAGTTCCTGAGAAACTGGTTCCTATATACACTACTATACAATATACAATTTACAATTTTAACTCTTAACACATTGAGTGCCACGCCCCTTCCGGGAAGTGACCCCTTCCGTGCCACCCATTAAACCCATGTAAACGTAGTTGTAGTTTGTAGAGCTAAACCTATATTTTATATATAGGGTCTAATAACGCCGTCGGGTCTCAGTGAGCTGCTTCTGGTCAATGTGCAAGAAAACAGAATATTTTTTCATCCGTACATTTCCGTTTTATACCGTTTTGAATATGAACATAGTCCGGCCGCTTCTGAGCAATTCCAGGGAAAAGACACGAAAACAGCGTTTTTTGTGTAATTCAATAAACACGTAATTTTTCGCCTGATTATCGGATCTTCCTGAAATCAACGCTAGATCATCACTATTATCCTTCGTCGTGCACGCATGCAATGTGATTTAGACCGGCACGCTTCAACGGGCGGGCGGGGGTCAGTAGTCCAAACCATCCCTACAAGCATGTCCTCTGCCGGAGTGTTTAGGACCTGCCCCCACGCCGCAGCTCGGTAGAGAAAATAAACAAACCCGTTTCTAACAGGGTCAGGGTGCAATAATGCCGGAAGGCGTTAGAGGGCGGTATAAGACCGTCTGCCAGCTCAGACACACTCAGAACAGTACGCACAATGTGCCCCGCTGAATTATGAATGGCAATAGAGAATAAAAGAAATACCGTGACAGAAACGTAGATCTACGTTTTTGGCAATCAATGTGCCATCACCCAGTGCCTCATCCGTAGCTAACAGTGTATTGCACTACCACAGGAGAGAGAGAGAGAGAGAGAGAGAGAGAGAGAGAGAGAGAGAGAGAGAGAGAGAGAGAGAGAGAGAGAGAGAGAGGAGAGAGAGAGAGAGAGAGAGAGAGAGAGAGAGAGAGACAGAGAGAGAGAGACAGAGGCAGAGGCAGAATAAGAATGATATGGAGAAAATGGGAGAACAGAACAGAGGATGGAGAGATGGGTAGTGAAGGGTCAGACCAGAACAGCGGATGGAGAGATGGGTAGTGAAGGGTCAGACCAGAACAGAGGATGGAGAGATGGGTAGTGAAAGGTCAGACCAGAACAGAGGATGGAGAGATGGGTAGTGAAGGGTCAGAACAGAACAGAGGATGGAGAGATGGGTAGTGAAGGGTCAGACCAGAACAGAGGATGGAGAGATGGGTAGTGAAGGGTCAGACCAGAACAGAGGATGGAGAGATGGGTAGTGAAGGGTCAGACC
>NC_140166.1:181677195-182004266 GCF_963971535.1 Notolepis coatsorum | reverse complement strand
CATTTAGGATACGATGCGAGTTATGTGTGAATTGTCTTGTCACTGGTATTAGCTTCTCCATGCAAAATGGGTTGTTTGTTACAGATGTGGAAATGATCTGGTTTGTTGTGTTGAGAAACATCATGTGTGTTTATGTACTGTGTACTCACAACTAAGGGGGTTAAACTAACCTATAAAGCTATGCTTAGTGACATATGAGTAAAGAATGATTCTTTTCTCAGCCTGTAATGACAATGAACAGTGTGTTCACATATTAACAGGTTTACCTGTTCAACTGGCCGTATTAAGGGTAAAGTAGGAGGCTTGTGTTTCCCCCCGGTTCCCTGGGGACTTCTTCATCCTCCTTCAGACATGTTGTTGCACTACATTGTGTCACTGTGTGGTAGGGATACGATGTAACCCTTAGCTTGATTGCTGAGGTTGTGCTAAACACTGCTTGAGAAACTTTATTTTCCTAAAAGAAAAAATTGTTTGGTCGCTTTTCGTGTGTGCTTAGCAAGGCCTGTGGCCGATACTAATCGAGAATTATGTATTCTCTCATTATGAAAAACGGCGTTCCTCTGTAGAGTGTTTTTGCCATTTTTTGTAGGTGATGATGGGTTGTGTGTGTCATGTGACCTACAACTGGGTTGGGCTGGCCACAGAAGCACATGTGTAAGTTTGGTACCGGGGCTCCTGGAGAGCCCTCTCTATTCTGTGTTTTTTCCTTAGTAAAAATCAGATAGCAGGTTAGCACATGCGCTGTATGAAGCTGTTAGATGCTTCATGGAGCTGACTATGACTGTGTCATACTCTCTTTTGTCATTACATCGTATCATGGGTGTGGGGTCGTAAAGGGGTGAACTGGTAACCTTTCCTCCCCTTTTTTCTGTTGGTCAGGGGTAAACCCACCTGTCCTTCAAGGTTCCTGTCACGTTGCGGTTCGGCACGTTACAGGGTGAGGGGGGGGGGGGGGGGGGGGGGAGAGTTTCCTGGTCCCACGCCCTGGAATATTGGGCGTGTGCACCACAGAAATTCCCCCGCCATAGAGTACGTCACCGTGCGCGTCTCTGTTGGTAGGACTTCCGTGTGCTGTTCAGGTCCATATGATGGATCTGTTTAAAACGGGGGGTGGTCAGGGCTCCTCCTCACGAAGCTCCTATTCGGGCCTTCTGTGAGTTGGGACTCTCCTTCCATGTGAGGGAGCCTCCTCAGAGTATAGAGCCTCCTCCTCAGATTGATAAGGTGAGTGGAACCTCAAGAAGGAGTCCTACTCTATTGTGTGTGTATTCGATTCAATTCGATTATTGAGTGTGTATGGGTTCAGTGCCTCCTCCCCGGAGAGCCCTAAAACCAAATTTTTACATGGCTCAAGGTGCAATATATTCTTTTCAATCTGTACAGCTGGCGTGGTAAGTCTCTCTGGGGATTTCCGTCTCCTCTCTATGGGAGGGTGGTGGTGAAATGTAAAAATGTAAACAATCTTTACCCCCGGCTGTGTAGACTGGGATACATACTGTTGGTGCTTCCTTCTTTTCTTTTAAAAAGAGTTGGAGTTAGGAAGTATCACACCCCTCTTGTCGTTCCCCTGGGCGCCTTGGGGATTCAATGACAGGTCTAAATAGCCTGTTCATTGATGTGGTTGTGTCCCGACGCACGCATAGTGCTAGCTCGGGGTGTTCTGTAATCAGGCGACTGACTGGCACGCCTTGGTTGCTTGGGGTTAAAACGGCGTTTTTATAAAGCAACTGGGATGGAGGTTTTTCCTTTTCCGACGACCTGTTTTGGTTGTCGACGGATTCTCGTTCATATCTGGGGGATGATGACGGAATGGATCTGAACATATGTAGAGGGGTCTCACGCCCTGGGGGTGGGCCACCGGGCACGGTTCGACCCGAACGTCTGGGTGGCGCCTTCTTTTCATGTTTAAGGTCAACACGCATATCTGCCCCTTCTCCTGGAGTAGGCATGTCGGCGTGGTTAGGGCACGGGACTGGTTCTGGTCACGCTGGTCCGGATCAGTTGAACCCGTTGTCCGCCGGGGATGCAGATCTGCTGTTCTGGTACCCTGAGGGACTTGGGCTTTTTTCAGGGGGAAAAATGCCAGGTCGGTCCGGGTGTCACAGGGTTAAGCGCTATGGATATGAATTGAAAATGGGGGACCCTGATGGAAACAAGACTAACGTCTTTCTCAGGTCTGCATCCCCTTAACAATTGTATGTATTGAGCCGTACTGTATTGTACCCATTCTGCAATCTGTTAAATAAAGTTTTCATTCATTCATTCATTCATGGAGACCCTGGTTGGGTAAATTTTTTACTCAGCACTGTCGTAATGGCTTACGGCCATGCAAACCTGTACACGCTCGATCTCGTCAGATCTCGGCCGCTACACAGGTTGGTCCTGGTTAGTACTTGGTTGGGAGACCGCCTGGGAATACCAAGTACGGTGTGCTTGGGGCTGGTTCTCCATTCTTTTCGCTCCTCTCTCACGCATGGCGAAGAGGGGCCTGTTGGGGTGGTCTTTGACCTCCTCTGGTGACCCTGTGCTTCCCGTATCGCCGGGCCCGGTCCGAAGTAATGTTTCGTCGACCCGTAGGCCTGGGTTAACCCTTTTTTGGAAACTGAAACACTTGTACTGCAGTATAGCCGGTGTATACCCGCAGGTGTGTTTTGGAGTTTTTTCTTGAGGGGTTATAGGAACAACCACCGCATTGGGTAACACCAAGGTGGTTGATTCTCTGGTGTGTTGGAGCAGTGTCAACTCCCGGGTTCACCGGTTGAGGGTGCCCCTGCACGTTCATGACGTCTGCCAATCGTGTCAGCCTTCTCTGCCTCAACCCCTCTGGGTGTTTTTTTTTTTAAATGGAGGCTTGGTCATGCAACAACGCCAGCATACGCCCCTTCCGCTGGGGCGGCTGTGTTCAGCTGTCCCCTCTGGCGCCTGTCTCGTCCGCAGTCTCCAGGCTAGGGTTAACAGCCTGTTGCCTGGTTTTTTCCCCGGTGCGCTGCCTGCTTCCGTTGGTTAACCTTTTTTGTGTGCTTACAGCCATGCTGACTGCCTGTTCTGCAGGGTCAGTGTGCCCGGCGGTGTACTATTGGGGGGACAGGGCCCGCTCGGCTGAGGGGCCTTTGTCCGAATACGCTGGCGATGTGGGGGGCGGGGTCACTAAGTGCCCACCTGGTGGGGTCTTGATGCTGGCATCATGGACTTCTCCGGGCCCCCATTCCAGGGGGTCCAGTCCCTTTGGTGGGTCTGGGCCTTCCTTCGTGCTCCGCTGCTACGGCCTTGCCACGGGGTTGGGTTTGCCCTTGACCCCGTGATTCTGGGGGCAGTAACGAGGTTGTTCCCTCCGTTCGTTCCCGTGTGGCATGCGGGTTGTGCGTGTGTGTAGTCGTGGGGTCAGGCCACGGTCTGCTCACCCTGTGCGTTTGAGTTGATTGAGTGCCTCTTCGCACGGTCGGGTCCGTCGCCCTCCCGGGAAACCTCCAATAGGGGGGGTGCCCTCCATTAGGGAGGGTCGGGGGGGCTCGGCCCTCCCTGTTCTGATGGTTGTGGGGGGCCTTCAGCGGGGTGTATTTGTCGGCCGGTGGCTCCGCTCGGCCTCCCTATGTGCATGAGTGACGCCGAGCGGAACCGACTACGATACAGAACGTTAGGTTATGACTATAACCAAGTTCTGTTAGTAGTGGTGACGCTCGCCGTCCGACGCCGCTGCAGCCCTTGATCTCGCCTTGTGGTGAAAGCTTGGGAAGGAGGCGAGTGGGTGGCCCCACCCCTGCTTATATGGGTAAGCTGATAGGGGTGTGGTCAGACAAATATTGGGATTAAAGGTACATTGTGGTCTTTATTCAGTGCGCGTGCACGTGTGCGAGGACAGTGCATGAGTGACGCCGAGCGTCACCACTACTAACAGAACTTGGTTATAGTCATAACCTAACGATATACTTGAAGCCAATGGCAGAGGGGAATCTGATGTTGTCTCATGACCTTTTCCAGACTCAGAATACTTCATCTGATGCTGATAATGTCCTGGAGAATGTAAATGAAACAAAACTGACAGCTGGGGATCTCGTCTCTGAAGTCCAAGCCATGATTATGACGATACAAAGTAAGATGTAACACTGACTAATATAGTATTTACATCTCGGCAGCATTCTACACATTGAAAACCAGAGCCAAGCTAAATTGTTTAATTTACTTAATTAACTGAGCCTATATAACATAGATGGACGGTAAAATGATAACCATGGCAAATGAAAGACCCTGTTAGTATTTGTAAAGTATAGTTCCCCCTGTGGCCCCACAGTTGATTGATTGACTCACTACTGACTAAATGTTTACTTAATTAGATTGACTCACTACTGACTAAATGTTTACTTAATTAGTTTGACTCACTACTGACTAAATGTTTACTTAATTAGATTGACTCACTACTGACTACATTTTCACTTACTTAGATTGACTGCTCTCAGCTGATTGACTGCGATGTCTCTCTCACCATCCTGTATCAGATCTCATAAAGAAGCTGAGCCCGGTGAAACCTGGAGTTTCCATCACTGCAGAGGAAGTGGTCAGAATGTGGGAGGAGGCTCAGCACATGGTGCAGGGGATGAAGAGAGACTGTGCTGCCAAGAGGCACCAGGCTGCCAGGGAGCAGAAAGAGGCACACAAATGTGAGAGATGGTTTTGAATGTTTTTCCACTATGATTCACTCTGGGTCATGGATTCTGCTTGATAACACGGTATGTAAAAACATAAAGCAAAGAGGTGTAAAAAGTACCCAGAAATTATACTTAAGTGAAAGTATGGGTACTGTCTCAAAATCTTACTCAAGTAAAAGTCAGAGTATCTGGCTAAAAACACACTTGAGTAAAAGTAAAAAAAATTCTACTTTTAAATGTACTTAAGTACTAAAAAAAAGTAAAAGTAAAAACATTTTCTGACTCTCTATTCTTCTGATAGCAGGTGTTTAATAAAAAATCCCAGCTTTCTAGTCTTGCACAAGGACCCAGCATGGGTATGGGCGGGTTCATTTTCCATTGATGGGGATTTTTAATTAAAGAGCGGCCGCAGGATTAATAACGTTAACGTTAGTTCGGCCAGAGAAACAAATATATTAATTAAAATGGTTGGACCTGCGAGATTTCTTTTGTACTTTGTAGGTCTGCATTTTGTGTGTAAGGAGTAAAAAGTATGTTTTTTTCCCTCTGAAATCTAATTGAGTAAAATTACAAGTATACAAACCTAATAATACTTGCGTAAAGTACAAATCCCCCAAAACAGTACTTAAGTATTGTAACAAAGTACAATTACTCAAGTACTTTACACCCCTGGGAAACACCTACACCGACTTCCCTCTGTGATGGTGGCTCTGAAATGATATGGGGTTCTGTTTTTGTCATGGTTTTGGGCACACCATCTCCTCCTAATCGCAATAAAGTTTGTGATTTTGAATGGTTATCTAAGCTCTCCTCCCAGACAACTGTTAAGGAAATGCTTTATTGGTCGCTGATCCAAAATATGCTCACATGAGGTTGTTAAGGAGGCCATGGCACTACTTGGCACTATGATTGTATTGTAATTAATTACACCACTTAGTCTTAGTCACCACTCTTGCCTCTTGAGGGTTGCAGTCCTGAAAGGTACGATTCAAGAAAGAAAGGCATCACAGTGAGGGAAGGTTCAACCTAAATCAGGTCAGAAAATACATTACAGAACCACTATAACAGAACCACTATACATAATGTAACAGAACCAGTAACATAACAGAACCACTATAACAGAATCACTATACATAACATAACAGCACCACTATAACAAAACCACTATACATAACATAACAGAACCAGTATACTATACAGAACAGAACAGAACAGAACAAAACAAAACAGAACAGAACCACTATAACAGAACCACTATACATAAGATAACAGAACAGAACCAGTAACATAACAGAACCACCATACAAAACACAACATAACAGAAACACTATACATAACAGAACCACAACAGAACCACTATGTGTAACAGAACCACTATACATAACAGAACCACTAGAAGGACTATACATAACAGAACCACTAGAAGGACTATACATAACACAACCACTATACATAGCAGAACCACTATAACCAGTGCCACCATACATAACAGAACCACTATAACCATTATACATAGAACACTTCACTTTGGAGGCTGTTTATATTGGTGTTTCCATAATTTTGTCCATTCGTTAAAAACATCTAGATAAGTCGATATCCTAACAGTATATGAAATGAACATGTGAACCTGTGTGCCTCTCAGTGCTGGACCTCATCAGGACCAGTGTGTCAGTTCCACCAGACACTAACCAGGCTTCAGCCAATCAGACTGCTGTCTCACTGATGACCTCTGACCCTGCTCTGAGGGACCTGGCAGAAGCACTGGCAGACGCTGAGGTCAACGTGGACAGGTCACGTGGCCTTAACGTGAAGAGCGTGAAGACCCTGCAGAACCTGCTGGTAATGTGGAACGCATACATCAGATCACCATCACAATAATATAGTGGTGTGTCGTACTGATACAATGACACCCTGCATTCTCCTCTCTATATTTCATCATCCACCAGGAAATTAGAGCTAAGTTCAAGAGGGACCGTGACATAATCACTCCAATGATCGGCATGATGAAAGATCAGATAAGGAATGCCACAGGCCTCTTTGGAATGCTTAAGGAAAGCAAAGAGGTAAGCTAGTGTCTCTGAGCTCATATTCAGGGGATCAACTAATCCTTTGCATCCAATGTATACAGTGTATTCCAATGCAAGTCTGTTATATATAACTTGCAGGAATATGAGCATCTAGCAGCTCAGATAGATGGTGCCGACTTGGATCTCGCTAAGCAGTTAAACATCATAAACCAAGCTGTGGTGAAGATGGACACCGTTGTCAAGGCTGAAGAGCATGCAGAAGAGCTGGACAGACTTGCAAGAGAACTTCAACTGTGGGTGTACAATTTAAGAACCAGAGAGACAGACACACTGACAGACAGACAGATGGATAGATGGATAGATGGATAGACAGACAGACAGACAGACAGACAGACAGACAGACAGACAGACAGACAGACAGACAGACAGACAGACAGACAGACAGACAGACAGACAGACAGACAGACAGACAGACAGACAGACTAATTTTACTACATTTATATACTAATTTCAGTCCTTTCCCCATTATTTGTTTTTACTTGACTGAATATTGTTCCACATGTACCTCATTCCAGGGCTGTTCAAATAGCCAGTAATAGTTCTCCTGACCTGCTTAATGCTGTAATGGCCGAGGGAGCTCATAACAGCATCATAGATTCCGTGGAAGAGGCAGAGATGGCAGCAAATCAATCCAAAGTGGCTGCAGACTTAGCTTTCAAGGTGATTGTGCTCCGTCCGACGCTAAGAGAAATGCAGTCCTATCAATTATCGCTGAGAATGGCTATAATGGTCAATTCACTGATCCTCTACCTAATTTGTTTGAAATTCTTCCCTTTACTACCAGGATGTGGAGCAGGGGGAGCTGGTCAACAGAGCGGAGAGACTCAAAGATAATGCAAACAATTTACTAACAGAATCCATGGAAACGCACAGTTCCCTTAATGGTGTGATGCATAATGATTCACATGGTCAAAATATTTTGCACAATATTATTGCACAAAAAAGGCACGTTTCAACTCCTCTTTTACACACAGCCACTGCAGATGAAATTGACTCCCACAAAAGACGTGTCACTCAGACCAAGGAGAAAGGGGAATTGCTAAGAGGGAACTTGCGAGCAGTTAATGAGGATCTACAAAACATTGACAGAGGTTGGTGGATTTTATATAGTCTGTCTGTCTGTCTGTCTGTCTGTCTGTCTGTCTGTCTGTCTGTCTGTCTGTCTGTCTGTCTGTCTGTCTGTCTGTCTGTCTGTCTGTCTGTCTGTCTGTCTGTCTGTCTGTCTGTCTGTCTGTCTGTCTGTCTGTCTGTCTGTCTGTCTGTCTGTCTGTCTGTCTGTCTGTCTGTCTGTCTGTCTGTCTGTCTGTCTGTCTGTCTGTCTGTCTATCTATCTATCTATCTATCTATCTATCTATCTATCTATCTATCTATCTATCTATCTTGCATCAAGAAAAGATTCATGGGTGATTAGACAGATTCTGTTTTGTCCTTACAACATATCATCAAGTCTGTACTTTATACATCACAAACTTGATTTACTTTGTATTTCAGATGATATCGGGGTCCTCCTAGATGTTGCCAAGGCAGGTGCTTCTGTTGTTAATGGCACTGTCAGTAATGTAACAGCCAGACTAAGGAACATTAGCCATGAAGTGGACAAAATACGACCTCAGAATGTCAGTCAAAATATAGATAGTATACTGAGGGATGCAGATAAGTCATGTAAGTAATTTAAGTGCAGATGGCACTTTTATTTTACTTTTCATTTCCTCTTATACCATCTTAAATTTTACTTATTGTTTTCTACATTCATGAATACAAACATAACCAACAAAGTGATTTGAACATCAAGTACATGCAGGAAAAGTCCCATAAACCAAGAAATGGAAAAGTGCCTTTTAATTTAGATTTTGGTTGGATAGGGGCTTTTTAATTAATCTGTTTACTGTTACAGTGAAGAGATTGGACAAGACACTGCCTACTTTGAACGACACCCTTGCACAGATTCAGGATCTGAGGAACCAGCTGCCCTCTAGTGCCAATATGACAGAAAGCATCAGGAGAATAAAGGATGTAATACAGGAGACAAGAAACTTTGTCAACAGGGTAAAACATCACATATAACCTCTCCATATGTGACAGACTTGGCATTGCAACTCATTGTTAGAATTTCAAGAAGTAGGCTATCACATTATTGACCACATTTCTTTCATGATAATTAGTAACTTGTGCACAGACACACACACACACACACACACACACACACACACACACACACACACACACACACACACACACACACACACACACACACACACACACACACACACACACACACACACACACACACACACACACACACACACACACACGCACACACACACACACACACACACACACACACACACACACACACACACACACACACACACACACACACACACACACACACACACACACACACACACACACACACTATTTATCATATATGGTCCATTCCCACAGCTTTCTCTTGCCACTACCTTCAATGGAAGGAGTCACGTTGAGCTCCAACCACCGAGCAGCATTGAAGATGTGAGGGCGTTCACGGCCGTCGACCTGCTCCTCAACCGTCACCAGAAGAATCCTCCCAGGGCTGACCAGAGACGCCGGAGACGCCAGGACAAACAGAAAGATGCTAACCTCTTCGTTTTCTACCTTGGCAACAAGGACGTGAGTGGCCTTCCTTCATCAGAGTCTTCCGTCTTAAAGATAAAACATAGATCCCTTAGGCGGCCAAGTGGCGCAGAGGGCAAGGCGCTCGCCACTAACGCAGGAGCTCTCGGCGTTGCTTCCGGTTTGGCTGGTCGTTCATACTAACACAATTGGCAATGTTAGGGGTGGGAAAGCCGGTGGGTGGGGATTGGACATTGTGGACAGCGACTCCTACAGGTCGGTTGGTGCGCCTGTACAGCAGAATCAGGAAGTATCGGGGGCAGCGTGAGCCTCCCCACGCGTTACTCCTCGCCACTGAGAGATTGGGGCTGTTCAGGTGAAAAGATGCAACAGCTGCCTCCTCGTGTACCGGAGGGGACACGTGATGCAAGGCTTGGTCCTCACTGCAGCCGACCAGTGGGAGGCATAGTCAAGCAACGTTCGAGACAGGGGAGAATTTAAGGGAGAATTGGCGAGGCGAAATTGGGATGGGAGAAAAATAGAAAAATAAGGCGAAAAAGTGGATACAAAAAAAACATAGATCCCTTGAAGGCTTGGGCCATGAGTGGAAAGGCATTTACGTACAGTATGTTCTTCCTGTGTCCCAGTCAGTATTCATGAACACACACCATGAAGCTATAGAAATCAGAGAGAGAACCCTCCAATCAGTGATGTAACGGGGATGTAAAATCTGAAGCTGCTCCACAGTGAATGGGGCTTTAAAATATTTATGCGAGCTCTTACACCAAAATGAGGTTCATATTCTGCTAACAAACCTCATTTGGGTGTAAGAGCTCTGAACTCTAATATGCACCAATAATTCATCCTCCTCCCACACTGTGCAACATCCTACCCCTTCAAGTACAATATCCACAGTGCAATACCCACCCACTACCGTCTGACACTGTGATTGTTATTTTGTGTATTGTTATTTTGTATATTGTTGTTATTTTGTATAGTGTACAGTATTGTAACATTGTCTTATTGTATAGTATTCTATGTTTCTGTATAGTATTTTATGTTTCTTGTATAGTATTTTATGTTTCTTGTATAGTATTTTATGTTTCTAAACTTTCTATATAGTATTTTATGTTCTCTTTTATTAATTGTGTGATTTTATTACTGCACTTTAAGTTTGAGTCCCAAATCTCGTTGTATGCTAATATAATGACAATAAAGTACAATCTAATCTAATCTAATCTAATCTAATCTAATCTAATCTAATCTAATCTAAGAGCTCACACAGATATTTTATGGCTTCATAAAGTCTTCTACATCCCAGGTTGGATGGTTCAGAGAGGGTGTACGTTCACAAATACTGACTGAAGTATCTTGGGTCACATGTACCTACAGTATTAAGTGTTTTGTATGATGTTTTAACATAGGCCTAGATTGTGTGTTTGAGTATCTGTTCAACTGTTGTTTTACATGGCTTGTTCCTCTGTCTCATTTTCAGTCTTCTGGAGACTACATTGGAATGGCTGTTAGACATAACATACTGGTCTGTCTCTACAAACTGGGAGGGCATGTCCATGAGGTGGAAGCCAACCGGATAACAACAACCACCAATGTGAACTCCACTATCTTTGATAGGGTTGTTTTTCACAGGTATGGGAAGCTTTGTCACTAAAGTACCAAGGACCACCATCTGAAAAGCTAATATTTAGTCAAAGATATTCTGAATTATATTTTACAATAGGCGACGAGATGGAGAGTGAAACATATGATCAGAACAGTCCATTCTTGCACATTCTCTCATTGTGCTAACTCACAGTGAAGAAAATATTTGTGAAATTACCCCCCCCCCCCCCCCCTCCCCCCCCCCCTAGACAGCAGCGTTTCGTTTAATTACCTCTCTCTAGACCCACCCCAAATGCGGTCCATATTCTGCTAACAAACCTCATTTGGGTCTAAGAACTCACACAAATATTTGATGGCTTCATAAAGTCAGATTTCTGACCCACTGTACCAGAGCATGTGAAGTTCTACACTGAGTACATATTATGGGACTGTTTGCTGACTGCTGCCACGTGGCCTTATCTGGCCAGTAGACAACAAGAGAGAATGTGCCCTTTGATTGCCTTCCCCATCGAGTGGAACTACCACCAACGTCCCTCTGTGTTCTATTCTCCTTAGAGTTTACCAAGATGCTGAACTCAATGTCACTCAGAACTTCACATCACAAAAGCCCATTGGTCTCCCGTCCAAGAAGAGTCTTCCAGACACGGCGATTGGTGTCCTCGATGTGGACGCAGAGAGTGTGGTCTTCTACGTGGGCGGCCATCCTGATGACTTCACTGTAAATAACTCAGTACTATTGTTTCACTTGCCCCTCTGACAATGCCTTCACTGTTCTCTGAATTCATACTGTATACCTCGTGTTTACACTGGTGGCAGGATCAACATGATTTGTTTTATTATTGCTAATGTATGTAATTATATTCACAATTGGCCTATCTCAAACCCCGCCCTCTTTTCTTGATCCTCCAATCACAACTGTTGCTTTCCTCAGACAAACTTGTTTCCTTATCTTGTCTTTTGCCTCTAGCCGCCTGTGGAGCTGCGACACCCCAAGTACCGTGGCGCCATAAAACTGTCCTCCGTCAATGACCAGCATGTTAGCCTGTTCAACTACAAGCATGCAGTCAATATAGGAGAAAAACAGCCTTTTCTCAAGTAAGCAACATTCAAATCGGACTGACATCTTATTAAACTAACAATATAACAATTATAGCGCATGACCTTATGCAGTGTTTGTCTTAGGGAATAGTTTTAGATCAAACCCTTGATAATTGTGTTAGCCAAGTGTAGCAGGGTGGATTATCCCTGCTTCGTGGGAACGGGTGTGCACAGTCACTGGGTAGCGGGACACAGTAGAGCTCC
This sequence comes from Notolepis coatsorum, assembly GCF_963971535.1. Lineage (NCBI taxonomy): Eukaryota > Metazoa > Chordata > Actinopteri > Aulopiformes > Paralepididae > Notolepis > Notolepis coatsorum. Next base: position 181,992,019 of record NC_140166.1, on the reverse strand, counting down.
GTCTGACTGCACCCTCGTCTTTGGGCTTGGAGTGTCAAACTGGAGGCCGGCAGTGGGAGTGGATGGGGCCCGGGATTTACCAACCTGGTCTGGTACTCTGGTCTTCCTCGCCCTTCCGGGGCGGTCAGCAGTACTCCCCAACTCGCTCTCACTTCCCCCAATACCTCCGTTAACCCTCCCACACCTAGTGACTGATAGATGAATAAATAGATTCGTTCCTCCCGCAAGCACTTGATGACCACTAGAGACCTTAATGACTGTAAGGGGAAAGGGTTAAATAATAATAATATTACCCGCATCAAAAAGGGTTAGGGTTAGACTCAATAATGGACACGCACACACACAATTCCCGTCTTAGTTCGTTTAGTGTTACTTATACTGGGCAGTGACAAGTATTACTGGCAGTGAGTCAAATGGCATATAACATTAGTATTCCTAATTACTAATAATTATAATAATAATATATATATAACACGTATACAATAATACCTTTCTCTAAGGCTTTACATATTACAGCAGCATTAATGTACCCCAAAAATAAACAGGGTTAACTAGACGGGAAGTCAATAGGCATGACCATACACGTTATCACACTCAAAGGAAATGAAAAGGTGGGCCCACTTTACCAAACAAAAGTCCTACACTAATGCCGGCATGTAATGTTTATGGGGTACCCCTATGAACTGTAGTTAGCAACCACTGTGTACTGTGCAATAGGATCTTGGTCACCGAAGCGCCAGTGTACTCAACCAAGATGGCGGCCTCGCCGCACCACCACTAGTCCGGGTGGTAAAATGGCGTCGATCGCTCTCGTCCCAGGAGCTAGCAAGCTGTGTTAGGCAGGTGGGCAGTAGCGGGCTGGAGGCGCGTGCTGGGTGATTGCGACCTCTGCTGGACGGGACGAACTCCCGTGCTAGGCTGCCGACTGCCGGTGCTGAGAAGATGTTGACTGCCGGCGCTGACAGGCTGCTGGCTGCCGGTGCTGGGTTGACGCGCTTTAATAATCTGGGGCTACCTTAACTGAAGCTACTCTGTGGGTCCTAGACAGCCCTCCTGCTAGCCGAAACATGCAACAACGCACAGTGCCTCTAACCACCAGTTCTCTTCAGGCAACGCTTGCCGGGCACCTCGCTGGAGGGGATAACGTTAACATAAGCCACTTAGCTATACCGCTTTCTTCTAGGATAACTCGCTGTATCACTAGGGTTATTCTGTGGGGATATTCAACACGCTACTACGCTTATATTTCTAGTATAACCCGTAATATACTCAAGTTCAATACGTTCACCCGCGTGTTCCACTACGGGGCTCTTCCAACGACACGACCTTTCAGGTCCAAGTCCAACGTCGAAGAGGCTGGTTCTCTCCACTTCCGTTTCAGTTGACTTGCTTCTCCTCCTCTCTCGTGCGCTCCGCCTGCCACCGCCGCCCCCTGCTGGCACCGCCAACTAGCCCCACAGGAAGAACTGGGTGAATTGAATATGATTCGGTTTAGTGTTTATAATCCATATTCCAGCCGGTGAGAGAAGGAGAAACTTGCGTCATTGTTCAGGAGAATATCAATGGAAACTGGTTAACATATCTTTGTGCACAAAGGGGAGATAAAAGGCAAGTCAGCACTTCTGAATAATAGTCGAATATTCAGGGTGCTACACAAGGATGTAGTGGAAAGTGAACCCACCTACCCATAGATATATATAGAACACTAGATAGCTTACCCGCGCTGCCGGCCAATGGAGAGCGAAGTCACTGAACCGCCACCATCTTACCCCAGTCAGCCTTGAGTGAGAGTGAGTGAGCTGCACAGACAAAAATACTCATAACTCGCTGAAATATTGACGGATTTACAAACGGTTTGGTTTATTACAAGCATTATTAACGTGGCTATGATTCAATTCATAACTACATCTTTGATGTTTATAGCAAACCAACCCGTTTGTAAATCCGTCAATATTTCAGCGAGTTATGAGTATTTTTGTCTGTGCAGCTCACTCACTCTCACTCAAGGCTGACTGGGGCAAGATGGCGGCGGTTCAGTGACGCTGGTGACTCCTCCTTAAGCTATCTAGTGTTCTATAGATATCTATGCACCTACCCACCTTTAGTTTGTGAAATAGTTTACCCACTTAAAAAAATATATATATATATTTTAACTATTGAAAATCTAAGTATATTTATATATCAACTTAATGCAAGGTAGTCTACATATAAATAATTTATTCATGAAGAAATAAACAAAAGAAAATTTCATTTCAAACCTTTACTTGAAAGGCAACTAAGGTTTCCCTCATATAAAATCGCGTATAAAATCATAACGATAAGACAAGTAAGGTTAACAATCAATTAAAATTTTACAATTTGATTGACAATGGTTAGAGATCAAGGTTTTTGCAACAGAGGGGAGAATCTCAAGCTTTAAGTACTGTTGGAGCTAGAACGGGTTCCATAGGTACCAAAATTCCATTCCAATAATGATGTAGTATAAGGAGGTATCTTACCAATAAGGGCCTTAAAATGAACAAATACCAGTGTTTGTTGCGTCTCTCCATCAACGAGTATTGGTGATTATTGATGTTGCTGTGATTATCAACTTGAGTTTATAGTTTATCCAGCGTTTTATTTTACCACTGTATGATGGCCAATTGTATACATTGTGTGTAATTATAGCTGTAACTCAAAATGGATCATAAAATTTTCTCTCGCTCTCTCGCTCCCGCTCTCGCTCTCTCTCTCAGGGTTCCCCAGCCAGCGGTGTCTGATTATTTTGAGGGAACTGGTTACTGCATGGCTCTCATTAATGACCCAGACAAGCAAGAGCGACTGTTCAAATTCAGCACAAGAAGCCGACAGACGAGTGGCTTGTTGTTCTACATTGGAGATGAAGTACGGTGCTTCTGTTGAATAGATGAGGAGGCAACGGTCACATGAAAAAACATTGAGTTCGATATTTATATTTAGACATTATTCAGCAAAGCATAGCATTTTGTTTATTATAATAATAATAATAATAATAATAATAATAATAATAATAATAATAATAATAATAATAATAATAATAATAATAATAATAATAATAATAATTAATATTATTGTTATTATTATTAATAAGTCTTCTTTCACAGGACTCTTACTTCTGTCTCTTTGTGGAGAGAGGACATCTGGTGGTGCAAGGAAGACAAGATGGCCACCTGGTCAAAGCTTGGAGCAGAGACAAAGTGTCTCTCTTTGTAAGATGATTAACCATGACCCATTTATACCTTTCGATTTGTTGTTGTTATTTATAAACTGTATTACAGAATAATAACACATTATTTCTCAGGACAAAAAGATCATAATTTCCATGGATGACAGATTTTATGTGCAATATGGAGCAGACTCGGAGCAAATCTCCACTGACTATGTCAAAACAAGCTACAGAAATTATTATATCGGAGGTATACCTGCACAACTCAGAGAGAGGTAATACAACAAAACGTTGCTGTCAGATTAAAACCTCGTAATTTCCAAATAGTCAGTTTAGTAGTCAGGGAATTAAGAAAAAACAGCCTTAATTGTTATGGTTTTTAAATGGTTCTGAATGGGTTTCATAAAGGAACACGCCAACATTATGGGAAATGCGCTTATTGTCTTCTCCAGAATCAGATGAGAAGATAGCACAATGAATGGAAGCGGACAGTACCAGTTAGCCAAGACATCGGCCAAGTAACCTTACCTATTATGCTAGGCTACAGGTCCTGTCCGCTTCCATTAATTTGTGCTAAGTGAGGCTAGCGTGCAGCCAGATAGCTTTCTACTGAACACTCTGGAGAAGACGGTAAGCAAATTTCCCATAATGTTGGCATGTTCCTTTAAAATTCTGATTTGAAAATTAAGAAACTCTAAAGTTGGGAGTTACAAGATTTTGGTACGACAACAGCGATAACCTGATAGAACATGTGCAGCATTCAAAGATTTATATCAGTGGAAGGTGTTATATTATATCTGTCTTTATTCCTTTGTTTCATGAAGGCATAACATCACAGCTCCACCACTGAGGGGGTGTGTGGATCATCTGAGAGCTGATAACGAGTATGTCCAGTTTAATAAAACCATTGGAGTTGGTGTTGGATGTCCCGAATCAGTGTCACTACTGGTAAACTCTCACCTTCATTCACACTTTAGATTTAACAGTACTTCTAATCTGAGAAACCCAGGAATTCTCACAGAAAATAATAATCTGTCTGTGCACACTGACAGGCCAGTAGTAGTCTGCTGAGTGAGATGCTTGTTTTTCCCAGCTCCTCAACCGTAGTATATGTTTTTTTACATGGTAAAACACAGCACAACCCCATCCCCTGCATCATCATTTGTTGAAAAAAACAAATCTGTTTCAAATCTTATGAAGTTTAAACACTTCCTCCACACTACTTATTATTATTATTTTTTTATCACATCACGACTCTCAATGTTAATACATGAGTCTGGAGTATGAGACTAGGTACATACATTTTAGGCAAGTCGTCACATCTCTATTTATATTGTGTTTTTATGTTATTATGTTTCTACTCTGAACATGTTCCATGTTAATATATGTAGCTTTTATATATTGAATTCTGTTGTGTTGTGTTGATGATGCATTCTCTGTACGTTTACAGGGTGTTCGTGAAGCTGCTTTTGACTCTGGTGGCTCCCTCACGGTGAATTCCCTGGGTCCACAAGACAAACTACCTGGCATGACGGTATCTCTGGGGTTCAGGACCTCGGGGCGACACGGTGCTCTTCTCAGGTCCAGCTATCAGGTCAGTTTTGTGTGTACTATCTGAAAACCTGAGTCAGGTGATAGTCCTTGGCACAAACAAGAGCAAGAAGATCTTTTATCAGAAAATAATGTGATTGTGACATGAATGACATCATCACATCACCACTTGGTGACGTTGCCTTGGTCATTTCTTTGTCTTTCAGGACCTTACGTCTTCTACCCATGACTTTCAGCTGTCTTTAGTTGACGGCTATGTAGTGTTTAATTATGATAACCAAACCCTGAAGTCACACAAAATATACAATGATGGAGGATGGCACTACTTGTCTGCAATGAAGAAACACTCAAAGTAAGATGCGTCTTTTATTTAAAAATGTAAATATATATATATATATCTTTTTTTTTGTACTCCAAGAAATAGTCTGCAAACTATTCGGCTAATAAATCCCACTGCATATAATTATGTGCAGTATTCTCCCCCAGACATTACAGTAGGCTGCTATACATAATCAAATCTCTTGTGATTTCCTCAGATTGGAGTTGAGGGTTGATAATGTAGATGTGGGTCGGGAACACCTGCACAGCGGGGATCCCAGAACACTGGAGTTTGTGTTGGGAGGAGAGACCTTCAGGGGCTGCATCGCTAATGTTTTCACCAGCAGGTTTGATCAAGTTGGAATGCTATACTTTTTTTGTTTGTTTATTACTTTCAAATGTTGTACTAATATAATGTTTTTATAATTTTTTTTAATCTTTTTCCCCCCCTCCTTTTTTCCGATTTTTCTCCCATCCCACTGTTAGTCGTTATGCCAATTCCCAACCCCCTTCCTGGTTGTTGCACACCCCGGTTGTTGCACACACCCCCCCCCCCCCCCTACTGTTGGTCCGGGAGGCCGGAGACTGTCACATGCTTTCCTCCGACGCATGTGCAGCCAGCCGGCAGCCAGCCTGGCAGCGCAGACTCTCACTGGGAGAGTGTAACGTGTGGAAGGTCACACTACCTCCCTCCAGATCCCTCCTTCGCTGTGCAGACGCCCCGACCGAACTGTAGGAGTTGCTGTTTGCAACGACCAGGACCCACCCACCAGCTTTCCCACCCCTAACACTGCCAATTGTGTTAGTATGAGCGACCAGCCAAGCTGGTAGCAACGCCGAGAGCTGGGCTCGAACCCAGCGTCTCCTGCGTTGGTGGCGAGTGCCTTGCCCACTACACCACCTAGCCGCCCCTGTACTAATATAATGTTAATCACGTTGCTTGACTTCTCAAAACAACTTTCTTTCATCCATACAGTATATTGTTCCCTGTATAGCGAAGAAAAACAAAAAGACATCTCCTGATTCTTCTAACACAGGCCTGATGTGACATTCCTACCTGCTGATCTGAGCTCCTCCTCACAGGAGGGAGATGTGGTCCTTGGCAGGTGCCGCTTGGATCACCGCTCAGAGGCTCTGCTGCCAGCAGCCCTTCAACTGAGACACCCCACATTTAAACTGAGACACCCCACATTTAAAACTGTGAGCACAATTGAATTTAATGAAGATTCAGATTCAGATTCAGATTATTTTATTGTACATACATTCAGAAAAACGGGAGATGCTTGTTTTTCCCGGCTCTTCAACCGTAGTATTATGTACAAGGTAAAACACAGCAGATAAATCTTTTTAAATATATATATTCTATGGTGTAAGTAGCAGCAGTGTGTGCTTTTTAAGGTGCTTTTGTGTGTATGCTCATGTGATAATTATATTCTTTGGGAAGAAAACGCAACACAATTGACCTATCTCAAAGCCTGCCCTCTTTTTTTTCTTTTTTATCCGGGAAGCGACTATTCTGATTGGAGCATCAAGAAAAAAGGGCAGGTTTGAGATCAATAAGCTGACTCTTTGATAACATAATATAGTTAGTCTATTTGGGTTCAGGTTACCAACACCAACAGTTTCAGATTCACAAATGATACAGGTCCATTACTCTGTCTGCTCTGTGTGATATGGCCGATCAGACCGGTGCCACTAACCAGTGCAGACCACCTCCAAAGCACCCTGGAGAATACCAGTTCTCAGGGCCTGGCAGCTGGCTCAGCTACAATGTACCTACTGAGGACCTCAATCACAGGTAATGTTAGCCAGCCTCTCTCTTTCTCTCTGTCTCCGTCTGTCTATTGCCCATCACTATCCACTATATGAAATATAATTAAATTATAATATATAAATAATATTTTCCTACGTATTCCTACCTAATCTATTCATCTAATCTCTCTATACTATGGACATACATTGTATGTAATTATAGCTGTAACTCAAAATGGATCATAACATTTTCTCTCCTGAACTTGTTGGTATGTTTTTTTAAGGTATTTTCCTCTTATTGTTTCCCAGGCCTCACTTCTCTCTTGAAGTCAGAACCAGGTCATCCGAGGGTCTGCTGTTCCACGTCTCCGGGGAGGGAGATATCTCCCTGGTCTCTTTGTTTGTAGCCAATGGCAAGATAAAGCTGTCACTTGGTCAACACAGAGTCATCCACCATAAGAAGAAGAGCAATGATGGCAACTGGCACAGAGTAATCACAATTCTGTAACCACATAGAAAAATCACAATCACAATTCTGTAACCACATAGACAAATCACAATCACAATTCTGTAACCACATAGAAACAGCATATTAGAGTATTTCTTGAGTTCCATAGACCTTGGGTAATCTGATTTACAACACCTGGATATACAGTGTCTTGTCCCCAAACTACTCTGAAAGGTTAACCTTCTGTAGTGTGGTAGTAAAATGTTAACCCTTTGTAGTGTGGTAGTGAAAGGGTTAACCTTCTATAGTGTGGTAGTGAAAGGTTAACCCTTTGTAGTGGTAGTGAAAGGGTTAACCATCTGTAGTGTGGTAGTGAAAGTGTTAACCATTTGTAGTGCAGTAGTGAAAGAGTTCAAATACATTTGAAACTTCAGACCCAAATACACACCAATTGGTGTTAAATGTAGTCGAATACAAACTGTGGGACTATATACTGTGATTTAATTAAATTGTAGCAATGTAAGCTATACACAAGGATGCTGTCATTACATGTGGATTTTAACCAAAGCAGCAATAGTAAGAGTACTATTGTCTTTGCTGGGGGGGATTAACCCGGATTATATTACAGGTTTCAATCGGTTTACCTTTCGGACTAATAATCTGCTTGTGCACGCAGGTTGTGTTCAGCATTGAGAGAAACACTTTCCATCTCCTGGTAGATGGGTTCCGTGTGACTGATGGTGTCCTGTCTAACAATGTGGGCTCATCCTTAGCCCTGCAGAATCCCATATATCTGGGAGGTGATCCGACTGGTAAAACCTCAAAGGTGTGTATGAGCAGTGAACTATTAATTCTACAGTCGTGTCCAGAGCTTTATTATGGTCCCTATGTAGTGCCTCATTATTCCTAGCAGTACTACCGTATCTGCCAAACTAATTGGCTGCTGCTGCTTTTGCTTATATCCAGTACAATGATGATTTAATTCAGTCATACATTTCTTATTGTGGAATGTTAATGTCATGAGTATTGCTTTTTCAGCTTCAGATGTATCATTTGATTTGTTATAAGTGTTTTAGGTCACCCTCTCTGAGCACAGCCAACTTTCAGTAGGCTGAGGGGTCTTAACCACTAGGGGTTCACTAGACACTATAGATGTTAACCACTCCTCATGTCATCCTCCTCATTCTGTGAGTCCTCTCACTCAGCTATGTGACTGATAGGCCAATCAAAGTAACCTGTATATATTATGCAATATTTCAGAGGAAGCAGAGTGGATATCTGAAATGGCTTGATTGTGTTGATATCCAGGGGGGTTGATATCAAAGGGCTTTAGTCATCATTTTCACAACAACAGTTCTAACATTTTGGGTCATCTTGTCAATATACCTTCAGTAAAAAAAATGCAACAAGATTGAAAAACAAGATTTTCATTGTACTGAATCTGTAAGCCTCAATCACAGCCGAAGGCTCTCCAAGAAGGACAGGGTATAACACTATGCGGATGGACTGTCTGCAGTCCTTTGTCTTTCGTAGTCCAGGTGTACTAGCTCTTTCATCCACCGGTTGATCCTTTGATCAGAGTGCAGGGTTGTATCTTGCGCAGTGATTTCAAATGTTAATAAAAAATACATTCAAATGAACTATAACATTTGGAATAGCGCCACAAAATGCAACCCTCGTAATTTTAAATGACAGCCTGCTAGATGAGTAACAAACACCTTGGGATTCAAATGGTTTGCAATTCAAGCTAACATTTTTTAAACATTTAAAAGTCTATTATGGCAAAACCCAATTTGACCAAGACTGTTCATGGGTTCATTACCTGGAATCTCCTAATGAGCTCTATGTTTCGCTCAGAGTCACTGGATTCCCAGGAAGAGTGTGATTGGGTGTATACGAGGTCTCAGGCTGTATGAGGAAGTGATTGAGGAGCCAGTGGCCAACCATGGGGTTTCACCCTGCTTTGATGGGCTCTCAGAAGCTGGGACATACTTTGGGGGTGACAGTGGTCATGTCGTCTTAGGTTTGTACCAAGTATAATGTCACAGACTGCAGATTTTAATGTATTACTTACATAGTATGAGTTAAAAAAAATACGTAATCTTAAAATCTATTTCTATTCCAGATAAGTTCTTTAGTCTGGACTCTCATTTTGAATTGGCCTTTGAGCTGCGTCCACGGGATCTGACAGGCCTTCTCTTCCATGTCAGAGGCCACAATTCCAGTCTTAGTGTGTTCTTGGGGGAAAATAAGGTGAGACCTCCAAACCCTTGGAGATTATGAATGATGGCTACATTACGAGAATCTCTGTTAGAACTGTGTTTGACGAACACAGACTGAGATTTATTACATTATATGATGACGTTGAAGCAGACACTGACCGGAACACGTTGGTTTCTGACATGCTACTGTACTCTTCATCCAAGGTGAACGTCCAAGTGACTGATGGTAAACATGTCTTCGGTGTCAGTGTGCCTCATCATCAAAGCCTATGCGATGGCCGGTTCCATATGGTTGCAGGTATGACCCATCACCCTAGCTATAGTATAAACTATTACATACATTTTATACTTGTGTGGCTAACAGTCATTCCTCTCCTCGTCGTCTTTTAGTGTCCAAACAAAATAATGTTATCAAACTAGAGGTGGACTTTGAGTCGGAGCAGACAGCGAGCCCTTCCCAGTCCGCCTCACCAACGCTGGAATCTCTTTACATCGGAGGCATCTCTGGTAAATCTGTCAATACATCTGATGAGATATATCGACATTTAGCAAAAGGTGTGCCTCAACTTATGCTTGTGTTGTTTTCCCCTCTCTGTATAGGGACGATGAAGAGAGTCCCTGTGTCATCATCGTTTGTCGGCTGCTTGCGGAGCGTGAGGGTGAACGGGAGGCCAATTGCATTAGAAGAAGCCTCCAGTGTAGTTGGGCCTGTTAACATCTATGAATGCCCCGCAGACTAAGAACATAATAATCAATGAATGACACACCAAATGAAATGATCTGTCAATGATCAATAATTAAAGGCACAATCTGTGATTGCAGTATGAAGCCCTCTGTTGCCCCACAATTGGCTTTGTTTATTGGATTTAAAGGGGAACTATCTTATAAATGGCCTTTTTCAGTGTTTAGCATTGTTTCCTAGCTATGTGGACTTATATTAATATGATCTATGTCTCTAATTCTCATATTGGCGCATTCTTCCAATTCTCCTCTCACAATATTCACCCTCACTGAACTGAGTCATCTGAAAATGTGCTGATTTGTGATGTCAGAGAGACACCGCTGCATGATAATCAGCTGAGTTTCCACACAGTTCCCACAGTGGTTGGAGCCCAGGCTCAAAACAGCTTAAGATCTTGAGGTAGAAAAATGCTGTTTTTGAGGACTTGATTAGAAATACAAAACAATGAATTAAAAAAAATAAAAAATTACAGAGGTGTTCCATAAACCCACAGGAATTGTGTAAAAGTGCCCAAATAGTGAAAGAAATAGTAAAATAGTTCCCCTTTAACACTTTTCTCAATCTGAATTATTTTGGTCTGAGCCTTTGATATAAGTGCTGACACAGCATGTGAAAGCATGTTGCAGTTTTTTTCTTTTTACAGAACTGTATTGTGGATGCAAGATTGTATCTTTAAAGCCTGGTGAATAGAGAGTAAATTGTGCAGTGCTTTGCTTACCACCCTTTGCATTCCCTTCATAGCCCAGATATGTCACACTGGGCGGGACTGCAAACATTTATCCATGCACTTTGAGCTTGTGGTTTGAAGCCCTGTTCAGACCTTCTAATTCTTTTTTTTCTGAAATTCTCTTTTTATTGATTTTCACCATGGTCCATACAAAAATATCTTGACTTCTCCTTCATTTATCTCAGCCTTCTGCAGTACAAATTGTTAATAATTCTGAGTTTCGGTGCAGAAGTACAAGTACATACATGAGGACCCATACAGTCAATAACATCCTATACTTCTTTTTTTCTAGACAAACAAAAACAATAACTAAAAATAACAGATAACAAAATAATATGTTAGGGTACATCTCCAATAAATCTGCATCTACCATAAAGCAAACAAATAACAAAATAATATGTTGGGGTGCATCTTCCTGACACTCAACTCCCTTTATACAAGGTTCACTTAACAATTATCCCAAATGGACATTTCTATACAGTACACCTTAAACAAATGAAGATCGTAACGGTGTAATGTACATTATCCATCTTTCCCATTTCTTCCGAAACTTATTCTGTTGCAATCTAAAAGAAAAAGTAATTCTTTCCATCTTAAAAATATCATAAATAATATCAATCCAATCATCCACTGTAGGAATTTCTGTTCTTAACCACTTTCTAGTAATGGCTTTCCTGCTAGCCGCGCTTAGTATCTGAAATATATATATATACCCATTTTCTGATGGCCTGGCGCCCAAATATAGACTCTCCAACTTAAATGGGATGTCGTCCTGGAATACTTTTTCAAAAATTGTATGGACCTCCCTCCAGAAAGGCATCAGCAAGGGACAAGACCAGAATATGTGGTAATGATTTGCCTCTGAGAGGCCACACTGTCTCCAGCAGTTGGAAGATTTGGTATGATGACTCCCTTGAGCTGGAATACTGAAGAACCTAATCAGGGATTTCCAACAAAATTCTCTCCATACTGGTGAACTTGATGTTTTCCATTGTATTTCACATAAATCCTCCCATTCCTCTTCCGTTATATTTAGGTTTCCCTCCATTTCCCATTTCTGTTTTACATACAATGAATTACCTTTCGTCTGTTGTAATCCCATATAGAGTCTTGAGATGTTTTTTTGGTTTGAGTTCGAGACATAAGCCTCTCTGAAGACTTTTAATAAAATATTTTCCAAAAGCGTTTGTTTACTTCGCTTCAGTAGTTGCTCGATATAGTGTCGAACTTGAAAATATCTGTAAAAATCTTCATTTTTCAAACCATGCTGCAACTTCAGATCTTGAAAGCTCTTCATGGACCCCTGATGTAAAAAGGTACAATATGCTGTTAGGCCTAGAGTGCACCCTTTAAACCTTACGTCCATTCTTTTGGGTACAAAATCTGGGTCATACGCACACCATCCGAAAACTTGTATGGCTTTTACATTTTTTGGGGCTGTTACCTTACTCCACAACTTAAGTGGTAAACTAATCCATGGATTTCCCAACTCCATTAAATCATTCAACAAAGCCTTATCCCAAATTGCGGCCAGACCTTCTAATTCTATTCAAGTAAATATGTTGTGAATCATCGAGAAATAAATCCATTTCAGTCTGAACTTGAGTGTGATGTTGCCATGTTTTTATATAACACAAAAAGTTTTGTACACCTTTGTCGTATACTTGTACTTTACTTTAGTATTAAAATTTTAGGGATATTTGTACACTTACTCCACTACAGTTCAAAGGAAATATTGTACTTTTTACTCCACTACATTTATCTGAACTCATCTGTTACGCACCCCAGTAAGGGGACGCAAAAAGGCCACAGACACGTTAGGTGAGGGTGCAGTGACACAAAACCATGACACAATTTGCAAAATAGTATTTATTTCACCAATGAAAAAAAACACAGCAACACAGAGAGCAAGGAGGACTACCTAGTGGCACCAAATAAAATAGTAAAAGGAAATGAAAACCCACCCCCCTTTACAGGCGCTGAACGCCCAAAAGTACTGGTGTCTTTAACATCAGGTCACCTACGTGATGCAAAATGTAGACCCCAGGGTATCTTCCTGTCCTCAATGTCCCTGTGTGCGAAACAAAAGATTAATACAAAGAAAAGCAATCACCATAGGCTGGGTGACACAAGGGAAACAAATATACAAAGGGTTAATACAGAAATGTACAGCAAACTAAAGAACACCAAAACACAATGAAGTGAACCAGAGCTTTCACCAGCTCTACCAAATGTACCTAAGAACCAGATCTTTTACCTCTGAAGAGCCACTGCTCTATATACCTAAGAACCAGAGCTTTTACCTGTTTATATAAAGAAACACCACTCTAACCATGTAGCTCATAGTGTAGGATGAACACCACTTTAACCCCAATGCTTAGAGTGTAGGATGAATCACCACTCTAACCATATAGCTCACAGTGTAGGATGAATCTAAAATGGCCAACAATATACATACCCCACACAGAGTGGCAAATAGCAAAACAGGGCCAACAGTATATATACCCCACACAGGGTTTGGTCCACGCAGGCAGCACATAATTAATAGCGTACCTGTTTATACAAAGAACCAGAGCTTTTACCTCTGAAGAGCCACTGCTCTATATACCTAAGAACCAGAGCTTTTACCTCTGGAGAGCCACTGCTCTCCAAACGACAAAGAATTATCACCAAAGACACAGAGAGACACCCACTACCACAATGAGCCAAAAGAGCTAACTAACACTGCCCAAAATGGGATATATAAAGGGAGAGTGGATGTTGATTGCAGATCAACTTCAGCTGCCGTTGCACTGGGGTGAGTTGCTGATTGACCAGCTGGCTGCTGGTGCTGCAACTGGGAGACACCTGGGCCCTGTTTCTTGTACCTGGATAACTGAGTTAGCCGGATAACTTTAACTGGATAACTGGGTTAGCCGGACTTTCCGGTTTCATGTACGTGGATTTTCCAAATCACCATGACAACATATCCAAAAGTTTGAGCCTGGTCGAAAGCAGAGTTCAAGTTCAACTTAGCCTGAACCATCGCCACGCCCCCGCAAAGAAGTGACGGCCCGTTTCCTGAAACTATTCCCACAGTCTACGATCTGCATTATACCATTCTGAATTACGTTCTTGTGCTCCATTCTTCCAGAGGGGGCTTTTGAAATGTAAAATAGACCCAAAATGCTGATACTAAATTCACTTTGTCCTAAATAATGCACGTTATATATACCGTGGCGACGGTGGCGCTCGCTCGTGCGATGTATACATTATGTGGTTATTTTAATTGTAACTGGGATTAAGATGTCTGATGAGATGCGCTGTTTGACGTATTTGAGAAATTGAATGAGCCGTTGACGTCACATTAATGAATGAGGATAAAGAGATAAACTTCATTCATAACAAAGGATATTCTAAACACGGGTCTCTCGTTCATTAATGTATAAACAATGAATTTATCCCATCTGGCACAGTGGTCCAGCGGTAGTGCTCAAGCCTGCCAACCCAGCGACTGGGGTTCAAAACCCGGTCTTTCCAATATGATTTTTTTGAATATAATATTAATGATTATACGCCAAAGTAGCCTGGTTTTAAGTTAAAATATTATAAATCTACATGCATTGAGGATGTCATTCTTTATATAGCTCTCAACGTGCACCAAATTGAATTATTCCTATATTGCAAAAAGAAGGAGACGACTAGGGTCTTGAACCCCGGTCGTCTGTGTGAAAGTCAAAAGAACAACCCGTTAGACCACATTGGAGATAAGTTAAAGATTGACTATACATCAATCAATGGGTAAGAGAGCCGTATCGTAATTCTGTATAACAGTTAACTAATTATTTTCGCTAGCAAGATCTCATTTGATTATTCAATCCAGCAGGCAAGTTTAAAGAAATATAATCTGATTGATTGAGGTAATGAGGGACTTAAAATTAGCCTATAGATAACGCATTTAACTTGTCGGCGAGGCGATTGAGCCGTACTGCAATATGTTAATAAAGTTTTAAATCAATTAATCAATCAATGCCGCTAGAGAATCAGGATTTCTGCGATCGACACCTGCTGTCTTCTCAGCTGAGGCGGGCGCGCGCACTGATCCTGAGAATCAAGTCTGGCTTGAGTTAACGAGACTGAATCCACCTTCTTGGAACAGGAAAATCCCGGCTTCAAACATCGGGTTAACTGAAGCTGGATAATGACATCTTGATCGACTTAGTTGAACCACGTACAAGAAACAGGGCCCTGAGAATGGGATATGTTACACAGGAGGGAGACAAAAACAGAACAACCAAAACATGCTTATATACACACAGATAACATACATAACCCCCATATATATATACACACAAGGACACAGTCCGTAACACTCCGTAACTGGCTGGCTGGCGATAAACACATAACATCCAAATTTCCCAAAATGTATTTTTTTTTTACTTAAAGAACACAAACACTCAATATTCCCACATTTTTTTCTTCAAAGAACCCACTATAAAGATAATGACCTGGGGAACAAAAGGGGTCACAGCACAACCTTAATTTAAGTAAGACACAATCCAGCATCTTACATCATAACACAAAATACTCTACCACTGCCATCAACTAACCAGATCAGAACCACCACCTTCCATTTCCTCATACCTCTCTTGGTAGCATTGACATGACAAGGGGCGCTGTTGACACTACATGTCTAGGGGTACTGATGACGGCTGATGCTGGCTCTCCTTCACTCCTCATCTTCCTTGACCTCACAGCAGCTTTCGACACCGTCGATCATGACATCCTCCTTCACCGGCTCCAATCAACCATCAGACTTTCAGACTCTGTCCTTGATTGGTTCAGATCCTACCTCACCGGAAGAACGGAGTATGTCTCCTTGGGAGAGGCAAGGTCTGACACCCATCATGTCACCTGTGGTGTCCCACAAGGATCAGTCCTCGGCCCCACCCTATTCACCCTCTGTCATCAGCCGGCATGGAATATCATTCCACTGCTACGCTGATGACACCCAACTCTACCTAAAAATAAACCCTACCCCATCCACAGTTCTGCCATCTTCCACTCTGACCACCTGCCTTGAGGAGACCAAGGCGTGGATGAAGCACAACTTCTTACAGTTAAACCGTTCTAAAACTGAAGCCATTATTATTGGCACCCCACACCAGGTTCGCTCATCCACCATCACCACCATCACCTTTTCCGGCCAAAACATCACCCTGTCACCAACAATCACCAACCTAGGGGTAAAAATGGACCCTCACCTGACCTTTGAGGCGCACATAAATCAACTATACAAAAACTCTTTCTACCACCTCAGGAACATCGCCCTACTTCACCCAAACTACGTGCTTGAGCACGGATGACTGCACAAATATGTAACACCTCAGGGAGCATTGGAGCCAACACACTATGTTGAAAAATAGCCGGGCTTTCAAAAACCTCAAAACATGGCATAACTAAAGAGCAACCAGCGCAACCATACCTAAACAAATTAACACTAATACCAGCCTACTTAACGTGCCCACCGCACACCAACACCAAATGTCTGTCGCCTATTAACAAGCCCCCATTATATGTTACGCACCCCAGTAAGGGGACGCAACACAAGGCCACAGACACGTTAGGTGAGGGTGCAGTGACACAAAACCATGAAACAATTAGCAAAATAGTATTTATTTCACCAATGAACAAAAACACAGCAACACAGAACATGCCTATATACACACAGATAACATACATAACCCCCATATATATGTAACAGTTGTGACAACGTCACCTCAAACTTCGATGGCCCGAGTGGGAGTCGAACCCCGGTCTCCCACACCGCAGGCAGCAACACAGACCGATATACCAAGAGGTGAATCCACTTCTAAGTACTGGGTCTATGCGTTTTTTGAGGATGTGAGAGTGAGTTTAACCCATAGCACCGCTACTCACCCCAGCCCTTCTTGACTGCGCTTCACAATACCATCTGTTACACTCACCTTCTGAAACTCACTCCACTCCACCCAAGGCATCCGGGTCAATCGGATTCGGCACCATTGTAACGGTTGTGACAACATCACCTCAAACTTCGATGCCCGGAGTGGGAGTCGAACCCTGGTCTCCCACACCGCAGGCAGCAACACAGACTGCTATACCAAGAGGTGTATTCACTTCTAAGTACTGGGTCTATGCGTCTTTTGAGGATGTGAGAGTGAGTTTAACCCATAGCACTGCTACTCACCCCAGCCCTTCTTGACTGCGCTTCACGATACCATCCGTTACATATATATACACATAAGGACACAGTCCGTAACATCATCAGTTACTAGTTACTTTGAAGAACAATATTTTGTATAGAAAACATGGCAAAAATGTATGAAGATCATGTACTTTGATCTACTGCCTACAACTGCCTTACACTAATCATAACTACCTACCACTTTACTATTACCTTACACTCTGGTTAGATGCCAACTTCTTTTCATTGTACTGTACTTGTGCTGTAAAATTACAATACATTTCAATCTAATCTAATCTACTTTCAAACCTGAAGCCTGCCAACCTCAAGATGACTTAATCAGAGCCAGCAGAACTGGACCACATACCACTTTAACATAACATTTAGAGGTTAATGGTTCAAGGGTTGAACGCTCCCAAGCACTGGATGTAAAAAGAAAAACACTTTAAACTGATCTGAACTGGCAGGGTGTCCGCTCGTAAGAATCTAGCCAGAGATGAGAACTTTACTATCCAGGAATATTTATTGAGGTATACCAGTTGACCGAACAGTGGAATATGCAGATGTGTGTGTGGTTGTGTAGATGCATGTGTAACGGAGGTCCGTGAGTAATATCCACAGTCATGATGAACGTGTGTGTTGTGAAGTGACTGTGGCAGTAAGCGGGCTGCGAGTTAAACTCACTTCCCCATAACAGGGTTAAAAGACACATAGATACGGTACCCAGGAGTGAATTTACCTCTTAGTGCAGCGGTCTATGTTGTCGCCCACGGCTTGGGAGACCCGCGTTCGAAACTCCCTCGGGGCATCGACATTTAACACAACGCAGAAGGAGTAACATACGATCGGTCACAGTGACATGCACACAAATTCAACAAAGGAAGAGGCACAAATGAGAGATGTTATTTCTGTGAAGGTCAGGCTGCGACTGATGGTTATATAAGTGGGTGTGGCTTTCACACATTCTGATTGGATAGAAGTTTTGGTCAAGCATAAAATACAAAGAGAGAGAGAGCAAGAGAGATAGAGAAAGCAAGAGAATGTTTTATTTTTATTTTACACAAACATCATGTAAAATGCATACTTTTACTTTTTGAAGAACATTCAATATAAAATATTTCTCTACATTTACATTTAGTAATTTTTTAGATGACGCTTATCCAAAGCGACTTGCAAGTTCTGTTCAACAAGTCAGCAGGAAGGGTAGCCTACAACTCTGGCAGCTAAGTAACATTGTTCATCAAACAGTGTTGAACTTGAGTTCTACAGTCTTGAGTGCATAGTAGTATAGTAGTCTCTACTTAAACAGAATTTTGAATGGAGGACTTTTATCGGAGGGTATTTCTACTTTTAAACAAGTAAAGGAACTGTGTACCTCTTCGGCCAGCGAGCCTTCACTTCATGCGTATAATAACAGGTACAGGAATAAACCACTGTTGAAAAGTCATTGGTATCATATGGGACAGCAATGGCTTTCAGGGATGAGTGACTGCTGCACTGTGGTTTGTTCTGCACGAAGCCTGGACCCCCTAGTCTGGCATCTATAATTTATTCATAGAGTGTGGACTAATGTGTTCTAATGCTTCTCTCTCTCTCTCTCTCTCTCTCTCTCTCTCTCTCTCTCTCTCTCTCTCTCTCTCTCTCTCTCTCTCTCTCTCTCTCTCTCTCTCTCTCTCTCTCTCTCTCTGTGTCTCACTCACACGCACACATACACATTACAGAACCTGTACAGTACTTATTTTCAATCAGTTAATACAAAAAATATATATATATATATCGTAAGGTTATGTATATAACCAAGTTCTATGAATACTGGTGACGCTCAGCGTCATCTGCACTAACCTCACTTCGTGCACAGCACTGAATAAAAATCCACAATGTACCGTTACATACCAGCATCCGTCTGGCCACACCCCTATCCGCTACCTTCATAAGCAGGTGTGTGGTCACCTACTCGCCTCCTTCCCAAACTTTCACCACAAGGCGAGGTCAAGGGCCGCAGTGGCGTCCCGACGCTGAGCGTCACCAGTATTCATAGAACTTGGTTATATACATAACCTTACGTTCTATATCATACTGGCTCCGCTCAGCGTCATCTGCACTACAGGAGCTGAGCGGGAGCCTGAAGCTCGACAAATGTACCCCGCTGAGGCCCCCCACAACCATCAGACCGGAGAGGACCGAGCCCCCCGACCCTCCCTAATGGAGGATACCCTCCATATTGGAGGACGGGAGGGAGACGGATCCGACCGTGCGAAGAGAAACTCGAGCAACTCAACGCACAGGGTGAGCAGACCGTGGCTTGACCCCACGACTACGCACACGCACAACCCGCATGCCAGCAGGGAACGAACGGAAGGAACAACCCTCGTTACTGCCCCCAAAATCACGGGGTCAAGAGCAAACTCAACCCCGTGGCAAGGCCGTAGCAGCGGAGCGCGAAGGAAGACCCAGACCCACTGAAGGGACTGGATCCCCCGGAAAAAGGGGGCCCGGAGAGGTCAATGACGCCAAAGCATCAAGACCTCACCAGGCCGTCACTTAGTGACACCGCCCCCCACATCGCCAGCGTATTCGGACAGGGCCCCTCCAAGAGCGGGCCCTTCCCCCCACTAGTACGCCGCCTGGCACACTGACCCTGCAACACGGGCAGTCAGCATGGCTGTAACTTGAAGCACTCAAAAGGCTATACTACAGCGGAAGCAGGCAGCGCACCGGGGAGACGACCCCAGAGGGGTCGATCCCTTAAACCAGGCAGCAGGGGGGTCAACTGAAAACAGCACCCCGGTGGAAGGGGCGTATGCTGGCATTGTTGCGCACCATGACAAAGCCTCCACCAAAAAACCCTGACCCAGAGGGGTCGAGGCAGAGAAGGCTGACACGATTGGCAGACGTCATGAACGTGCAGGGGCACACTCAACCGGGTAACCCCGGGAGTTGACTCTGCTCCAACACACCAGGGAATCAACCACCCTCTTGGTACCACATGCGGTGGTTGTTCCTATAACCCCTCAAGAAAAAACTCCAAAACACACCTGCGGGTATACACTGGCTATACCGCAGTACAAGTGTTTCAGTTTTCAAAAAGGGTTATTCCAGGCCTACGGGTCGACGAAACATTACTTCGGACCGGGCCCGGCGGCTCGGGAAGCCCACAGGGTCACCAGAGGAGGTCCAAAAGATCACCCCAACAGCCCCCTCTTCGCCATGCGTGAGAGAGGAGCGAAAAGAAAGGATAACCAGCCCCTTCATGATAGTGCCAGGTACAACATGTACCCAACAAAGGGTCTCTATAACGCCCAACCCTGTGACACCCGGGCCGACCCGGCATTTTTTACCCCGAAAAAAGCACAAGTCCCTCAGGGTACGAGAACAACGTTACATGAACACACATGTTCTCATCACAACTAACCAGTTAATTTTTACACATGTAAAAAACAACGCCGATTTACTATGGAGAGAGAAGCTATACCAGTGACAAGACAATTCACACACAACACGCGTCATATCCTCAATGTATTGCAGCAACACATGTTTTGGAAACATTGTTATTACAAAACATTTAGAAGGGAAGAAAAGAAGAAGTGTTTAAAGTCCGGTCAGGACTCCTACCTTCACCCTGAGCGCAGGCCGAGAGGACTGCAACACTGGTCAACGGGACACCGAGTCGAACCCAGCATCTCCTGCGTTGGTGACGAGGGTATGTCCGCTACGCCACCCAGCCGCCGTTCTCCATGTTGACGAAGTCCTCGCTGGCATGGCACCCGGGTGTAGGGTCGACTAACATCCTCTGTCAAAGATGATGTCGTAGTCAGAGTGTTAAAGGCATGTTATAGTCACAGTAACGTCCAACAGTGTAGCATTAAGCTAACAGCCGACCGACTGATAGCAACAAGCTAACGTTTACTAGCCTAGTGAACACAACGAGCTAGCGCCGCAGCTAACAGCTGACTGGCTAACAACCGTAGGCCACAAACTAGCACGCCAGCTAAGCAGCTATCACCTGAACTGTACACAACGACATAACAAGCCACACTTCAGACAGGCCGTTGTCCAAGTCCCTCCCCATCCTAAGAGGGAAGAGAAAAAGAAATGTCAAACACAGTTTTCAACAGTGATTTACCAGACATACAGCGGAGCCGGCACAATTCCTATCCGGGCTGCAGCCAACTTGAGCATGGAACTCCCGATAACGAAGATCCATGCCCACTTTTCCTCGTGCCTTAGGGTGTACTTTCACATTCACGTGAAAGATGGGGCCTGCACGGGACAGAGAAGCATCCGCTTGTCCAGAGAATCCTGGGTTCAACCAGGTCTCGGTCGCCGCCCACTAGGTTGACCATCATGGGCGTCAGACCAAGATCCTCCGTCCGCCGCTTAAGAAGCCGAGCAGAGGACCCCAGTCCGGGGGCCGGCTTTCGTAAAATTGTCAGCTAACCCCCATAGCGTTAACAGACAACTAGCGCTCGCAAGAAAAACAGTACTCACCCAACACGGAAGCAAACCGGTTTCTCACAACAGCCGGTGCCTCCCACAGTCCAGCTGTATGACCGGAGGGTCAATACCCATCCAGCCGCAGCAAGGAGGACTGCAGTTGGGGAGTATATCAGCGGCGCAAGCCCCTAATACGAAAAAAGCCGGTGGAGGTCAGAATGATCATCATCTTCCAGACATTCCAGTGACGAAGACAATATCGCCGTATTTTCTCGAAAATAGTGAGAGAGAAAATAAAGATATAATGTCAACGTATCTTCCCGTCTTCTGTTTTCCTCTCAACTTTCTTCAGCTTAACAACCTCGTCAAGTGGGGTATACAACAGGCACTTCCTTGTGGTGAAAGTGAAGAAGGAGGCGAGTAGGACCACACACCTGCTTATGAAGGTAGCGGATATGGGTGTGGCCAGACGGATGCTGGTATGTAAAGGTACATTGTGGATTTTTATTTAGTGCTGTGCACGAAGTGAGGTTAGTGCAGATGACGCTGAGCGGAGCCAGTATGATATAGAACTTGCTCATATAGGATATACTTGCTTTGTATTTCAGTCTGTCTTCTATTATGGATAGAGGGATCCAGCCATCCCTCATCACATGGCCCCAGGGCCCAGTTGTTCAAAAGGTTTAATCTGGATAAAACTGATCCAGATTTGGAAATCTTATGTTTTGCTATCCAGGATCACGTAATCCAGTTTATTTTTGTGCCGTTTTTTCAAAGCAACATCGGATTGGATTACTCTGATCCGGATACAAACTTTTCAGGATTACCAAATCCGGATAACCAGTGCTCAAAATGGGATAGGCTATCACAATGTAGGCTACTAGCTATGTAGACAGGTAGAATAGCCAGCGTGGGGTCACTTCAAGTGTTTTATTTTTTTTATTTGAACAGAAAACAACACAATAAAAAATAATTTTGCTTGGAATGATGGAATCATCCATGATAAATTAACTTTGACTTGAATTAATGCCCATTCTTTCTCTAGAACAATACAGATTGACAAACGTTTCATTATGCACTATACAACTAAGGTTAATAATAATAATAATAATAATAATAATAATAATAATAATAATTAAGATATCAATTGTATAAGATTTATTTAGGATAACTAAAGACAGGACTTTACTAAAGGTTGACACTCAAAGTAATTTCTTCCAGAACAAGCTTAAAATAGCAAAGGATATATGGTTGATCATTTGTCTGTCTACAGTATATCGTGTCTGTCTCTCTCTCTCTCTCACACCTTTGTAAAACACTCATGAGACCAAAAAAAATGTAAAGATATATAAGATGGTATATATATACATATTGTTGACACTATGGTGAGGCATGAGACATGGTGTTTACACATTCAAGTGGTTAGGCCTGGGCGATATAACGATAACGATAATTATCGCAATATATTTTAATACGGTAATCGATATCGGAAAAAATATATATATTTTTTGTTAAACCCAGAGACCGTGGACAGACTTGTCTATCTTGCCTGCAACTTAAAGTAATGGCTTTGCTTGTCCAAATGACAATACTGACCAAATTGAGATTTATTTTTCTCTTGTCCATTTATTTTGTTTGCTTTCTAATGTAAAATACAGTTTGAAACCGTCTGTACACAGTAGGCTATGTGTGCTAGCAGAGCTAGTCTCCAGTCACAAGTCACGGTGCACATGTGCGGTGGTTTGTCCACCAAAAAAGCGCCAAAAGATAGAAAAGAAACTAGCAGAGCCAGAACTGTTCAACTCCCCTGGTGCCACAGCCAGCAGAGAAGCCTGTTTACTTTCGCTTTCAAACCAGCTGCAGCCTGAGAACTGGAGTGTGAGGGGCTGTAACACTAAAGATGGCGGCAACGACAAAGAATTGCTGCAAAATAAACATACATCTGTTGTTTAAAAAAAAAAAAATATATATTCTTTTTAATACTTATAACAATATCGATAATTATGGATATCGCGTGATATGATATCGTTATCGCGATATAATTTTTGGCCATATCACCCAGCCCTACAAGTGGTTATAGTGTAACAGAGTATTTTCTGTTTCCCAAATAATAGATTCTTATCAAACTGGTGAACTATACACGCCTGTAGCCCCTAAAGCTGCTAAAATACACATTTTGTTCACTGTTTTGTTTATAGAAGAGCAGGTTGGAAACCCTATTACTCTCCCCAAAACCAAACCTTCTCCCCAAGCAGAAACAATTTATGAGTAACGCATACACTCCCATTATGGGCGGTAAGTGTGTACACAAAGTTAAAACACAGATATACACATTCTCTCCTCAAGTAAATGTATTTTTTTGGGTTATCAATGAATACAATTTTTTACATGTATTAACTCTAGAATTGCCACAGTTATCTACAATAGCAACGATAAAGAAGTGCCAACCACATATTATTATAATAATTCATCCAGTTTTCTTTTAAGTGTTTTGGTTAATCAGTGTTTACCAATCGTATATTATCGGGTTTTTTTTGTTCAAAGTGTTATTTTTGATTACATCACTAACAAAATATTAAAAGAAAAAAGACTAATTTAATCGAATTAATCACTTTATTCAAATTGAGGATTTAGTTTGAGGATATAAAAAAGAATTTATAAAATAATTTTTTTTTTTTTTTATTAAAAACGAAAGGTTCGAACGTCTGTTCGAAGAACCCTGACGAAATTTTAATCCCAAAAACAGGCTTCGGGGACAGTCTTACTGTTGTGAAGGGCCAGATTAAACCGAATATATATATTTATTATATATATATATTTAATTGTATTTGTATATTCTCTAATATTCCTTGATATCCCTTGTATATTCCTTGTACAATATGCATTGAATATCCATTCTAGCCTACTGAACATCCCATAATAGTTTCCATTCTACTATTGGTCGAGACCTTGGTGCCAGGCTGCCATACCCCCCAGACCCAGTTCAAACGTACCGCTCAACATGTACGAACAAGTCCTAGTTCCGCGTAGGAATCTGGCTACCGCACCACTAATGGGACTATTTGTTCATAGTGCGTATATATACTGCGCTACTAAAGTAGGACTTCCTTTTCAGTCCAGTTTCTTACCCTCCAATAGAGTCACAGACGTAAAGCCTCCCCGCGACGCCACGTGTGGGAGTAAGGCCAAGTTCGGCCTACCATCGGTATTGAGACATCGTGTATATTAATATTTGAATAGTCATATTTGGCACTATATCGTCGAGTTGGACGTAGTCTATTAAGCTAATAATAGTCTGTTAATATATAGTGCTTCGTGCGGTGAGAATACTACCGTAGTCAGCACCCCATCGTTTCGGGCAGAAAACTGGCTGTTTATCCAGGATGATCGACCCCATGTGAGATTGCACCCGAGGAGCCCCAGAGCCGACGAGCGAGTGGACCTGTATACCGGATTATTCTACCGACGACAGCCCGCCTTCCCAGGCACGGATTATGCTTTGTATACGTTGATTATTCCATGGATAAAGACCCCCGACACTGCCGTGTGTTGGAACCCCCCCCCCTGGAGAGGACGCAAGGTGAGGAGACGCTCTGCAAGACGAGGTCGCTTCACGTCTCTCCTCCGTGGACCGGAGGACGCCGGCCCACAAAGAGTCCACCTGCTTTCATCTGTGGTCCAAGGATCGCCGGCGCATTGAACGGCACTACAGTGGGTTCACCTGGGATACCCTTGGCCGGATGAGGCAGCCGGACTCTACCCCCCCCCCCCCCTTCCTACTCCTGTCGGCTTACAAGCGACCGGATTAACCCCCCCTAGTGTATCCAGTCTATAATCATTAAAGTATCATTGCTGTTATTCCTTAACTATTCCAGGTCGTATATGTACCACCTGCGCCTTCAGAGATTGGACATTCTCTATTGATATACCAACGAATACTCTTGCCATAAAAGTGCATACTAATTCCCATTCATAAATGTGATTGATTTGATTAAGTGCTTGCTCTACACACCATCGCTGTGTAGAAATAAAGACCTATTTCTAATTCGTACATTTGTGTTGGATCCGTTTCATCTACGTGACAGTGTTCATCATAATATATTTATGCCGAGTACTGGGTGGCCGAATATTAAGTACAAAGGTAGTGGTAGTAAGTATCATATCTAGTAATACAGTCAGGGAATTGTACCCCTCAGTTACAATTGGTCCTTCGAGCCGGAGGGTAATTAGTGTAATATTAATATAGTGTTATTAATATTGAAATGGCCTATGATGAACACTCCACGAAACGATCCTCCTAACCAACGCCCGCAGCGCGAACGACGGCTCCCTCAGTACTTAGAGGCTTACACTGTCAGTCAACAACCTAGTCTTCTACTAACAGTAAACGCGGTAAAACTAGAAAGTAAAAGTATGTCTAACCCCAACGCCCAGACTACCCCGACCATAGAGGCCCCTACGGGTTCTAATGTAACTGACCAAGTTCACGGTGGGGACCAGTGGGAACCAGACATGACTTCACACCCCGCCAGTACTGAAGAAGTAGTCCCCGATGAGTCCCGGGAGGAATACAACGCTACCGAGAGAGAACTCGGCACGGAAGAAGACGGGGAGAGCACCGTGGAGATAGAGCTCCAAGGCTCCGCAAGGAGTACCCCGAGGGAAGGCTCCCCTATACAACCGCCTTCTCCCAGCGAGGCAGAGAGGACCCTACAGCAGGCCTTCCTCATCAGCCTGAACGCCGCTGCTGAACGCGACCGACTGCAGATCCAGCAGCGGAGCGAAGAAGAGCATATACGTCTAGAAATAAGACGCATTCAGAGGGAAGAGAATGTGGCCCGAGACCGAGCAGACAGCCAGCGAGCAGCTGCTGGTGCTCTACGGGACGCAGAGCGCGACAGACAGCAAGCGCAACTAATAGAACAGCTGATCAGACGGACAACACCCTCTCCCTCCGCCAGAGGCTCCAGGAACTCGTCTAGACACACCTCCAGGGCGGCATCCCCTAGCCGAGTAAACAACCCTGAACTTGACCAACAGACGAGGTCTATACCCCCCACAGACCACCTCCCCCCACCGGTCCAAGCGAGACCTAGCAACCGGGAAGGAGCAGCATATCCTGTGGAGAGGCTAAACCAGAGACTACAAGCACTGGATGACCTAACTGAAGACGAAGAGGAAGAGGAGGAGAACCACGCCCGACGACAGCACAGTACTCTACCGGACCAGGAGGTCCGGTACAGCCCAGGCTATACTCCCGCGGAGCTGCGCTACAGACCCCCGACTCTATACCCGGGTGAGCACGACGCACGACCCGCACCGAGGAACAGCACCTGGACAAGCGGGCCATGGTACACTGCCGGTACCAGCCCATACCAAGGAGCGGGAGGAGACTCGCCTAGGAGGCCTCTCCCCCAACGCTCGCCGATGTATCCACAGTCAGCGTCATACATTGGCACGCCTATGGTACCCGACTTCACCCAAGAGAACCAGGCCCAGTATACAGAACTCCGCATGTGTCTGGAGACCATGTTGGTGGATGTATTGGATGAACGCCATAAATACGCCATCCTACTGAAGCACTTAAAGGTACCCCGCGCACATAATATAGCGCTCGCCTACGCGACTTCCACCACCCCATACACAGCAGCGCTGGCAGCATTGGACCAGAGGTATGGGCGCATATGGGATTACGTGATCCAGGAGATCCGACACATCGACCGCTTACCCCCAGCAATAGACAATCGAGCACTGGACGACCTGTCCATCGGAGTGCAGTCCCTGGTAGGGATGTTGGGAGCGCAGGGAGAGAAGGGGAGGCATGAACTTTACGCCAACTCAAGTGTGGAAAGGATCTTGGAGAAGCTGCCGCCCGCTCGACAGGAGCGTTTTGGGCGGCGGAGAGACCACCGAGGCCCGAGTGGCCCCGAGCCGAACCTCCTCGATCTGGCAGACTTCCTGGCGAGAGAAGTCAGCAGCCTACGGCTAGATACATTCGGACGGAGCACCCCTGGCTCCAGAGAAGGAACCAGACGACTAAATGATGGAAGAAGATCGGTGACTGTGATGCACCAATCGGAGTCAGTACCAAGCAGCAGGAGCCACAGTACCCCCTCCAGAACGGAGAAGTGGAAGATAGTGTGCCCCTACTGTGAGAAAGAACACTGGCTAGCGCAATGTGACTCCTTCCCCAAGCTGAACGCGGAGGAAGCAAGTCAATGGATAAAGTCCAACAAGCGCTGTTTTCGCTGTGCGCGCTCACACATGGCAGCCGAATGCCGCTTAAAGAAAAGGTGCACCAAGTGCGATGGAGCCCATCTGGACATACTTCACGACAGTAACAGACGGCGCCCTTCACCCGCACCATCCAGCAGCAAAGCGAGCGTCATGTACATCGATCCCGCCAGCAGCAGTGGAGCCCGAGTACTCCTAAAAGTAGTGCGTGTGACACTAAGCTACCAGAATAAAGTCCTGGACACTTACGCCGTCCTCGATGACGGGTCAGAGAAGACCCTTCTGCTCACCTCCGCTGCGGCCCAGCTAGGGCTGCGGGGAAGCGAAACCCAAATGACAATTCGGACAATAAGACGAGATTTGAAGACGATAAAGGGCGAGAATGTCTCATTCTCTATCGCAGCAAGCGGCCAGCCTGAGCGACGGTACCAGATTACAGACGCTTTCACCAGCCAAGAAATAGGACTGTCGCGGTACACATACCCCGTCGCCAAGCTGATGGAGAAATATGCACATCTGCGCAAGTTACCGATCCCGCTCATAGACAATGCTATGCCGACCCTGTTGATAGGCTCCGACCATGCAGACCTCATTGTCCCGATAGACCGGGTTCATACCGGACCCCGAGGCTGTCCTGCAGCAGTCGAGACCCGTTTGGGATGGACTCTCCAAGGCCCGCTCGCCAAATCTCTCAACCGAAGTACAGCCACTAGATGTCTCCACTACCGAGTCACAGAGGGAGAAACCGCACTCCTGCAACACGTAGAGCGGTTATGGACCTTGGAACAAATGCCCTTTAAGAACGGAAAGAAAGACATTCGCTCTAAAGATGACATTTACGCCATTCACCTCCTCGAGACAGGGACCAAGAGAGTCCCGGTCAACGGCGTGTTGAGATACGCCACGCCACTCCTGCGGCGAGAAGGAATGCCTACTTTCCACGCCAAGACAGACGCCACAGAACGGTACCTGCTGAACACGGAGCGGCGCTTAGCCAAGAACCCCGCCCAAGAGAGTGTATACCGCGCTGAGATTGAGAAGCTCATCACAGCGGGACACGTCACAAAGATGGACATTAAAGAGGCTGACCAGACCACTGAATCGTGGTACGTGCCTCACCACAAGGTCCATCACAACGGTAAAGACTGCATAGTATTTAACTGCAGCTACCAGATCGGATCCCAAAATCTGAATAAAGAGTTACTGCCCGGTCCCACACTCGGCCCCTCCCTACTCGGCGTTCTACTCCGCTTCCGCCAGGAAAAGGTGGCCATCAGCGGGGACATTAAGGGAATGTTCCTGCAGGTGAGATTAGTAGAGGAGGACAAGCCCCTGTTACGGTTCCTATGGAGAGAGAAGCCAGGAGATGAGCACCCAGCCATCTACCAATGGGAAGTCCTCCCCTTCGGAACGACGTGCAGCCCCTGCTGTGCTACATTTGCACTACAGAAACATGTAGCAGAGGACCCAGCAGCGGACGAAGAGGTCCGACACAGCGTAAAGAACAGCTTCTACGTAGACAACTGTCTACAAAGCCTTTCAACCCAGGAAGAAGCCGAGGCTCTCCTGATTAAACTCTGCGCCTCATTGATCAAAGGCGGCTTTGATCTCAGGCAGTGGGCCAGCAGCGATCCGCAAGTACTGCGCAGCCTCTCCTCCGAGGACAAGGCAGCCAGCAGCGAGACCTGGATGGCTACAATCCCGGGAGAAGCCCAGGAGATGACCCTGGGATTGGTGTGGCGATTCAAAACAGATTCGCTTCACTACAGACACAAGCCCCTGACTACGGACCAGGGAAGGCCGGCGGCGGCGCCGACCACCAGACGGAGTGTGTACACAACACTCGCCCGACAATATGACCCGCTAGGATGTATTCTACCGTACACCACCAGGGCAAAAATGATTGTACGAGCATTGTGGGACAAGGACCAGGGCTGGGACGACCCCATTCCCGCACACCTTGCATCCACCTGGAGAGAGTGGGAGATGGAGCTCCACTCACTCCCAGGCGTTAATATGCGCCGAAGCTACTTCCCACCCACGGTGAGGCCAGAGACATGTAAAATGGACTTACACGTCTTCAGTGACGCCTCAGAGGTCGCATACGGATCAGTAGCCTACTTGCGGGCCCAAGAAAAGGGGGGAGAGATCTACACAGCATTTGTCCTCGCCCGCTCGAGAATAGCCCCACGCAAGCAACAATCTATCCCACGCCTAGAGCTCTGCGCAGCCCTAGCCGGAGCGCACCTAGCCACGCTCATCCAACGTGAGCTCACCATACCGGTGTCTAGAACAATCCTGTGGTCAGATTCCACGACAGTACTCGCCTGGATCAAATCGGACTCATGCAAGTACAAAGTCTTCGTGGGAGTCAGAGTCACCGAGATTCAAGACTTAACCGAAGAGTTAACCGGAGAAACAGAGTGGCGCTACGTTGATACAAAACAGAACCCAGCTGACGTCATCACCCGGGGAATGCCCCTAGATGACCTCACCCGTCACAATGCTTACAGTGACGGCCCCGCATTCCTAAGACTCCCGGAAGGACAGTGGCCCATGCCTATCCCGAGGGAAGCAAGTCCAGAGGAGGTGGAAAATAAGAAGTCTGTGTTCTGTGGATTGAGCACTGTAGCCTCCACCGACCCTAACATAGACGATTGCACGTCCATAGAGAGTGCACAACAAAGGACATTCCTGCGGCACCACCCGGAGTGTAAGTCCCCCGCTGAAATGTCAGCAGCTAACTACGAGGAAGCAGAATTGCTTCTACTGCAGCGAGCCCAGAGAGACTCGTTCCCCGATGAATTGGCCTGTCTACAGGGAGGAAAGCCCGTCCCATCCGACAGCAGATTATTTCATCTGGCCCCCGAGAGCGACGCTCATACCCTCATCAGAGTGGGTGGTCGCCTACGCAGAGCCCCCAATCTACCGGATGACATTAAATACCCGATCGTATTGAACAGCCGACACAAGGTCACAGAGCTGATTATAAAGAAATACGATGAGGATGTACATCACGCCGGAGCAGAAAGAGTCTTCGCGGAAATCAGACGTCGTTACTGGATCCTACAAGGAAGAGAGGCGGTACGACGCTTCCAGCGAACATGTCTAGACTGCCGCAAGTGGCGCGCGCAGCCCAGCATACCAAGGATGGCTGACCTTCCTCCATGTCGCCTCCGAATCGGTGACAAGCCATTCCACTCAACGGGTATGGACTGCTTTGGCCCGCTGCACATAAAGAAAGGAAGAGGAACCGAGAAGCGGTGGGGTATTGTATTCAAATGCATGACCACCAGAGCGATACACATCGAGCTTCTCCCGACCATGAGCACAGACTCATTCCTTATGGCCTTCCGTAGATTCACATCACGGAAAGGAAGACCGTCTACCCTATTGTCCGATCATGGGACAAACTTCAAAGGCGGCGAAAGAGAGCTGAGAGAGAGCTTCCAAGCTATGGGCCCAGAACTTAAGACCCACCTCGCTCCAGCACAGGTTGATTTCCAATTCAACCCCCCAAACGCACCCCACTTCGGTGGCACTTGGGAACGAGAAGTGCGCTCCATAAAGACAGCCCTGTACGCAGTACTTGGGGCCCAGACTGTGGCGGAAGAAGTCCTAATGACAGTCCTCACGGAGATTGAGGGAGTACTTAACTCGAAGCCCCTCGGATATGTCTCCAGTGATGTGGCGGATATCGACCCAGTTACCCCCAACACACTCCTGATGGGGCGGCTAGATCCCGCGTTACCCCAGACAATGTACCGGCCTGAAGAAGCGAACGGCCGACGAATGTGGAGGTACAGCCAAGTATTAGCCGACAAGTTTTGGAGCAGTTTCCTACTGCACTACCTACCGTCTCTACAGACCCGCCAGAAGTGGGTAAAGGAGAGAGACAATTTGACAGAAGGAACAGTCGTCATGATTATTGATCAATCACTGCCCAGAGCTATGTGGCCGGCCGGCCGCGTAAGCAAAGTGATCACCGGTGCCGACGGCAAGGTCCGAGCAGCTGAAGTGCTTGTCCAGGGTCGCACTTACACCCGTCCCGTGGCGAGGCTCATAGAACTGCCCCGACTCCCAGACACAATCGATGATGACCATGACCCTATAACCCTATGACTTTGTGAAGTTGACTGACCCTACAGCAAACCCTTATGTGTAAATAGACAACGCGATTAATCTGTCTCTGCTTAACTGATTAAGTCTGGGACCAATCAGGGGGTGGCTGTTGTGAAGGGCCAGATTAAACCGAATATATATATTTATTATATATATATATTTAATTGTATTTGTATATTCTCTAATATTCCTTGATATCCCTTGTATATTCCTTGTACAATATGCATTGAATATCCATTCTAGCCTACTGAACATCCCATAATAGTCTCCATTCTACTATTGGTCGAGACCTTGGTGCCAGGCTGCCATACCCCCCAGACCCAGTTCAAACGTACCGCTCAACATGTACGAACAAGTCCTAGTTCCGCGTAGGAATCTGGCTACCGCACCACTAATGGGACTATTTGTTCATAGTGCGTATATATACTGCGCTACTAAAGTAGGACTTCCTTTTCAGTCCAGTTTCTTACCCTCCAATAGAGTCACAGACGTAAAGCCTCCCCGCGACGCCACGTGTGGGAGTAAGGCCAAGTTCGGCCTACCATCGGTATTGAGACATCGTGTATATTAATATTTGAATAGTCATATTTGGCACTATATCGTCGAGTTGGACGTAGTCTATTAAGCTAATAATAGTCTGTTAATATATAGTGCTTCGTGCGGTGAGAATACTACCGTAGTCAGCACCCCATCGTTTCGGGCAGAAAACTGGCTGTTTATCCAGGATGATCGACCCCATGTGAGATTGCACCCGAGGAGCCCCAGAGCCGACGAGCGAGTGGACCTGTATACCGGATTATTCTACCGACGACAGCCCGCCTTCCCAGGCACGGATTATGCTTTGTATACGTTGATTATTCCATGGATAAAGACCCCCGACACTGCCGTGTGTTGGAACCCCCCCCCCCTGGAGAGGACGCAAGGTGAGGAGACGCTCTGCAAGACGAGGTCGCTTCACGTCTCTCCTCCGTGGACCGGAGGACGCCGGCCCACAAAGAGTCCACCTGCTTTCATCTGTGGTCCAAGGATCGCCGGCGCATTGAACGGCACTACAGTGGGTTCACCTGGGATACCCTTGGCCGGATGAGGCAGCCGGACTCTACCCCCCCCCCCCCCCCCCTTCCTACTCCTGTCGGCTTACAAGCGACCGGATTAACCCCCCCTAGTGTATCCAGTCTATAATCATTAAAGTATCATTGCTGTTATTCCTTAACTATTCCAGGTCGTATATGTACCACCTGCGCCTTCAGAGATTGGACATTCTCTATTGATATACCAACGAATACTCTTGCCATAAAAGTGCATACTAATTCCCATTCATAAATGTGATTGATTTGATTAAGTGCTTGCTCTACACACCATCGCTGTGTAGAAATAAAGACCTATTTCTAATTCGTACATTTGTGTTGGATCCGTTTCATCTACGTGACAGTGTTCATCATAATATATTTATGCCGAGTACTGGGTGGCCGAATATTAAGTACAAAGGTAGTGGTAGTAAGTATCATATCTAGTAATACAGTCAGGGAATTGTACCCCTCAGTTACACTTACCATACATATTATTTATATTATTCAAATGGAACTCAAACATGTTCCGTTGTGATGTCACAGTATGATGTCATAATAGAACATTCTCAAACATTTGTGATGTCACAGTATGATGTCATAATAGAACATTCTAGACCATTAAATGTTCTAGAATTGTTGAATATATATTGAAGTTGACAGGTGACATCATTTGACAGTTGACAGGGGCTGCAAAGTTGATTTAAAGGGGACATGCATTATAAATGCCTTCTTTCTGTGTTTAGCATGGTTTTATAGTAATACAGGTTAGTATCAATGGGTCTGTGTCTCTAATTACCATATTGACTCATCAGTCTAGTCTCGAGTTCACGAGATCTTCCCTCACTCAACTAAACTGTTCTGATTTGACGGTTTCTGTGACGTCGACATAGCATTGATCTGCAGTAACGCCCCCTCTATGGTTGTAGTGCAGTGTAACCCGACACTTCCTCAAACAGGTTTCACAGGCAGAGAACGAGCGAGAGGGAGAGATAGAGAGAGAGATAGAGGGACGGCGGGAGGGACTGCAGAAGTGTGTGTAATGTGTGTGCGCCATCTCCCTCGTCGGACACACACACATACACAAACTTGACTGCGTGTGTGTCGGGGATGTAGGCATAGTGTAACCCAACACTTCCTCAAACAGGGTTTCAGGCAGAGAACTATAGGGAGGGAAAGAAAGGGAGAGAGAGAGAGAGAGAGAGAGAGAGAGAGAGAGAGAGAGAGAGAGAGAGAGAGAGAGAGAGAGAGAGAGAGAGAGAGAGAGAGAGAGAGAGAGAGAGAGAGAGAGAGAGAGAGAGAGAGAGAGAGAGAGAGAGAGAGGGAGGGACTGCAGAAGTGTATGTCAGGATATATACGAAAATGTGAGTCTCTCTCTCCCTCTCTTTCTCTCCCTCTCTCTCTCTCTCGAACGCAGTGAGCGCTCCGTAATATGATCATGATGATCGACTGGAATTAAAAATAATAATAATAGGTTTACTACTTACATACTGTAGTTGTCTCCTTAATACTGTAGTTGTTCATTAATGTTACCTAAATGTCATAAGTGAATTATATAGAAACAACTCACCAAAATTGACACAACTGATTTGACAAAAAAAAATCCACCAAAGGGGTGCCTTTACACCCCCGCCCCCGCACCCTCCCTTGCCTGACAATGGCATTTAGTGAAATTATGCTACTGCTCTAGTGCTCTAGGGGCTGAGCCCCCCTAAAGGTCTGATGCTAGAACCGCCCCTGCCAGTGAGGATCCACCTTCTTCCTCAATGATGGGGCTGAGATCCAAAATAAATGTGTCCTCTGGATCAGGAGGAACTGGCTCACTTTCCTCTCCAATCGCAGGCTCACCATCCCCTACAACACCTTGAATCCCATGCAGAGTTTGTGACTTCTCACCTCCAATAATGTCAAGTACCACACATGTGTAATCACCCCTCTTATAGGGCTTGTTGCCTGTTTGGGTGTTTTTGGCTTCAGCATGGTCCTTTGTTGCCCTGGCCCTAAGATTCTTCCATCTAGCTTTCACTTGCTCTGTGGTCCTCTTCTGGCCAGACCCCATGGCATTCACATTCTGGGTGATTTCTACCCAAATATAATTTTTCTTTTTGTTGGTAAGTTCTCCACCCGTAGGCAACAGTGAAATTAGGGCCTTTTGAGTCCATGGTTCCATCGCTGTAGTGAACAACATAGTTCATCATTTATAGGCCTTGGTTATGATTGCCTTAATTGAACACAAGTCAAAGTCAAATGACCATGTCAGTGTGATTAATATGCAGTGATAAGTGACCGTTTATAATTTATATATTATTTGTGTTGAATACTGACAGCTGTTTGGGGGATTATTTTATGAGGCTGTACTGAAAGGCTGAATACGTAGCATAATGTCTACTTTATATATTTAGCGGATGAACAAATTAAGTGAAAATCTTATGAATAAATGTATACTGTATAATCCAAATATTGGATACACATTTTAAAGTTTCATTACATTTGGTGACAGAAATCCACCCTGAATCCACCGTTCTACTGGGATCAGTTTAATCCTGATTTTTTGGATCAAAGCGATCCCAATCCTACTAAAAGTTTTTGAATTGTTATGATGAATTGAAAATGGGGGACCCTGATGTAAACAAGACGAAAGTCCCTTAACAATTGTATGTATTGAGCTGTACTGTAATCAATCAATCAATCAATCAATCAATCAATCAACAACGCATACTGAAGGTTTGATCCGGATCAAAACCAAGATTTGATTACATAATCCAATCCGATTTCAGAATCATTTTTTTCTTTTGAACAACCCATTTTCAAGATTTGATCAAATCTGTTATCCGAAATCCGATCGGATTACTTTTGAACAACTGGCCCGGATAACACAGCCTATATACACACAGATGGATAGAGAGGGCAGACACATTCAAAATCATTTCAATCAATTCCCACTCAAACTTGTGTTTTCTGCTTCGCCATCTGACTGCATCAACTCTGATTTGATCCAATCAGATCCCTCTCCTCCTTTCACGATGAACCTGCGGAAGGAATGCATATGTGCCTCTGCGGCGCTGTTCCAACGCTCGGCATGAAACGTCCGTTTATTGGCTGATCCGGGTTGCGTCTGTGCAGGAGGGGGTAGCCTGCTGGAGTGAGAGGAAGCAGCAGACAGTCGAGGGAAGCTGAACTCGGGATGCGGGGCTGATAGGATGCTGATGATTTGTCTCAGCGGGTCTCATATTTTGGAGCCTCCCGGAGATGCGCTGTGCGTTATGACGACAAGCCGCTAGGAGGATTACGTGGGACTAGCAGAAAGCAGCCTTTCTTATTGTTATGTAATTCATACTGTAGGAGTCGGACGCGCAGTTGAGATTATCTGGTGAAAAACGGACGAATGGCTAATCTGACCCGCCACAAAGGACACTGTAGCCTATGATTCAACCATCAGATGCACAGAAGAACAGATGAAGGATGACCATACTGGACTATAGCGTGATTTGACCGGTGGCTCATCTCATATAGTAGACGGCGGCGCACAGACGTCTGGAGCCTGTGGAGCGTCTGACTGCTGCTGGCACATATTTTTTTTGGCCGACCGGGGGCGCGTCTCTATTTCATTTGGTCTTCACCGTCCATAAACCAATGTGGATTTGTTTTAGAGAAGGAATAACCATATAATCATAGTTTGTTCTTTTTTGCATTCATTCAAGTATAAGCAGCCAAAACTGTATAAACAATGGCGGGCCCCGAGCAGCAGAAGCAAGTAGAAGCGAAGGCAGATCACATAGATGATGCCGAGCTGGCGCTGCAGGGCATCAACATGCTCCTCAACAACGGGTTTAAAGAGAGCGACCA
Source organism: Notolepis coatsorum (assembly GCF_963971535.1). NCBI lineage: Eukaryota > Metazoa > Chordata > Actinopteri > Aulopiformes > Paralepididae > Notolepis > Notolepis coatsorum. The sequence continues at coordinate 181,955,167 of NC_140166.1, read as the reverse complement.
GCTGTTCAGGAGATACAGGTAACACATTTAGTTGTTGTTTAATTACAGCTGGGCAAAACCTTCTACGTTTGCATCTGACCAAATAGGCCTATAATAATTATTATTATTATTGTATTTGTGTAGCATTTTTCGAAATATTAAATATATATTATTTTTTTATAAAGTGATATTTAATAAAGACAAGTGAAGGCATATTAGACACTAGTATTTACAAGTGGACTTTATTTGGCTAGCAAATCACGAAAGCTGTAAAAAAATAAAATAAAAATAAAAAGGTAGCATTAGTTCTGCAATGTAGAACATAAAGATGAAATTATTTGGATTGCTTTGGAAATTATTTGAATGAAGGTAGGCCTACTATGCCAACACTTGTTTCTTTTATGCATGGCCTGATTATCTTAACTGCATAAACCTGTTTCCAAGATCTAATCACATTAATTTACATAACCTATATCCGCTACTTCCTGATGCACAGTAGCATTCAGGTGTCTGACATGTCTCAACCTCACTCCACGTGCAGCCTTCCATGTACTGACAGAGAACACAGACGATATCAGTTTCTAGCGTCAATATGACAATTGAACAGGAGCTCAGTGCAATGTGCACCATCGCCATCCACAGCAGCACTGCGTTTCTTCATTCGTGACCACAGGAAATGTTTAGGCCTAGGCCTAATTATGGCTTGCCTTCTATGCCCACTGGTATTAATCATGCATCTACTATGTATGTTTCAGAGGTTGACATCATGGTGCTTTGACTTTTGTATCATGGTTACTATTCCCTCTCTTCAAGCCTATTCAAGATGTACAGCTTAACAGATTGTACTCCAGTCACACGGCTGACATTCCTCATGACAGTTGAATGGGCAATTGTTGTTGGAAATGGAAGGCTTGAACACTCCCAGCGACCCAGCGCTGTTTGTGCCAATAGGAGAAACTGCCTCTTACAGGGCTAATTTTAGCTCCCAAGTTAATCAAGCCGCTCTCCCTCCATGCGGCGCCAAATGCTGAGGAGGCAGAGGATGTGACAGAATGTCCCACTGTGTTTCATGGGAGAAGGCTGCTATTAGAAGAGGAAAAACTGTATCAAGTGGCTATTTGGTATTTGCACCGCTATTTCAGTTGCTCAGATTGTAATGATTTGTTTTTGTTGTTGTTGTTTGTCATTTACTGCTCTTTTTCTCCATCATGCTAACTCTCGCCTGTTCTGTTTTCTTAGGACTCACAGTCCACTGATGAGCTTTGGGGCCAGTTTTGTCAGTTTCCTGGTGAGGTTCTGCTTCTATTTGCTTCACCGGTTCCTTATCCATAAGTGGCCGCAGGGGAGAATAGATCATGACATCTCAGGGGACAGATCAGAGGTTAAAGTTGTGCTTTAGTATCCCTGCATCTGACCCCCCATCCTAACTACCCAGGAGCACGTGGGCAGCCACGGTACAGCGTTCAGGCGTCAACTCCAGTCGTAAAGCAAGTACTTTGCTCAAGGGCAATGGCACGAGCATAACTGGCCAGGTCTTTTCGGTGTGGGAGGAATACCTGAGCAAACATGGGGAGAACATGCAAACCCCACGCAGGAAGGCCTTCCCACCCGGGGTTCAAACCCATGGACCTTCTAGCCGTGAGGCACAGTGCTATATCAACCACTGTATGCCTGTAATTGTAACATATTGTAGTGTAATTTGTAGTATGTAGTTTACAACTGTAAAACAATATGATAGATTACCACTATACCTTTAGAACCCAGTTAATCTGAACTTCCAAACTGACCAGATGGATATAATGGACACAAATAAGCATTTCAGTGGTATGCTCTATTGATTGTGTTAGGTTGTTTCAATGCCCTGGTTGTTTCAATGCAATTGCAGGCATTTTGATTGCATGTTTTACTACACGGGGCACGTTGTAATGCAATTGGCATGTGTTTTTCATAATGGTAGGAGGAAGTTAAGGGAGAGTCAATGCCTCATGGATTCAATATTCTATGCCGCCGAAAGGTTTTCCGATTGTACAGTCAAGATAGACAGTATAATACGGAGAGATAATATGAATGTGGAATGAATTCACACCCACCCAGTCACAAATCACAATGCATGGATAGTTTCCCCGGCACATACACTAAACTAGCCAATAGCCCGAGCACCTCACCATAAAACATTTCCACTTCAGGTATTTGGTTTGAAAACCTTCAAGTTGCTTCACTGGCAGACTGCCTACTGAATCTCCCTGCACTTAAAGGAACACGACAACATTACTTACTGTCTTCTCCGGAGTCAGACAAGAAGATAGGTACCAGGATAAGAAAACAGAAAGAGTAATAACCCATGTGAGAGAGAGAGAGAGAGAGAGAGAGTGTGAGAGAGAGAGAGAGCGAGAGAGAGAGAGAGAGAGAGAGACGGAGGACATATTACTCATCCCTAACAGCATTAGTGTAAGTATAGCAATGGTATTGCCATTACATCACCATGAACAAAGCCTTTTTAGGGAGTCTAATGAGGTGTCATCACATGAAATGATCCATCATGTCAAAGCGATTACATCATTGTCACCATCACCATTGTTGTTTACTCTCTTGTTTTTCCCACCCATTACTATAATAGATGCAACTTCATCTGAGAAACAACATTTTTTTTCTTCCTTGCGGAGAAACACACTGCTGCCGCATGTATGTAATGGTCACTATTGACTATATTCACACATCGGCCATTTTGCTCTTATGTCAGGCTCAGGTTGGGATTCCTTTCCACCCTCCCAGGTGAAAAGGAATCCCAACCTGAACATGACATAAGAGCAAAATAGCCGTTGTGTGAATAATGGTCAGATAGGGAAGAGCAGACCCCCCCCCTTCCTGTCACTGCCCCTCATGTCAGAACTCTGGTGCACCCACCATGAAGCAAAAGATGATGTCATCATCTGCCTCCAGATGTACTGTAATTGCCTTGGATGAGGAGGGGGGGGGGGTGACTATATGACAGAAGGCATGACACAAACAATAGTGTACAGGGAAGATATTGTATAGAGAGGCCAAATCCCTTCCGCTAACCACCATGGAACTAAATATTTTTTTCATCCTGTTTGAGTTGTGCCAAGAATTACACATACAGTATGATGTTTGTCAATTTAAAAGATCATTTTACAAGTCAAATAAGTTGATTGACTTGCAGGTTAGCTAATGTTAGCTAATGTTATTGATAGCTTTTTGATGCTATAACGTAACATTAGCTAGCTGACAATTACACTTTTAAATTGACGAACATTCTTCCGAAATAGGGTCCCATGGTGGCCCAGCGGAAGGGGAGGGACTTGGCCTCTATATAGCAGGAGTAATATAATAGTTTTACAATGAAATACTTCATACGGTACCATATCATCTGAGGTGCAATGCTGTTTTTGAATCAGATATTGCCATTGACTTCACCTTTCATTATTTACTCTTCTTTACTTCTTTTCAAATGACTTTCTCCCTAACTAGATCCAAAGATAATCACAGAGGAAAAACATTCAAAGTACACTTTAAAGACAACTAAACAAAGGACTCATTAATGTTTCATTGTGGAGCTTGTGAAGCCAGTTGATTTTGGGCTACACAAACGTGACACGACTCGTTGATTGTGCTGCCAGCTGGGCATCTCACCTGGCCAAATGGTTTTACTCAGTGTAACAAAGGCTGTAAATCTTTTCAAAAGCACACAAAAGCTATAAATATTTAAAAGTGCACGAAAGCTGTAAATCTTTTTCAAATAACACACGGACACAAACAATGCAAATGTCACCGTGCTCCGCCATTCATTCTAACAGTAAAACACAGTAGTCCTTTGTCCTGATCCTGCTTATTGAAGCCGTTACGTAACCGTCACTGCTATTACAACACCATTTTTATTTGTAAGCCTTTGTTCACAGTTTCAATAAAAAAAAAAGGGTCTGCAAAATGTTTGACCACTTTATATAATACACCACCATATTATCGATGCAACGGTGGAAGCCTTTATACATCTTACTGTGTCAGGTTATACATTTAAATACAAAACTCTCAAGAATACATTTCTCTACTGGTAATAGAGGTCTGCACAGAATGTTTGAGTACAGTAGTTATATTTCGTACAGGATGCCTGCCTGTAACCATTTGTAACCACATTCTAAAGGCAATGCCTACTTTCTGTACAGTGGTAGAGTAGGTGAAACACTGGAAAAGCATGATATTGCTATTCTACTGTGAATTATTTACAATATCCAGTAATAGGACACCAAATTATTATATTTTTGTTTGTATACATCTCTCACAAATCAACATATAGCAATCGTGCAAGGCCTCTATTCCCACATGTTTCACCAATGTAATGGAAAGCTAACCACAGGGGTTGTTTTCATGGATGTTGTTGTGTCTGCTGTGTCGCAGAACGCCATGATGACTTTCGAGGAGGAGAAGATGCAAATGGCCTGCGATGACTTGAGGACGACCGAGAAGCTGTGTGAAAGTGACAACGCTGGCGTCATAGAGACAATCAGAAACAAAATCAAGAAGAGTGTGAGTACAGTATGAATGAAGCCAGCTATAAAGACGTGTGAATACAGAAGGAGTGGACTAAACATGTTGTGTACTGCAGGGGCAACTGGACAGATGCCCAGGAAGTTGCTTTCTTCTATTAGCTGGATTGCAGTATGATTTCCGTTAATCGTGTCAAAAGTAACAGAGCATGGATTTGTTTGAATAAATGTCATTCAGAGTTTCATTCCAAAATTAGTTATCAACCATTTGTAAAATTGTACACGTCTGACAAAAATCGCTGACATGGGAGTCCATCCCTTATGGAATATTATTGCAGTCATTGCATATCTTAAAGGCCCAATCAGTGGTTCAAGCGTAAACAAATGTATAGCCCCACCACTAAAAAGAAAAAAAAACGTTTTTATTCTCTAGTCAATTGACTCAACTGTTGATTAAAGGACTAACACTAGGTGACATATGAGCTTTAATATTGTATTTGCTGTATTCTGTGGCTGTAAACAGTTTGTTTACATTGGTAATGTTTGTAATATACCCCACATCTATATGGCTGGACAAAAATATGGATGGGGGCTTTAAAAGCTTTGCTTACAAAAATAATGTAAAAACTCTGGGATGAAACCCTTCATCTCATTCTACTACTGGATAAACTGCATCCCGTTTTGCCATCTGTCTCTTCCTAATTCACAGACATTATGCAATCGAGATAACATTGTTTACAGTCTTCAGCTTCAGGCATAATTATGTTGGCAACAATGAGATCATGCCAAACCTTACTCTAAAATCTGATTAGTGGCTCTTTGAAATGCAATCAAGGGAAGAGAGTGTGTGGAGAGGGAGGGGGGAGGGGGGTTAGAAGTTATGTCTTTCATGGATTTACAGAGAGCTCCCTGATCATTTTGCTGCTGGGGAAATCTCAGATGGAGTGTATGTAATGCTCTTTGTATATGTATGCATGCATGCATGTGTGTGTGTGTGTGTGTGTGTGTGTGTTTCCACCATAGATGGATTCCCAGAGGTCAGGGGTCGTGGTTGTTGACCGCCTACAGAGACAGATTATCGTCGCAGACTGCCAGGTCTACCTCGCTGTGCTCTCCTTCGTCAAGCAGGAGCTCTCCGGTGAGCAGGTGTCACCCACTCTCACCAGGCTGGACGACCGCTGTCCTTTAGGTGTCACCCACTCTCACCAGGCTGGACGACCGCTGTCCTTTAGGTGTCACCCACTCTCACCAGGCTGGACGACCGCTGTCCTTTAGGTGTCACCCACTCTCACCAGGCTGGACGACCGCTGTCCTTTAGGTGTCACCCACTCTCACCAGGCTGGACGACCGCTGTCCTTTAGGTGTCACCCACTCTCACCAGGCTGGACGACCGCTGTCCTTTAGGTGTCACCCACTCTCACCAGGCCAGACGACGCTGTCCTTTAGGTTTCACCCACTCTCACCAGGTTAGACGACCGCTGTCCTTTAGGTTTCACCCACTCTCACCAGGCCAGACGACCGATTGATTGATTGATTGAAAAGTTTATTAACAGATTGCAGAATGGGTACAGTACAGTACAGCTCAATACATACAATTGTTAAGGGGATGCAGACCAGAGAAAGACTGTCTTGTTTACATCAGGGTCCCCCATTTTCAATTCATCATAACATATATGACATACATGACATACAGATAGACAGTACTGCTACATCTATACATTTATGACATATCAGATTTGCAATACAGTACTGTTTGTGATACAAAAGTGTCCAGAAAAAGAGTGTATATACATTTGGCGTAGAAACTGTACATTGGAGGAGGTTGGGTGGGTGGGGTGGGGTTGGGTGGGTTGGGTGAGGGCTGTACATTGGAGGTGGGGGGGGGGGGGGGGGGGGGGGGGGGGGTTGGGTAGGGGGGACACACACATTTTACACTGTACATTGGAATACTGACAAAGCCTTACTTGGTCATTTACTGTACAACTAGGTTAGGACATTTGTAGGGGCCAGTTTCGAATTGCAGTCTCGCGTAGGTGTTTTTTTAGAGTGTTTTTGAAAGTGGGTAGTGATTCACATTCCTTTACAGCTTGGCGGTAGGGCGTTCCACATTGATGTGGCATAATTGCGAAACGTGTTTAGTCCCTTGTTTGAGCCGAATCTGGGTTTTACATGATTTGTGGAGCTCCCTCTGGTGTTGTGATCGTGGTATTCACTGACCTTTGGGAAGTATTTTGACATGTACATGGGTACCTTGGTCGCGTAGTGTATCTTGTAGACCAGGCCCATTGCAAGTTGCTGTACTCTGTCGTCTACTCTAACCGCTGTCCTTTAGGTTTCACCCACTCTCACCAGGTTAGACGACCGCTGTCCTTTAGGTGTCACCCACTCTCACTAGGTTAGACGACCGCTGTCCTTTAGGTTTCACCCACTCTCACCAGGCTAGACGACCGCTATCCTTTAGGTGTCACCCACTCTCACCAGGTTAGACGACCGCTGTCCTTTAGGTTTCACCCACTCTCACCAGGCTAGACGACCGCTATCCTTTAGGTGTCACCCACTCTCACCAGGCCAGACGACCGCTATCCTTTAGGTTTCACCCACTCTCACCCACTCTCACCAGGCTGTCCTTTAGCTCATGGATGGGGTTGTGTGTGTGTTGACCGTTTAGCTTCTAATTCTGTTGTTTCTCAAATGATGATCATACCTTGCACACTAACACTCCGTATACAATACATTTTATTTTACACTTTGTCAAAAAGAGGCAGAGAAATGGTACATGTATTATAGAAGACAAAGCGCCTAATGACAGAACAAGATTGGTTTTAAATAAAATGGTTTATATATGGAGCAGGATTGTGCGATTTCATTCTCCTTAAGTTTATACATGGCACCTCGTGAACTTTACTTTGGTGCGCTTTGCTCTCCTGTACATCTCAAATGACGATTGACAAAGAGTTCAATTTCGACCCCCCCCCCCCCCCCCAGCATATATTAAAGGAGGCTGGATCCTCCGTAAGGCCTGGAAGATGTACAACAAGTGCCACAGCGACATCAGTCAGCTGCAGGAGACCTGTCAGAGGAGGACGTCTGTCCACCAGGACTCCCTCTCGTCCGACAACGCCAACCACAACGCCCCGTGGAAGGCGCTGTGACGGCCGAGGCCCTGGACCGGCTCAAGGGTTCCGTCAGCTTTGGCTACGGCCTCTTCCACCTGTGCATCTCCATGGTACCGCCGCACCTGCTCAAGATCATCAACCTACTTGGTTTCCCCGGCGACCGTCTCCAGGGTCTGTCGTCCCTCATGTACGCCAGCGAGAGCAAGGACATGAAGGCCCCGCTAGCTACGTAAGTTATAATAATAATAATAATAATAATAATAATAATAATAATAATAATGATGATGATGATAATAAATGTTACTTATATTGTGCTTTTCTAGAACTCAAAGTCGCTTTACACTAAGGGTGGTGGTACAAACATTTAAACACAATTTAGTTGAAAAATGGCTTAAGTGTTAAATTAAATGCATAAGAGTATGTTACATTAATCTAGTATGCTATGAAAATTACTGTTGGTGGCAGTTCAATGGTGACTCACTAGTAAAAATAAATAGCATACAGTACTTATTACATTACAAAACATGACATAGCTGCTTTGTGCATATCCTGCCGTTGCTATACATACAATTAAAATGTTTTCGTACAAAATTAGGTGTTGTATTTCTATCTCACTTAACCCTTTCACTGCCACACTACAGAAGGTTAACCTTTCACTACCACACTACAGGCGGGTCTGTAGTGTGGTAGTGAAAGGGTTAACCTTCTGTAGTGTGGTTGTGAAAGGGTTAACCCTTTGTTGTGTGGCAGTGAAAGGGTTAAACTCATAGTTGAACTCAACTTTGAAAGTAAAGTTGAGTCTAGTATCATAAACCAACATGTTGCTTCAGAAAGACTTCACATGGACTTCATTGGAGACAACCCATACTGTGTAAGTGACTTAGGGGTGATATGTATGAAAGAAATTCACATCATGATAATCATCTGGCATTTTTCTGATATCAATATATATCATGATATAGTAAACAGTATGCAAAATGGCAACATAAATAATCCAATTGCTGTTCATCACATTGAAATGCATGATAATGTAAAGTGACATAAAACTAAAACTCAGTTATTTTCAATATTGATCTAATTTTGAGATAAATGCAAGTTCATATGTGGTTGCTATCATTCATTTAGATGACGGAATTGTGCGCAATGATATCACGACATCGCAATTTCATCACTATTCAATAATGACACGATAAACCATAATATTGCATTATCACCCAGCCCTGAAGTGCCAAATCTGGACTTCTTTTTTGGATGTAGGTTTTATATTGATCTCTTCTCTCTTTGCTCAGATTGGCCCTCCTTTGGTACCATACAGTCGTGCTCCCTTTCTTTGCTCTGGATGGCTCAGACACACAAGCAGGTCTGCTGGAAGCCAAAGCCATTTTGCAGAGGAAGTCGGTGGTTTACCCCAATTCCTCCCTCTTCATGTTCTTCAAAGGACGGGTTCAGAGGCTAGAGGTATGTATTGGCTGAGAGTATTTCTAACACATTGTATTGATACAGTATTGAATTTGGATGGGTACAAAGTGGTATTCACCAGTCAGACTGTTCTCAGACCTGAGGAATATGTAGAGTTATTCACTGGTCAGACTGTTCTCAGACCAGAGGGATACGTACAGTTATTCACCGGTCAGACTGTTCTAAGACCAGAGGAATACGTACCGGTCAGACTGAAAGGGCAGATGCTACAAGATGTCCTCTTGAAGGAATATCATCAACTTCTGGAATGTTGGAAGTATAGATGTTTAGACTCGCTAACCCTTTGCTAACCAGTCAGACCTTTTAGTTGACCAGTTAGCAACGTTAGCACCTGTGGTCTGGGCAACCCAGGTTCAATACCTGGCCCACTGAATTCACTACAATTATGCTTGGGTAACACTTTATAATAACACTCAGTTATAAGACCTTTATAAGGTATTTGTAGATAATGAACTAATCATGAACAAATCATTTATATACATTCGTAAATTATTATTAAATCATTTATAACTATATTTGTATAACATTTACAAATTAGTTCTACATTATTTATAACTCATTATAACAAACATTGTTTGTACTTGATTTGTTCATCATTAAATAATGTTGTTTAATGTGTAGTAACACATTTGTAGATGCTTTGAAAAATGGATATGAAAAAACGACTATACTGTACCTCCATTTATTTGTTCATGTTCAACAAATGATTTGTTAATAGTTAATTATTTGTTTACTTTTTCATCACCTGTTACAAATGTTGTAGACAAGGGCGGCCAGGTGGCGCAGTGGGCAAGGCGCTCGCCACCAACGCAGGAGATACTGGTATCGAGCCCAGCTCTCTGCGTTGCTTCCGGCTTGGCCGGGTCGTTGTAAACAGCGACTCCTACAGTTCGGTCGGGACGCCTGCTCAGCGAGGAAAGGATCTAAGGGGGGTAGTGTGATCCTTCCACACGTTACACCCTCTCAGTGAGAGTCCGCGCTGCCAGGTGAAAAGAAGCAGTTGATTGGCTACACATGTGTCGGAGGAAGCATATGATAGCCTCCACTCTCCCAGACTGACTGTAGGGGGTAGGTGCGCAGTGACCAGGAAGGGGATTGGGAATTGGTATAACGACTAACATTGGGATGGGAGAAAAACTTTTAAATTTAAAAAATTTAAAAAATGTGTAGACAGCTTTCGGATACACCCTTCTTTGTGACATCAAACAGTGACAGAATTAGGACTACATTAGCAGAGCAAGGTTATTCGTGCAGCCCCAAGCTTTTAAGGTATGAGCAGGCTAAACACCTTTTTTAGAATAGAATAGAATGATCTTTATTGTCATTGTTACAATGTTACAACGACATTTAAAATGCAGCCCTAGGTGCTAGCCGTCACACAGTCCTAGATCATAAAAACACAGTCCTAAACACAGTATTAAATATAAAAACAAGACATAAACATAAACAGGGGGGTGTAAAAGATAATTGCACTATCCCTTAGTGTTGTGTGTGTGTGTGCGTGTGCATGGGGGGGGGGGGGGGGGGGGGGGGGGTCCAGGGGAGATTGTTGTTTTAAATTTTAGCTGAGTTTAGTGCACATATGGCCCTGGGATAAAAACTAAACTTCAGTCTGTTAGTCCGGGTGGGCATGACGCTGAAACGCCTGCCCGAGCGCAGCCGTATGAGGTGTTTGTTGTGGTGTGGGTCTTTCAGTATTTTGACTGCCTTCTTAAGACAGCAGCAGGAGTTGTATAGTTCTTCCAGTGAGGGGAGAGGGCAGCCGATGATTTTCTGGGCCGAATTGACGACCCTCTGGAGCGCCTTCCTTGACCACACGTTGATGCAGTAGGTGAGGATGCTTTCCACGGAGCAGCGGTAAAAGGACACAAGCAGGTCTTGTCTGAGGTGGTAATTCCTGAGTATTCTCAGGAAGTAGAGTCTCTGTTGTACCTTTTTCACGATCGCCTTGGTGTTGGTTCTCCAGGTTAGGTCATCCTCCAGGTCAGCTGTTAGAAAAAATTGTTGCTGGTCTCCGTGCACAGATTTTATTTTTTATTTTATCTCTTCCCACGGCAACTATGGATAGGGAATTTCTTTATTTAATTAAAATGTTCACGACAACATGGATGCATGTACTCTGCCAGCATGTTTAATATCCATAATACTAAAGGTTTGACTAAGATTTTTATGAAATTTTATTGTAAAAAAAAAAGAAAAAAGAAAAGTTTTTTTTTACCATCATTAGCCTTTTCATGTCACGCACCACCTAGAGGGCGCGCGCGCACCACAGTTTGGGAACCACTGCTCCAGGTGGACGCCCAGGAATTTGATGACCGAGACTCTCCACGCATCCCCCGTCGATGTACAGGGGCTGTATGTCGGTCTTATTCCTCCTGTAGTCCACGATCATCTCCTGGGTTTTTAGCGTATTCAGCTGCAGGTTGTTGATTTTGCACAGGGCTGACAGCTGCTCCTCGACTAGACTGATCGCGGTACGCGGTCTCGTCGCCTTTTGAGATGCAGCCCACCACGGTGGTGTCGTCAGCGAACTTGCTGATGGTGTTGCTGGGGTGGACTGCGGTGAAGTCGTGGGTGTAAATATAGTAAAAAAGGGGACTCAGCACGCAGCCCTGGGGGGATCCGGTGCTGAGGCTGATGGCTGTGGAGGTGTGGGGGCCTATCCTGACCCTCTGGGGGCGGTCAGACAGGAAGTCCTTGGACCACCGGCAGAGGGGATGGTTTAGTCCAAGATCCATGAGTTTGGGCACTAGTCTGTCAGGCAGGATGGTATTGAATGCAGAGCTAAAGTCCACGAAGAGAAGCCGTGCGTAGCCCCCCCCCTCTCCAGATGGGACAGGGTAGAGTGGAGAGTTGTGGCGATGGCATCCTCCGTGGACCTGTTGGCTCTGTATGCAAACTGGTGGGGGTCTAGTCTGGGTGGGAGGCTAGAGATGATGTGGGGCTTGAGTGTCTTTTCAAAGACCTTCATGGGTAGGGAGGTGAGTGCGACTGGACGGTAGTCGTTCAGGCAACTGATGGAGTTCTTCTTTGGGACCGGGATGATTATGGAGGTTTTCAGGCAGGGTGGGATGATGGCTTGGGACAGGGACTTGTTGAAGATCTTAGTGAAGACAACCAAATAAAACCAAGTAAAGTAAATCTGTTCCATAATTTCCGACCTACAATTCTTAGGTCCTGGTCAAGGTAAGGACTATGGTATCAATATTGCGTTGAACCGATAATTCTTTCCCCGCAATCGGAGCGTGTGTCTGTAATGTACTGTGTAACGTATTCCGTTGGTGACGATCGAAGCATAGAACCCCCCCCCCCCCCCCACACACCCTTTCATGTATGAATGAAAAAAGTATCTGTTTTTTGCATCTTGATCGGAAGAAACTCAATGACAATCGACTATATTATTAGACCCATAGCTATAATATATAATAATAATATAGCATGTTAAAAGGCGATGGCATTTCAACGGTAAGGTAAACAGTGACCCCTGGTGCTGAAAGTGTTAATGATGAATAGGCTTCACTTCAGATTAGGGCACACAATAGCATCTGCAAATGATTTATAGATGTTTTATGAATGTCTTAACAAATCATTACATGAAAAGACAAGTCTGGTAATTGCTTCGTGTGTATTCATAAAAGTCCACAAATAAACAAACTATTAGACATTTGTTAATGATGAATATAGGCTTCACTTTAGATTAGGGCACACAATAGCATCTGCAAATGATTTATACATGTACAGTATGAATGTCTTAACAAATCATTTGTTGAACATGAACAAATAAATGGAGGTACAGTATAGTTGTTTTTTCATAACCATTTTTCAAAGCATCTACAAATGTGTTACTACACATTAAACAACATTATTTAATGATGAACAAATCAAGTACAAACAATGTTGATAATGAGTTATAAATAATGTAGAACTAATTTGTAAATGTTATACAAACAGTTATAAATGATTTAATAATAATTTACGAATGTATATAAATGGTTTGTTCATGATTAGTTCATTATCTACAAATACCTTATAAAGGTCTTATAACTGAGTGTTATTATGAAGTGTTACCTATGCTTGTAATGTAAGTCAACACTGGAGAAATATAGGCCAGTATTTTCAGAAGCATTTGAAGTTTGAAATGTTGCTTATTTCAGGAAGTCATTTCCATAGTCCTACCCTCCAAGAATCAATTCAATGTCAATTATTAACAACTTACAGACAATTCATTCAGTGACCAACATAATGATCAGCCACCTGCCTCTCTTGTCTCACATACAAAATGTGCACGAGTGTGCATCTAAGATGCATTATGTTTAAATTATCCTGTGCTGGCCAGCGGACATTAAATATAGATTGCTCGTGTGCTCTCTCTTCTATCCCCAGTGCCACATCAACAGTGCTTTGGTGTCTTTCCATGATGCGTTAGAGCTTGCATCAGACCAAAGAGAGATCCAGCATGTGTGTCTGTATGAGATTGGTACGTGTTTTACAAGTTTATGTCTATGTTTATGTCTATGTTATGCCTTGATATAATTTAGACTGCTCTGTCTGCTTTTTGATACATTTGTGTGTGCCTGATTGTTTTGATAACACAGATGTCTTGATAAAAACGATATATATTTGCATTACTGTAATCTCAGCATGTGAACTACAGAATGCTTTAGCCCTAGGATATTGGTGTGCGGGTGTCTCTACCTCTCAAGATTGTTTTGCTCTACTGACTCCCCGAAAGAAGCATTTGATCCCCTAGTATTACTACAGGCGCAGTATCCATCATTTCCTGGCTGTTATCATCAGCCTTGACATACTGACACTAGGCTTAGGGTGCAACATTTATTTAATTATGTATGAATATACCTGTGTCTTTATTTCAGGTTGGTGTAGCATGATAGAGATGAACTTTGCTGATGCGTACAGGTCATTTGAGAGACTGAAGAACGAGTCACGGTGGTCACAGTGTTACTACGCCTACTTGACTGGAGGTGAGGCTGTCAACACCCTGACGAACATTAACACTGCTGAGAAATATGATATATATATAATATAATATAATTGTCCTGTGTGTCCCTTTTCAGTATGTCAGGGTGCCTCAGGTGACCTGGAGGGAGCTACCGGTGTTTTCAAAGATGTCCAGAAACTGTTCAAAAGGAAGAACAACCAGATAGAGCAGTTTGCGCTCAAAAGGGTTTGTGTTTTCTTGCTCTTTCACTGTTTACTCGCCCTTGACTGTGACCTTTTTGGCTACTTGCTATGTTGGTCAGTCTAGAACATGAGCTCCCTTTACTGTTGCACTTGTTTTACGCCATTCTTGATAAACGCATCTGTTAAATGCCTAACATGTAGGGTTGAGTATAGAGTGGTACCAGTTCCAACATGGTCAATACGACCCGGATCAACCGAATCACGTGTGACACTGAAATCAGTACCAGAATCATGAGGATCCATGTACTTGCATTGTAAACAGTGAGTTGCAGCCATAATGTTGATGGTGGTGATTTGGTGTTTGCATGGTATTTATACAAAATAAACAAGTATTGATTTTGGCACTGGTTAGGGACCAGCATCGTTTTCAAGTATCGGAATTCAAACGATACCCATATTCTGAAAGTTGTCACCACAGATCATCACAAAAATAGCTTCTTCTCTGCTTCATTTGTCCTCAGGCTGAGAGACTGAGGAAAATGTCACCCACCAGAGAGCTATGCATCCTAGGAGTAATTGAAGTGCTGTACCTGTGGAAAGCCCTGCCCAACTGCTCCTCCTCCAAACTGCAGATGATGAATCAGGGTAAGTAATCAACCATTATACATGTTTATCTTCATACATGTAGATTGGTTCTTTACTGATCCCAGAGAGAAGGTGTGGTCATCACACAGCAGCCAGCTGCCTATACAGTATATGTGACAAAATGGGACAGATTAAAATGTACCACATAACTGTAGATGTGCCTACTGTACCTAAAGGCAAAAGTCAACTTTAGAAACAACTATATCAATCAGTCAATGAATGAATCAATGAATGAATCAATGAATGAATCAATCAATCAATCAATGAATCAATCAATCAATCAAAAATAATCTGGGAATGACTAGTCACCCACAACATCAGGAAAACCTTTGGTTATTGATTAACAGAACAGAACAAGGCATCCTGGTAGCTTAGTGGGCTAAGGTGCATCATGATTCAGGGTTTGAATCTGGCTTATGTCCACTGTTCATACTCACTCTCCCATCACTCTTCACTGAATACTATTAACATTTCGTTTCTCTATAGTTTATCCCATTGCTCATTTCTGTCTTGTTGTTTTCAAATCAATGCAATGTAGTAAATTGTACAGTCTGTGACATTTTCCACTTGTGCCTGGTCAGTGTTACAGCGTTTGGACGAGGCGTCATGCAGAGGCCTGAAACACCTCCTACTTGGTGCCATTCACAAGTGTCATGGGAATACTAAAGACGCCATAGAGGTAGAACTCTTTATGCATCACGAATGACTCTAGATCAGTGGTCACCAACCTTTTTAAGCCCAAGATCACTTTTTTTTTTGGTGAAGGCAAGATCTACCTATTGAAGCGTTGAGAGAAAAAGACAGCCACAATTGTACTTTAAACTAAATGACTTTTATTTGCCTGTATTCTAATTACATGCAATGTCAAAGTAGAACTGTAATATGTACTCTCAGTCAGTGCTAACTGCAGCATCACTTCACATAAAAAAATAAGTAGAACTGTAATATGTACTCTCAGTCAGTGCTAACTGCAGCATCACTTCACATCAAAAAAATAAGTAGAACTGTAATATGTACTCTGTCAGTGCTAACTGCAGCATCACTTCACATAAAAAATAGTCTAGATAATCAACAGTGGGGATGTCACACTTGTACTCTTACTCACATAATATATACTCAGATTCAAATTCTTTATTGCCCATATTTATTGTAACATATAATAACTGACCCTCATCTGCACCTTTGATTATTACTTTTCTCATATTCAGAGGTAATCATATTGTTTACACTGTTTATTTTTTCCCCTCATATTTTCTTAATATTCAGATCTAACATTTTTGCCTATATTTATGTATTTCTATTATTACCATGCCCATACATGTACCCCCCCATCCTGCTATGACACCCGAATTTCCCCAAGGGGATCAATAAAGGAATATATTATCTTATCTGTCATGGTATCAAGGCTAGAATATAACATCAAGTATTAATCTTCCTCTGCTTATCCAGTCGTTCCAGCTGGCTGCTAGAGACGAATATGGACGGCAGATCAACTCGTATGTCCAGCCATACTCTGTCTATGAGCTGGGATGTGTCCTCTTGGCTAAACCAGAGGTGAGTCTGTTTCCAACATGTGTCAATGTGATGTTTTCACGGGTCTATAGTAATGTAAAACAAACATGTTTTATATTTAAATAATAGTCACATGAGTACATATTTAACTTTAACTCAAACCTTTTGGTTGTATCAATGCAGACGGTGGGCAAGGGGAGATCATTTCTTCTTCAAGCGAAGGTAATGTTACGTGATATTCAAATGCATGCTTATTAGTGACGTGATGCCTGCGAATGATCGGACTCTCTTTTGGTATGAACGAAGGGAAACAAGTCATACTTGGTGGGAGCCGTTATCTTTAATTTCATTACAAAAGCTGCAACAATGTATCGTTCACTTCACTCGCGCTCCTATTTAAATTCAAGCAGAAAATACAGAGTTTCTTTTAATTCGACATTGCAACCATGTTTTACTGTAAGAACGAATCAGGGACATTGTCGAGGACCGGATATGGTCGAGGACAGATTGCTTAATTCAGGGACTGGCCCCGATAATCCCTTTAGTATAGGCCTATATTTCTTCATTCAAACTTTGGTGGACGCTTAATGTCACACTCATGTTGGATATCATACATACATTTGAACGATTTGAGGCTTTGTTTCCAGGGGCTTAAAAGGAACACGCCAACTTTTTGGGAAATTCGCTTATTTGCCCTGGAGTTAGACAAGCAGATACATACCCTTTTCTTCTCTGTGCATGCATTAGGCTTAGGGAACAGCCGCACTGTTAGCCTAGCTTAGCGTAAATCACTGGAAGTAGGTGTGCCAGTGTAGCCTAGTTCCATACAGTCACAAAATACAATCCAAATACAACTCCAAAACATTCCTGTAAAACATGTTGTGACCTGTGTATTTACCACGTGGAGAAAACATTTATAATAATTATACATTTTCTAAGCAGATATATACTATTTTTTGCCGAACCACTGCGCCCAGAGTATATATCTGCTTAGAAAACAAAAATGTCAAAAAGATTTTTTTTCTCCACATTGTAAATTCCATAGGTCACAACATGTTTACAGGAACGTTTTGGAGTTGTATTTGGACTGTATTTCGTGACTGTTGGGAACAGTAGGCTGTTCCCTACTGCATACAGAGATGAAAAAGATATGCATCTGCTTGTCTAACTCCAGGGTAGATGGCAAATAAGCAAATTTCCCCAAAAGTTGGCGTGTTACTTTAAATATAATTTTTTTAAAACTGATAAACCAAGTAACTCATGCCCCCTAAAAAAAAGGTTGGAAAGGGAAGGGACAAAGCCAAAAGATCTGGCTCCCTTCAAAGAGCCATACTATTATATAGTAGCATGTCTTATTTTCCACACTGGATTACAGTGCTCTGCGTCATGGTGTGACATCACACTGGAATACAGTGCTCTGCATCATGGTGTGACATCACACTGGATTACAGTGCTCTGCATCATGGTGTGACATCACACTGGAATACAGTGCTCTGCATCATGGTGTGACATCACACTGGATTACAGTGCTCTGCATCATGGTGTGATATCACACTGGAATACAGTGCTCTGCATCATGGTGTGACATCACACTGGATTACAGTGCTCTGCATCATGGTGTGACATCACACTGGATTACAGTGCTCTGCGTCATGGTGTGACATCACACTGACCAGGTTTCTTCTCTCCCCAGGAGGACTATACAGGCTATGACTTTGAGAACAGGCTCCATGTACGTATCCATTCAGCCCTAGCCTCGCTGAAGGAAGTAGTGCCCCAGTGACTTCACCACTGAAGGGAAGTTGACTCAGCGAACCGAGCGATGCTCTCTAACAAAGGCATGGCTCTTTACAATAAATTGAAAGCCATTAAAAAAAAACCACAGTATGACACACTAGTGGGCCAGGCTGATTTATTTTTTCTTCTTCTTCTTCTCCATTTTAGGTGTTTTTCAGAACCAAAATACGGTAGCTTACAATTTCACAACTCGTAACAACAAGCCTCCATAACGTATGTATTTTGAAGGATTTGAGGGGTGGATTATCTCCTTCCCTCTATGAGCCATTTAATACATAAAATGAGATCATGTTATATAATATTTACTTCACCGTGAGTAGTGGTATAGGGAGGTGTAGTCTGACGTCACTTTAGTTTCCAGCGCGGTCCACCCATATAGGGATTTATCATTGGGAAAATGTATTATTGGCTATTGTAATAATTCTGCCTCATGAACATTGGTAAGCTTTCCATTTTTGCACACAATTAGTTCCCTTCTTTCGCTAACATTATTGTTTAAGCATTTTTGGTTGAAATAAAGTTAGTTATATAAGTTGTTGTTAAAAAAGAGCGCCAAAGTTAAGTGTAGTTCCTCAGTGAACGAAAACGTAAACATTGTTATTTTGCTACATTTACGATTAATTAACTATAGATTGTGGATGAATACACACAGAAAGATACACCATGCCAATGTTCATGCTTTATTTGTTTTAATCTAGACGATTTAGAAATGGGTCCATTGGAAATACATTGCCATTTCAAGGAGGGTGGACTGTGCGGGAAACACCAATGATGACATAACCACTACATCTCCCTATACTGGCAGTACAGTCATGCATTTGATTATATTCCTTGGAAACATGCAGGAGACATTAAAGCTTCAAAAACCAATACAGAAATAGATTTTATTGCTTTGGCCATTCATTTTATTTGTTAAATTTACTGACTGATCGAACTAGAAACCATGTCAAAAGTGTAACACATTCTTCCTACAGTAAGAGTGTATTTTCTTCCGATACAGTAGCCTGTTGACAAACATTGTATTGGCAGTTTATACACTGTTTTATCGATAACATCCTATAATACGTCTCCTGCTTGAAATCTCTAAATGTGTTTGATAAGACTGCCACTTGTACTGTGTAAGATTGAACAGGAGCTACTCATAACTGTATAATAATAAGAAACATCACACTGAAATACTATATAATTACAATGCAATCAATTGACTTCCATTTGATAAGGTGCATAACAACAATGTAAAGTGTTAAATCAGTTTTTCATGGAACACCTTATCATGCTACTATCCTGAACAGTATTACTGTCCTCACATTCCGGTAGTGTGTCATCTAACATGTAAGATATCTAGGAATAGAATATCTGGGACATTCAGCACACTTCACTGTTGCCCAAATGACGCTATGGACTTTGCCTTTTTATTTGTATTATAATAAAAACATTTTAAACCAGTGGACATTGATCTGTGCACTATGCATGGTTATGGCAGGGTGACTCAAAAACTGTAACATTACTGTAAATCAGATCCATCTCCCCTCAAAAACATAGTAATAAATAACATACAGTGCTGTAAGGTTCATCATCAAAAGATGCTGCTAAATATCAGCATTATAAACTTAATAGAATACTGGCAAACTTATTTTGATAATGTTTTTAGCAAAAACGTGGCTTTTCTATCAGGCCACACAAGAGATGAGTGAATTGATCAAGTAACAGAAGTATCACGTTACAGGTGTCATTTATGCAACGACTGTAAGTTCCTCAAGGGGCGAGTCTCCTCCCAGTCTTCAAAACCACCAGTCCTCCGCTGGTCAGCATGATAGACGACCGTGCCACCAATGAAGTTAATTCAGAAAGTGTGTTATTGATTAGAAAGGGAATATTTCTACCAGAAGAGCGAGTTTAACCAACCTCTTCAACTCTTTTACATACATAATGATGTATCAAATAAAAATGCAGGGTATTGCCTTATATTAACGAGCACTCTCAGATATGGTCATTAATTAAGCAATAATGAGCAAAGAATAGGGAAGTCACAGTAGAGAAAACGACTATCACAATGGTTTCTTTTTGTCTCCAAGATTAAAGACTGTGTATGAATACGTTTGTTTTGTCCACACTAAGTTGTTTAGACGGCTCCAATCATCTCCTGTGACTGTGATGGATGTAAAATGTGGTTAAATGTTGAGGTGCCCACCGCTGGGTGTGGCTGGAGCAGTACAAGAGATGTGTTAAAGAATCAATAAGAAGTCACCAGTCTAACAGACAAAAAGATTTAGTTACCGTTATTGAAAGAATGTGTCTTGTCCACTCTGTCATGGGGGTTTGGACCTTGTTGAAATTGGGTTTCATGTAACAGGATGTTTTTTCCGTGTGGTACTGAACTCTACAATAAAGTAAAGTTAATCCAGCGAAATACTGCAGTGGTTCTTCATTATATTGATAAATGGTGCATTTATATAGCACTTTTATCCAAAGCGCTTTACAATTTTGTTCCTCACATTCACACACCGACGGCAGAGGCAACCATGCAAGGTGCCAATCAGCTCATCAGGAGCAATTAGGGGTTAAGTGTCTTGCTCAAGGACACTTGATTACCAGAAGACTTGCCCGATTTGACCTGTGCTTCATTTAAAAAAACAAATGTTCCATGTTGACACATTGACATGAGACCTATGTAGTAGAACAAATCTAGTTATTGAACATAGCTAGTCAGATTTTTGGAACCCTAGCCTAATTTCTTACTTACCAATGACGGAACAGGTTGAAGATCCTGAGCTACTTGATAAAGGATATGTTTTTGCAACGGGTGTACTGTACCACCTTCTCCTATTGACAATTAGTCAATATAGTCATCAGAAACCATGGACCCCAGCAGAGGCCAAAGAGAAGAAAGTAATAATAATAAAAAAAACTAAGAGAGGGCAGAACTTGGGATTGGTCAATTGAGGAGACAATTCATTGTGTCAGCCAGCTTCTAGTTGTAGTGCTGTCCATGGTTCTGACTCAAGAAGAGTGAGCTCACCACAACCAAGGCCAATTCAACATGTTTATTACCGTGGCTGGAATTACATCTGCAGTCCCCACCATCTCTGCCAAAGTGCTCTTGAGCAAGGCACTGCCCCCCAAAGCTGGCCCATGCAGGGGCGTTGCACCACAGGCAACCATGTGCTCCGACTTCTGTGAAGAAAGGTGTAGTTGACTGTATATGTGTATCTAGGATTATTCTATTTTAAATCAACCCAGTTGATAAATAATGTGTTAGCTACCTACTAGTTATTAGCTGCCAGCCTGCCAGTATTCAAAAGAAATA
The DNA here is from genome assembly GCF_963971535.1 of Notolepis coatsorum. Lineage (NCBI taxonomy): Eukaryota > Metazoa > Chordata > Actinopteri > Aulopiformes > Paralepididae > Notolepis > Notolepis coatsorum. The sequence goes on along the minus strand of NC_140166.1, from coordinate 181,933,688 downwards.
GTGCCTGTGACTTCGTCCCTGCTCAGTGGTGTCCCCTGGCGGCCAGAGCAGGGGGATTCGTTTAGGCTCCCATGATCAGACCATGCGTCTGCGGTTGATTATCCATTTTAGAAATGAACAAACAAACATAAATTCACAAACTAGGCAATATCTTTTATTTAGGTAAGCCTGCATTGATTTATACTCATGAATTCATAACAAACTACCATGATTTGTTTAAAAAATTTATATACAAACATTTTCTTGAAGGCTGGGCACAACAAGGCCTATTCCAGACTTATTTTCATCTAGGCTATCTAATATCCATAATTTGCCTCATTACAACATGTAGCTTATACCTTTTCCAACAAAGATTTAGAGTCTGCTCATTGTGAAGACAACAGAAGACACAGCTGAACTAGTCCCCAAGGAATCTGCATTATGTATTGTGTAAAATATCCTATAAATATTCTTTGAGACTGCACAGTGGACATTGTAATCAACACACTAATCGTTTTTCTCTCAATTTGCTTATAGATATAATGGTATAGTAAAGAATATGGTGAAACTCAAATAAATAATAAAACTACATTCAACTATGCCCTGCCTGCGTGTATCGCTTCCGCAACGGAATTCGGTTTCCGGGTTCCTCTGATTGGCCGCGACCCCCACGTGACCCGCCCCCCTATCCACCGCTGCCGTGGCAGCGCGATTGTTTACATCAGGGTCCCCCATTTTCAATTCATTTAGAACGATTACGCCGTAACAAATCATTAAAAAAATATACACCGTTAACTGGAATATGTTGTGCCTTTACACATATGTTGGATTATGTAATTGGTTTGTCATGACAAACAAATAAAAAAAATCGCGATTTACCAGCTGGCTACAACATGTGTGTTGATGTTGTAGTAGCCACCTCCTCCGCGGCAGGAATACTAAGCTCCCCCTTAAGCTCCAGGAGAGAGGGGAGAGGCTGAAAACCCGCAGTTCTTGCCCGCCTGATGGGAGCCGAATCCCCGCATCCGATTTGTCTGATAAATACCCCCAAACATGGAGGTCCCGAATGCATGGAAGTATTGATTGCGCCGTAACGAATCATTAAAAAAAGATACCGTTAACTGGAATATGTTGTGCCTTTACACATATGTTCGATTATGTAATTGGTTTGTCATAACAAACAAATCAAATATCGCATCCGCCGGCTGTCTCTGGCTTGCTCCAGCGGACACCAGAGCTCAGCCCGAGGCGAGAATGTGCTGCCACGAGCGGCATCGCTGAGCTCTGGCTCTGACTACATGCAGTCACTGAGTGTTGTGTTGCTGTAGCCAGCGGGTAAATCGCGATTTTTTTATTTGTTTGTCATGACAAACCAATTACATAATCCAACATATGTGTAAAGGCACAACATATTCCAGTTAACGGTATATTTTTTTAATGATTTGTTACGGCGGTCGTTCTATATGAATTGAAAATGGGGGACCCTGATGTAAACAAGACAAACGTCTTTCTCAGGTCTGCATCCCCTTAACAATTGTGTGTATTGAGCCGTACTGTATTGTACCCATTCTGCAATCTGTTAAATAAAGTTTTCATTCATTCATTCAGTCAATACTTCCATGCGTATAAATTGAGGAAGCGAGCGAGCGCGTCCGCGGCCGCTCGCTCTGCCGACTGCCGCGCGTGGCAGCGGCAGAGCGGTGGATAGGGGGGCGGGTCACGTGGGGGTCGCGGCCAATCAGAGGAACCCGGAAACCGAATTCCGTTGCAGAAGCGATACACGCGCCCTGCGTAGGCTGTAGGAAAAGTCCATGATATTTCCTTTAAAAAGAATAATTAATTAGACAACCTAAATCAGCTCCTGAAGGAGAGGTAAGATAATAATTTCTCAGAATGTGTTAAAAATGCAACGCAATCACACTCACAGTAGTACAGTGATTTAACAAAACACGTAGTGATAATAGATCAAAATGTTCTTATTAGACCAAAAAGGAAAATAAAACATAATTCACAAGTGCTCATTAAAGTTCAAAGTTATATGTCAGACTCTGGTATATATCTTTTTTTACATTAAAATACAGATGACTCGTGTTTTAGATTAACCCATTACTCAAACCAATGGTACCTGCACGTATCTATCTTTTCCACGAAGCAACGAAACACAAAACACTTGTATATAATATATTACATGATCCTGATCTATGTTGGTGTAAGTTTGTGCAAATTAACATACAATATACAGATCAGTGTGAATCACAACAGGCTATTTAAAACAAAGACAGATGAACACTAAAACCACAAACCCATACGCTTCAACAATGCCACAGTGGCTTAATGCAACAATATGTTGAGCTTAAAATCACATTATTAACAGAAAACAATTTGGTCTAAATGTAAATACAAACGCTACATTTCAAAGCCACGCGCTTCACATTTTGTAACAAATTATTGCAATTTTTTGTTATCATTAATAGATTAAGGCCATGTTGTTAAAATCTCCTACAATATTACATATGGCATGTAATTCTCTGGTCCACTAACCCTTTCAGGTGTACGAACGCACATGTGAGATTAGAATTTTGAGATCTGGACATTCAATGACGACAGTGATGATGTCACAGCGGCTACCGGCGGCTATTGGACGCTATGGAGTTTCAGAATTCTAAAATAGAATTCTTAAAAGAATTTCAAAAAAACGTACACATAGAGACGGTTAAAACACAAAAAGTGGAATGCAAGTTCTAGACGGAGCAGTTAGTTGGTCATAACTAATCTCTACGATTCTGGAAATGTCCATCAGTAAATGTCGGGCAACGGGGGATACTTTCTATCCCAGTATCCACTAGAACACAGCCAGTCTTGGGAGCCGTTGTGGGGGTTCTGACCCGGCTGAAACCACCTGGAGAGAAACAGGACAGATGATCGTTGTTCAGAACCAGTTGCTGCCATGAAGTCAAGACATCATAAATTAAATAAAAAAAATAGATACACAAGAAGAAGAGAAACTATTTGAATAATTTTATGGCAAAGTTACAGTATGGTTAATCTGGATGGAGAGTTAAACAATAAATTTTGGCAGCCGGGTAGCGCAGCGGACCAAGCGTCTACCACCACAGAGACAGTGGGATCGAATCCAGCTGTGGTGCTTCCGGGTTGGCCGACCGTCCATACTAACACAATTGGCAGTGTTAGCGGGTGGGAAACCCGGCGAGGGTGGGTCCTGGTCGTTGTAAACAGCGACTCCTACAGTCCGGTCGGGGTGCCTGCACAGCAAGGTAAGGATCTAGGAGAGGTAGTGTGACCTTCCACACGTTACACTCTCCCAGTGAGAGTCCGCGCTGCCAGGTGAAAAGAAGCAGTGGGCTGGGTACACATGTGTCGGAGGAAGCATGTGATAGTCTCCGCCATAGATATATAGAACACTAGATAGCTTACCCGCGCTGCCGGCCAATGGAGAGCGACGTCGTCGTAGGGCGGCCATCTTGCCCCAGGCAGCTCAGCTACTGATAACATTAACACTTTAATCGCCAAAAACGCTGGGACACGTCTTTCCCCGCCATGCTTATTCTGCCAAAGACGCTGGACCACGTCTTTGATATCAATATTTCAAAAATCTGTGATCGAAATCATATTTCTCCCCCGGAGACCTGAGATCTACTGTTGAGCCCCTCTCAACTCTCCAACGGTTCAAGAGCGCCATCTGGTGGCCGATCGGTGGATCGCCCAAACAGGAAGTGATGCGCCGGATGTGGTGCTCTCCCATATTTCGTCCGGGCACTCGCTATCGTTAGCGGGACTCCATCTTGATACACTGGACATCGATCGGTTGCAAATAACTCGATAAACAACATGATTTGGACGTATATACTATTATACAACCTGGAAATGGATCGCATATTTGTACATCCCATAATAGGAACATTTCTGTTCCACGCTCATCGCCCAACGGCGCGAGGAAGCTATGGTGAGTTTCAACGTTATTTTTCAATGTGTTCGATACTAACTGCTCTAATGATCATATCACCCACACTAGATGAATCATATAACGTTGGCCACGGAATTATAAACGACCCCCCCCCATCCGGTCATCATCAGATCATACGTAGTAACTTCTAGAAGCACGTCCATTTGAAATTTTTTATCTCGCGCAGATTCCTATCAAACTATTTCATCATCAATATAATGCATTTGGAGCTATAAATCACGTTCTGGAGAAAGCTGCAGAAAACGATAAAAACATACTTATACTTTAGACCGTATTTTAGTATGAATATGTGAATGAAAAAGTATAACGTTGCTACACCCTGAACAATAGATATAGGACGTTGAATTGGCCATAGTAATGTCAATTTAGCAATACAATTTAAAAAGTTCTAGCCCTGCAAAGAAGGGGAACTTCTCCATATTAAATAGGGCTGGCGGAGGATGGTAAATTATGAATTTAAGCATGGCGATCAAAGTGTTAATGTCTATGGTGCATGTACTATTTAAATAACCATAGATTGCTCAATTCTTTACCTATTTTCAAACGGGTTGGTTTGCTATAAACATCAAAGATGTAGTTATGATACTGCATACTTATAATTTTTTTTTTTAAAGATGTTTTTTTTTACAAACCGCTTGAATCATAGCCACGTTAATAATGCTTGTAATAAACCAAACCGTTTGTAAATCGTCAATCGTCAATATTTCAGCGAGTTATGAGTATTTTTGTCTGTGCAGATCACTCACCCTCACTCAAGGCTGACTGGGGCAAGATGGCGGCGGTTAAGCTATCTAGTGTTCTATATATATCTATGGTCTCCGCCCTCCCGGACCGACGGTAGGGGGTAGAGTACGCAACGGCCAGGAAGGGGATTGGGAATTGGCATAACGACTAACATTGGGATAGGAGAAAAACGGAAAAAGAAAGGGGAAAAAAGATAATAATAAAAAAAATATATATATATAAGTTTTGCACATAATCTCACACAAGCTCTAAACAGTTTTGCTCATATGAATTTAGTTTGACAGCTATCGAGAGTAAATGAGTTTGAATATGGCCACCAGTGATGTCATGAGGGACATTGAATCCTTGTGTTGTGTTAATTACAGCTCAATGAAATTATAAGGTAGCAGTCCCTATAAGACAAGGTATTGCTATCTTTTCATTAGCTATAATTAACACAACACAAGATTCAGTGTCCCGATGACATCACTGGTGGCCATATTCAAACATTTCCTCTCAATAACTGTCAATCAAAATGAATGTGTGCAAAACTGAAAAAGAAATCAGCATTGTTTTTTGGTGATGTGCCGCTTTAATGTTGTATACTTTTTTTTTTTTATTATTATCTTTTTCCCCCTTCTTTTTTCCGTTTTTCTCCCCTCCCAATGTTGCGCACTCTACCCCCTACCGTCGGTCCAGTACACATGTGTACCCAGCCCACCGCTTCTTTTCACCTGGCAGCGCGGACTCTCACTGGGAGAGTGTAACGTGTGGAAGGTCAGACTACCTCTCCTAGATCCTTCCCTTGCTGTGCAGGCGCCCCGACCGAACTGTAGGAGTCGCTGTTTACAACGACCAGGACCCACCCTCGCCGGGTTTCCCGCGTCTATACTTTCCGTAGCCGCATTTCTGCAGACCCCTCTCTGATTGGTTGAGCCCATTTCTGCAGACCCCTCTCTGATTGGTTGAGCGAAGCCCCTCTCTGATTGGTAAAATGAAGCTCGGGGGTAGACGCTGGCTCGTGTGGTGAGCACAGACCATCGCCATAGTTTCCCAACAGGAGTAAAGTCCGTAGCAATCCGAAGTGACATTGACCACCAGACTCTTTCTCTTAAGGCATTAACTGGGTTAATTAATATAAATGTTATATTGTAACTGTCTAGTTACACATTGGTTCCGAAACATGTATGTTCCAGGCTGCAATTAAAACTTTGAATCTGCTGGTCCGGCTTCCTGCTTTCTTCTAACTGTCTAGTTAGGCATTAACTGTGTTAATCTAAATGTTACATTGTAACTGTCTAGTTAAGGCATTAACTGGGTTAATCTAAATGTTAGGTATTGTCACACCAGGATCAGTTGGTATGATGAAACACATGTTATTATATGTTTGATTGAAATGTTGTGTCTTACACTCTTACTAATAATAACTAATTCCTTGGTCAATAGAAGTCTCTGTGATACTTTCTGAATATGATGTTCCCAAAATGTTTGGGAACATCAAATGGGCAGGGTTATAATAGAAGAAAGACAGTGTAAACAATATAATTAACTCTGAAAAAGAAACAGGATACACAACAAGGTGCATGAGATTTATATAACGTTACAATGTGCATAACGTTATGAATAAAACATGAAATAACATATAACATTATGTTATATAACGTTACAATGTACAGTTTCTGACAGCTGGCTGTGTTGTCACACGAAATAACGTTATAAGCGAATCTGGTAGTAAATTTCTTTTTATCTTCTTGATATGATAACATTACGCTCGCCTTTTGCCGCGTGACGAGCTAAACCAATCAGAGAGGGGCTTCGCTCAACCAATCAGAGAGGGGCTTCGCTCAACCAATCAGAGAGGGGTCTGCAGAAATGGGCTCAACCAATCAGAGACGGGTCTGCAGAAATGCGGCTACGGAAAGTATAGATAGACGCTGGTTTCCCACCCGCTAACACTGCCAATTGTGTTAGTATGGACGGTCTGCCAACCCGGAAGCACCACAGCTGGATTCGATCCCACTGTCTCTGTGGTGGTAGACAGACGCTTAGTCCGCTGCGCTACCCGGCCGCCCGAAGGTTGTATACTTTTGACTACATTTTCTGCCTCTACTGTTTCATAACTTCAAAAGTCACTTGACTATTTCAAAAGGTAATGATTATTTGGAAACCAAAGTAATGTTAGTGTAATTCTATCTAGCACCACCAAGGGGTGCTGCCACACAACTCATAGAACATATTGAAACTATTAGGTCCAGGTTAATGCTTCAAATGCACTTTTGTATCTGGGTAGAATTCAATCAGATTGTCTGCTTAATGAAACTAGAAAACACCAAGCTGTAAAATAATAAATAAAATACACCATAGAATAGCAAGCAAATCAAACCTGGGGCCAAGGGGAGGGGTCCTTAACACCAAAGCCAAGATGCAACATAGAGAAACAAAACAATGCAAGAGAAAAGTGTGATTTAGCTTTAGGATATCACAGCAACAAATGATCTAACAGTAAATAAATAGCTGAGAGGAAATTCAATATCAAAGATTACTTGTGTGCCATTTAAGTTCCAAATTGTATAACAGACATAAAGAGCATTATAGTCATTTTGAGAGGAGAATATCTGTTTTATTGACCCATCTCAAAGCCTGACCTCTTTTCTTGATCCTCCAATCGAGATCAAGAAAAGAGGGCAGAGTTTGAGATAGGTCCGCTGAACAGTTTCACGTATAACCTCACCTCATTTTCGACTCCTCGTCAGATTTGGAGCGGTTTTTGCGCGCGGCTCTCTGTTTCTCCTCTACCCTCTTCTTCTCCTCACTTGCCAAGTCTACAAAAAAAAGGGGGATTCGTTTCACTTACTTCTGTTTCAGATCACACAAGAAAAGATATTTGTTGGCAAATACATTATGTTATTAATAATAATAATTACCAATATCACCGTTCTCCATGGCTCTTATGTCCGGTCTCAGCCTACAGTCTGTTTTAGGAATGACTTCCTCCATCTCCTTATTCAGCTCATTCAGTTGCATGGCAAATGATGTAAAGCTGTACATCTTCAAATAGTCCAAAAAGACAAAAAGATTAGATTCTTGTTCAAACAGAACTAGTCACCCCTCACACAAATTAATTTCACATGCGTTGCCAAATCTGTGAAGTTTGTCAAAAAACAAATATCACACAAAAACCACGTGAATTTCATATGCGTTGCCAAATCTGTGACGTTAGTCTAACTCATGTGAAGTTAGCGTGTTTCACATATACAACGTATACCATTAAAAGGGAATGTCATCCATTTGAAGGATTCACACGTTATTTCCTGGCCCCCAGGACAATTTTGTCAACATTTCTGATCATGCACCACTCTGGTATGGTTTGGCAACATCATAAAGAAATGATAGGATCACCGTTACCACAGTTACAGGTCATCTACACCAGGGGTTCCCAAACTTTTCAGGCCAGGGCCCAGAAAATAAGGCGTCAGAGAGCCGTGGCCCAATGGACATCGTCAGGCTTTTTTTTTTTTTTTTTTTTGTCATGTGACCGATTTTTTAAGCCAAATATCACTTCAATCCTATTAAGTTAGTTCAAGTTAGTTATTCATTTATATGTGCTATTTATGAGAGGGCTAACTTGTTGCAAAATAATAATGATAATAATAATAGCCTCATTAAAATACTATTGTTGCTTCGGTTGTTTTCAGCGTTTTATGTGCATAATCTGTTATTTAGTTTGAAATGTTCGTTGAAATAAGTAGATTTTTCGTTTTTGTTTATTTATTAAGTTAATATAAAACCATATAGTCACATTTTAGAATACACTAGAATAGAATTTTAGAATACAACTAGAAACACTGTCCTGGCCTGCTTCTAAGTTCAGTGGCCTGACAAAAATAAATAAAAATAAATAAATAAAAAAAATAAAAAAAAACATTTTTTTTATTTTTTTTAATCATCTCGCGGCCCACCCGTGGCTGCTCGCGGCCCACCTTTGGGTCGCGACCCCGACTTTGGGAACCACTGATCTACACTACACGCTGCAGGAAGAAAGCACTCTGCATTATGAAGGACACTAGTCACACAGCACTCTGCATTATGAAGGACACTAGTCACCCAGCACTCTGCATTATGAAGGACACTAGTCACCCAGCACTCTGCATTATGAAGGACACTAGTCACCCAGCACTCTGCATTATGAAGGACACTAGTCAGTCACCCAGCACTCTGCATTATGAAGGACACTAGTCACCCAGCACACAGCCTAGTCTCTCATCTCTCCTCAGGGAAGCGTCCACAGAGCATCAAAGCTCGGACCTCCCAGCTCAGAGATTTTTACCCCCAGGCGATCAGACTGCTGAACAGTAGCATTCAAATGAATGTAGAAGCTGTGGATTATTTATGTATTGATGCTTTTATTATATGCTGCTATTAGCTTTTATAGATTTCTTGTATCATTCATATGTTTTAAGGGCTGAAAGCGAGCCAGGGCTAAATGCATTTCATTGACAGTATACAGTACCTTTTAATTATGACAAATAAAACTTGAACTTGAACTCTTCCAATGCTAGAAATCAGAGACAAACCCTGAATTGGAGATGTCAGCTAGAGGTCAAATCTGGGGTTGCTCCATAGATAATGAATGGAGCACCGGCTTTGTGGAACAGTTATATTTAGCTCTCACACCCAAAACAGGGTTCATATTCTAGTATCAGGTCTGAACCAGAATTTAAACATAATTTGGGTGTAAAAGTTCACACAAAACTTTTTTGCACACACAGAAGTCGGTGTCCCATTCACTGTCTATGGAGCATGTGTTTTTCAGGTGTTTTTCCATATGTGAACTTCAGAACTTTTTTCCCATGATGGCAAAGGCAGTGCTTAGAGATGAATACACAAACCAACGTGTAGAACCTGTACACTAAAGAGAGGAATACACAAACCAAAGCGTAGAACCTGTACACTTAAGAGATGAATGTACAAAGTGTAGAACCTGTGAACTTAGCTCCAATACAAAAAATGTATAATTAAGATGGGGAAACTTTGTCTCCATTTGTATTTAGTAATGTTGTCTTCTATGAGTTGGTTCATACAGTGGACCTTATCTCAATCCATGTACTGGTATTTGGAGATGGGGGGTTGGGGGGGGTGTATAGTACGCCGATTCAGATATACAGACACCAAACTGTAAGTAATCAGCTGCTGATATGTAGGTATTCATCTCATCCATTACCTTTACTGAATGATAAAGACTTAAAAGCAAACATTCACTTAGAGTCACTGGGGGACACAAGGGGTTGTGCATTAGACTCATCATATGATGCGAGGGGTAGTGCAATAAACTCATGATACTGTATGATGCGAGGGGTTGTGCATTAGACTCATGATAGGATGCGAGGGGTTATGCAATAGACTCATGCTACTGTATAGTGCGAGGGGTTGTGCAATATGTTGCTGTTCTTATCACTGGTTGTGTATATGTGTGTAATGTGTGGTTGTGATGCTACAGTATGTGTTGCTTTGTTTACATGTTGCTTATTTGTTTTTTATTACTACTGTGTGGAGGCAGCTATGTGTGCTGCATTTGAGTCCAAGACAAGTGTCCCTACGGGGACAATAAAGTATATCGTATCATATAATAATCCAATTTCCTTCTTTAGAGGGATCTAAATGCTTCCAAATTTGGGGGGGGGGGGTTTGATTTCTAACAGTTTCTCATCTCTCTTGGCATCATACTTTTAACATGATATCAGTCAGAGTGTGTAATACCAGTATTGATGCAAGTGCATCCATGTTTTGAGTGGGTTTTTTACAGAATTCCGACCCGGTGTCTGACCTGGGCAGAGTTGGCAGGTCGAGGTGCTATCCTCCACAGGAGCTGACTGCCAGGTATAACCTCCACAGTGTCCGCGTCTGGCAATGGGACCTCTTCTGGCTCCTCAACAGAACCCTGGACACAAGGTCAACATGGAGATGCATGAGCCCAGCTCTCAGCTTCAATATGTCTACCGGTACCTCATTATCATAATGTACTAATTTACTATTATTACTATGTTATAATATTGTACTATTACTAATATACTATAATATTGTCTAATTTACTATTACTACTACACTATAATATTATAATACTGTACTCTGTACTGTATTTAATCTTACAATATTACTATAATATTGTGCTAATACCAATTCTGTTGACATCTATGTTCAAACCTTACATGTAGTGTTACATTATTACATTGCATTTTATTGCCTATATTTATGTCTTCTACTATTACCCTGCCCATACCTGTACCCCCCCCCCCCCCATGCTGCTATGATGCCTGAATCTCCCCAAGGGGATCAATAAATTAATATCTTATCTTATCTCATCTCATGAATAGTACTGTAGTGTAGGGTATATCACAATACTTGATGAGAACGAGTGATCTTTAATGTATAGCCTTGATATTGATATAGTTGGTGTAATGATACAATATTGTGGGTGAAAGTGTTGCTGTTTTATGTTATTATAGCTTCCCAAACCACCCTGCCCTGTAATGTACAGTATGTTAAAGTTCACACCTGTTTGCTGCCTGTAATATACAGTATGTTAAAGTTCACACCAGTTTGCTGCCTGTAATATACAGTATGTTAAAGTTCACACCGGTTTGCTGCCTGTAATGTACAGTATGTTAAAGTTCACACCGGTTTGCTGCCTGTAATTTACAGTATGTTAAAGTACACACCGGTTTGCTGCCTTTCTTCTCTTCGGCCATCTTCTTGTCACTTCTCTTATGAGCTTCGAAGGCAGCAGGGTCTACTATGTACATGCATTCCGTCCATTTGCCATAAAGGGCGCAGAGCTTCTTTTTGCTGTATGAAACACAGATAACAACCACAGGTCAAAACCACGGGAGTCCCCAAATGACCTCGGGCCAGTTCTAATAACAGACGTTGAGAGGATAGAATGGTTTCCTTGTGTATCATGAAGATCTCTTTTAGTGCAGCTATGGAGGATAATTGGGTACCAAAATGGCACAGAAATAATTCATATTTTTGATACTATACGAGTCGACAAAGTCAGAAAAATAGTGGTTGGCAAGATTAAGGGTGTACTCAACGCACCCTCATGTCTTCCTTCAAAGCAACAGTTGTGATTGGAGGATCAAGAAAAGAGGGCGGGGTTTGAGATGGATCCAATTCTATCCATTTAAAAATTCTACGTACATTAACAACATGCCGTGTCCTACAATGAGAAACAATAACTCTAAGTGCTAATAGATTAATCATTAATCATACAATTAAATGATTGAACACACCATGTCTCAGTACAGTATTCTGTGTTTAATTTTCAAAATGTAGGGAACATTTACAATTTCCAAAAAATTCAAAACATACCTTTTGTCCAGAATATAACCTTCAACTTTGTGCAGTTCTTTTCCAAAAAGGCCACATGGTTTGAAATTCAAGCAGCACCGTTCACCAGTTCTAGGAACAAGCAGAAAGAATGACACATTCATTCATTCATTTGACTTTCCATTTTTCCAGTCATACAAAGCTTCCTCATTCACAGAAGGTTGGTCAACCTTCCTCAATTTGTCGCAACTTCATCCTCTGCTGAAAATATCACATGCTTTAATGTGTAATCTTTAAAATGCCCAGGAAATGAAACACTACTTCATGTGCCTAGGTGGCATGCACAGTATAACTAGGATTGTTCAAGTTTCAAGTTTCTTTATTAGTTGTCATATAGAAATACAGGATACTTTTATATGAAATGCTTCTTTCCGTATTGCTCCTGAGAGTGTGCTATATAAAAGGATAAGTATAAAAAGTATAATATAAGTAAAGAATAAAAAGTCAAGTACGTAAACAAGTGTAAACAAAACAAAAATGTTCAATATACATATATCCAACAATATACAATATACAGTGCAGAGTAGAGAAGGTAGCTGAGTTCCCATACAGTACAATACAGTACAATGTGATGAGGTACAACTTAGCTTAGCTTGTGGTGCCACCTTGTGGTGGTGAGGTGCAATGAGGTAAAATATACAGATATACCAGCACCAATAAATATAAAGTGTGTTAAGTGTCTAAAGTGGGTGCTACAGTGAGTTGTTTATTAAAGTGAGTGTGTACGTGTGGATGTGTGTGCTGTGAGTGTATTTGATGGTTTGTTACATAGTGTTATTTTCATTGATTGTCATTGAGCATCCTGATTGCAACATCTTTCACAAAGAAAATGCATTTTAAAAAGAAAAGTGGGAACCCACTTCCCATCTCTGGTCATAACTTTAACTTTCATAACTTTCAACGATAGAGAAAACATTCTCCTGGTTGGTCCTCAAAGCTAAGAGTGAGATCATCACTCTGAGCTTTGATTGGTCCTCAAAGACAGAGTGAAGGCTAACACTTTCTCCTGATTGGTCCTCAAAGACAGAGTGAAGGCTAACACTTTCTCCTGATACAGAATGAAGGCTAACACTTTCTCCTGATTGGTCCTCAAAGACAGAGTGAAGGCTAACACTTTCTCCTGATACAGAATGAAGGCTAACACTTTCTCCTGATTGGTCCTCAAAGACAGAGTGAAGGCTAACACTTTCTCCTGATTGGTCCTCAAAGACAGAGTGAAGGCTAACACTTTCTCCTGATTGATCCTCAAAGACAGAGTGAAGGCTAACACTTTCTCCTAGGGGTGTAACGGTACGTGTATTCGTCCCGCAAATTTACGGTACGGGCGTCACGGTGCGGTACATCCAGCCATACGAAGAATACGTCGCATCATACCACTAGGTGAAACTAGGGTTGCACTTGCACATTTGACAAATGTATGCTCAATATCTTTACTGGCTTACTAACAGTCTTAACACAGAAGGTCATTCATTTAACGTTGAATATCAAACTTTTATTGCCACATTTAGATGATGAATAAAACATTGAAGCTTGTAAAGGCAGGATGACAATTGACAAGCCAACATAACAAATTAACCATGCACTCTGCACAGACACACACACACACCTACTGTACACACACACACACACACAACACACACACATCAACGTGTTCCGCGCTACTTTCCCTTCACAGCCGATTCGAGAGAGAGAAAAACGCAAACGTACTTTTTCTGATCTGGACTGGTCCTCTGAGCTCCTCTCCAGTCGAGCTGCGGTGTTTAAATCCAACATATTGATAAATCCTCTGTCGTTGCTGTGTAACAATGTCTCTGCTTCACGTGAAGTAAAATCTAATAGAAGTGAAAGTGAAAGTATAGGGGACCGGTGGGGGGAGGGGGCACTACTAGGCAATTAATTTACTCAAGTGTATTCCTGAACACAAGAATGACATAGTTATCACTGACCGACTACCGCGGCAAGCCTAGGTAGAACTAAGTATAACTTAATAAAAAAATTAGGGCTGTCAAAGTTAATGCTTTAACTTTGGAGATTAATTGAAATTATTTAAAGCGTTACATTTTTTTTTATCTATAGAGTGAAAAATGTTCAACGTTCTGAACTTCCAGCAGTATCTTTGCTTATTCTTTTTTTGCATTGACTCATGCACCTTTTTGAAAATCATCTGACATGAAGATGGAACACATTTTTGTTGTTAATATGATTTATATGACTGGTAGTTCATACAAGACATTATCGTCCTCTAAGTCAATCTGCACTTTAACATATAGGCCTGGGTTGTTTTTATTTCTGTTAGAGCCGCGGATATAAGAAAGAGGTCTTTAAAGCTGAGTCAATGTTGATGGTTTTGTTGAACATTTGTATTTCACAGGAGAGAAACTGTATTCAAAGATTAAAGAAAGCTATTAAAATAGTCTTTGAATCTAAATATACTTTCTTTGTGTTGATTCTACATTAATTCCATGATTTTACTCAAGTAAATATCTGTTACAAGCTTCGGTCTTAAGTAGAAAAAAATCTATTGACAGCACTAAAAAGGAAATTATATTTAATAATAATTATAATTATAATTAATAATAATTCTAAATATTTTTTCCCTGTTGTACCAAACTCGTACCGAACCGTGACCCCAAAACCGTGGTATGTACCGAACCGTGGCTTCTGTGTACCGTTACACCCGTTTCTCCTGATTGGCCCTCAAAGACAGAGTGAAGGCTAACATCGTTGTCACTCTTCATTTTGATGTTATAATTGGTCAACGTTTACATCAAGCCCCTCCCAACATTAAGTCCCGCCTGAAAAGCCTGCTTTGTTGGAAAGAAACCCACTTGTCTCATCAACCAGCTGCCAGTTGATGAGACAAGTGACTCTATGGCTGACTAGCTCTCTCCTACACACGTTCTTTACTCTACTAGCTCTCTCCTACACACGTTCTTTACTCTACTAGCTCTCTCCTACACACGTTCTTTACTCTACTAGCTCTCTCCTACACACGTTCTTTACTCTACTAGCTCTCTCCTACACACGTTCTTTACTCTACTAGCTCTCTCCTACACACGTTCTTTACTCTACTAGCTCTCTCCTACACACGTTCTTTACTCTACTAGCTCTCTCCTACACACGTTCTTTACTCTACTAGCTCTCTCCTACACACATTCTTTACTCTACTTCACTTAGAATAGTTATGGTGTCCAATAGACACGACAACATTGTAAAGAGGAAGTAACTACGATTTTGAAATGTGAACCGACTATTACCACACAGATAATCACGTGGAAAATGCATGTCATTTAGTGGTCAAGTCTGCAGTCAACAACATGGTCTGGCAACGTGGACATTGTAGACTCAACCGCTGAATTACGCCGTTATTCCACGTTAACTGTGCAAATTTTTTAGTCATTTCAAATCATCAAAGTCTTAGTCAATGCATCTTTCAACTAGAAGTCCGTTCCCATAAGTGGCCATGTTTATCTGTTGTAAGTAAGTAAGTACATTTTATTTATATAGCACCTTTCTAGATACAGGATCACAAAGTGCTTTCCAATCAAAAGAAATTAAGAGCATCAAACAACATCATTAATACATAGAATCAATTAAACACACCAACTAGAGATATAATACAAATAAGACCAAGATAAAACTAGCCAAACGCCAGTCTGAACAGTAGCGTTTTTAGCTGTTTTTTAAAAGAGTTGTCCTCTTACTTGTGGTTGATGACTTCCATATTACCATACTGCTCGATCCACAGCTGGCCCACGATGATGTTATGAACACAGCACGTAGGGTTTGTCCATGTGTACGCCTCGTTGTGCCTGGAGAGAAAGCAGGGACTTTGAAGATAATGTGCAAGTGCAACAGAACAGGGTAAACCTGATTTCACACCAGAAGATACGGTCTACACACCGTGGTATAACGTTGGGCAAAATGTTTAAAAGTGCGTATTTCACTGAGCAGGATCAATCAATCAATCAGATTTATTTATATAGCACATTTAACATGACACGTGTCAACCAAAGTGCTGTACAGAGGGTAGATACACATAGATACATATTGACAACAAACACACTCCGTTTTATGGGAGGGCACACAGGCAAACACATAGGAAAACAGGGCATGAGTCAGTGAACAGGAAAGGCTAGTAGGTAGAAGTGGGTTTTGAGCCTCGATTTGAAGGCATCTATCGAGGGGGCGAGCCTAATGGAGGTGGGGATGCTGTTCCACAGTTCAGGGGCTGCGATAGCAAATGCACGGCCCCCCCTGAGCTTGAGGTTAGACCTCCGGACTGTCAGGAGCCTCTGATCGGCTGACCTGAGGGACCTGGGCCCTCATTCATCAATGTGTGCGTAGAACATGTTCTATTTCCACACGTAAGCACAGAATGTAGAACCAGTGTACGCACAGGGAAGTTGGGATTCATCACACGTGCGTACGCAGGCTCTACGCACACCTGTCATGATGAATCCCACCTTGGCTCTGCGCCGAGGCTCGTGCACACTTTCACGTATTTGCATACCAGAAACGCCCCGATTAACCATATACGGTAATGGAATACACCCATGAAATGTGGAAAAATGGACTAAGCCGAGGGAAGCGTGTCATGAGACAGGCTGACAGACGTGTACACTTACGGTGATGTCGGATATGATATCTATTAACCATTGCTGCCTGGGCAGCGCAAACACTAATAAATACCGCGCTGGAATATGACTGCCTTTTCCCGTGTTGTTTGATTAATACCCAGGGATTAAAGTTCTCCTCAATTTTATTCCAAATCGCGATGGATCTCCCGTCAATTTTCTACCTGCTGCATATGATTTCTAGAGGCATACTACAATCTATTTTGATGTCAGTATTGGGTAGCCTATATAAACAATAATACGAGAGCATATACAAGAACAATGAATCTCACTGCATGTATGATGTAGCCTGCCTTTCAATACATGAACTTGAATTCCATCATGTTTGTGTGCGGGACTCACAAGGCTGTTGTCACAATGGGTGGTACCGGTACAGTAATAATAACAGTCCACACAATATCACGCGATCCATGCCATAGCCTATGTTCTATTAGGACATGATCTGTGACGACAAATGTTCTAGAATGTTTGATTAAGATATCATACTCTGACAGCATGCCTATGATCAACAAAAACGCGAACTTGAATCCCATCATATACATAGTCTGTCCACTATCTGGTGTCATTGCAATGCGTTTTCTATTCTTTCTTATACAGTAAAAAGGGGGAAGAACACTATATTCATATGACTTGTATTCTGCTTACAGCTTCGAAATTCCACTTGTTTCGTTTAACGTAAAGCCTTTTAAATATAATCAAAACGTTCCCGTGTTTCTGTGGTCTGTGCGCAAAATAATAACGAGTTGAGCTTTATGATTTATGATGAATTGAAAATGGGGGACCCTGATGTAAACAAGACGAAAGTCTTTCTCTGGTCTGCATCCCCTTAACAATTGTATGTACTGAGCTGTACTGTACTGTACCCATTCTGCAATCCGTTAATAAACTTTTCAATCAATCAATCAATCAAGCTACGCGGAGCGCAGTCAGTCAGTAGCCTACACCCCGTATATTCCGATAACGCTATATAAACCATGCTGCATTCATTCTGAGAGAAAGATCTATTATTCCAAATGCTATTTATAGGGTTTTGACCATAAAAGAACTTCTGTATGAACCGTAATTCATTATAGTTCATTGTAAAATAGCAACAGTAGTGTAATTATGGTCAAAACCCTATAAATTGCATTTGGAATAATAGATCTTTCTCTCAGAATGAATGCAGCATGGTTTATATAGCGTTATCGGAATATACGGGGTGTAGGCTACTGACTGACTGCGCTCCGCCAGTGTTATTATGCACAGAAGCTCATTTCCTTGTTGTAATAATATATTCTACCACTGGGCGTCAGGTAAGTGTGCTCTGACCTGTGCGTAGACGTAAGCACGGAGTCAAGTTCAAATTGAAATTGATGAATCCCACTCTTTGCTTAGAAATGATCGTACGCACAGGGTAAGCACAGATCTGTGCGTAGAACACGTTGATGAATGAGGGCCCTGGTGTTGGAATAGGGGGATAGGAGGTCTGAGATGTAGGAGGGGGGGTGACCATTAAGGGCTTTAAAAACAAATAGGAGAACCTTAAAATCTATCCTGTAGCGTACTAGAAGCCAATGAAGGGAGGCAAGGACAGGGGTGATGTGGTCTCTCTTGCGGATTACACAGTTATCAAGAAAACCTTCTGAAAATATCACTGAATAAGTGATGTTTTGTTCATAATTAACAATTATCAATATGTATGATTTAAGCACATTCCTAAACCCAATATTTCCAAGTTTAGTTTTACACACTCAAATCTAAGAAATGTATATGTAGTCGGTGGTGGCGGGCGCCTTCTTGTACGCTGTGACCTGCTGGGGCAGCGGACTGAGAGCAGGGGACACAAACAGGCTGGATAAGCTGGTCAGGAAGGCCAGTAGCGTGGTTGGGGTGGAGCTGGACTCCCTAGCGAGGGTGGCGGAGAGGAGGAGCCTTGCTAAGCTCCAGGCCATCAGGGAAAACCCCTCCCACCCACTATACACAGACTTGGCTGACAGGAGGAGCATGTTCAGTGCTAGGCTCACACTACCTAAATGCAGCACTGAACGGCACAGGAAGTCCTTTATTCCAACAGCCATCAGACTATACAATGCATCACTGTGCCTTGCTGCATCACTGAGCACAGAGTGACAGTTACCATCTTCCTGGACTCTTACTTTTGAAACAGCACTGTGCAATATTACACCTACTGTAGACCTCAGTATATTTTTACTGTATTTATTTACTGTATATTTTATTCCATTTTTATTCTATTTTATTCTATTCTTATTCTTAGGCAATTTGATTTGTTTTGTTATTCTTATTCGTGACCTGTTCTGTCTAAATGTTTAATGTTGAGCGATTTGCAGTGTCAATTTCAAATTTCCCTCGGGATAATAAAAGTATTTCTATTCTATTCTATTCTATTCTATATCTTTTTATTCTTACCATCTTCTACTATCAAGCACTTTTCCACAAAATAATCTTCCTTGCCTATATTACTATCTACTATACTGGTATGTCTTCACTATTATGCACTCAACACTGCAGTACCCAAGTTTCAACACTGTTTGATGAACATTGTTACAAAGCTGAAAGAGTTGTACCCTTCCTGCTGACTTGTCGCACAGAAATTGTATGTTGCTTTGGATAAAAGCATCAAGCTAAATGACAAAATGAAAATGTAAAATGTAACTTGCTAAATCCTCCATTTGGTGAAATACTCAGTGTTACATCTCATCTTCATGTCAGCTACGTACTTGGGCAGCTCAAGCGTGATGATGCCCTTCGGCTCAGCTTCCACACTCTTGCCCCAGAACTTCAGCTTGGGGTAGATGGAGCCATGGAACACAAAGTCCTTCTTCAGGCCCTCTGCATGGAAGGCACTGACTGGAGGGTGATGGCTCACCTGCTCCGAGATTAGCCTGAAGCCCAGGTCCTCTCTGAGTGAACGAAAATGAGAGAGGTAATTCAGGTTGGAGCAAGTACACATAAATTACGTTGTTTGGCTTATTTATTATTTAGAGTTTATTAACTAACTATATTTAATAAAAATGACTGGATAAATTCCCCTCTTACCTGACCAGTTCGTAGGTTTCGCCCAGCAGTGGGTTGAAGGGTTTACCCGTCCGCTCCCACTGGGAGGCCACAGCGGATACGGCGAATGCAGCCACACACTGTCAACATCAAAGCCATGCACAGCAATGCAATGTTAAGAGATATAATCTACTGCCGTGTCCAATGTGATCAGTTGAAGTTGAGAAGTAGAGTGTCAGCAAATCTTCTTTTTTTCAGTGAACCTTTGTAAAAGGTTTCTCCGTCTCCTCTTCCTCAGGGTTTCTTTACTCAATACTCTTGTCTAGACATCTCATGTCATAATTGATTCTCAATAACAACCCTCTACTATTTTTCGCACCACTTCACACGCTTGCCTCCCCCATTGTTCAGCGGGTGTTTACATGACCTTTCAGCCTGAATGGGTGTGTAAGGCCAACGCCATGCTCACTCAACATGGGCATATTCTGCTATGTCAATATAATGTTAATATATGAATATATAATATATATATATAATAATAATAATAATATATTATATATATATATATATATATTCATACATATAATTAATATATATATATTAATAATTATAATATATATATAATTATATGTTAATATATTGACATAGCATAACAACAAACAATTTTTTTTAAACAATCTTAATGTACTGTATATTATTTTATGTGTACCTTCATCCTCTCTATAGAGTCTGAGGCAGCGTTGGCCTGATGGATGAGGTAAGTATGCTCCATGTACTCCGTCAGCCGCTGCAAGAAGCTGAGGGGCTCGTTGAAAATCACAGGCATTGTGATCTTGGAAAGTTCCTGAAAAAAGGGAGGGAGCAAAACTGAGGGTCATTAGGAGGTATACTAGAGAGAAAGAATAAAAACCCTCCACCAAGTGATCGCTCTATGCACATTGTACAAAGGTACTCCGTTAACACTCGATTTTTATAACTGAATAGATCCTCTGGAAATTGCACAAATGCTTTAAATGTATCTGTAATCTTTTCATAGAATTAGTGTGAGAAAAATATGGTGTTCTACAACCCCCCCCCCCCCCCCCCCCCCAGGAATTCAACACTCCAACTGGATTACAAACCCTTTCGTGCTCTATAAGCTTGGTACTTGGTACTATACAAAAAGGTACCACAGTAATACATGCTATTCAGTACACGTAATATTAATAAGGACACTGTGTTCATGTTGTCATGTTATTGACCATATTCTCACGCCGATGCAATTTTGTATTTATGTCATGCTCAGGTTGGGATTAGAGTGGAAAGGAATTCCAACCTGAGCATGACATAAGAGACATAAAATGGCCATTGCGTGATTAGGCTACCATACAGTCATCTCTCACACATCTGTGATTGACAGCTCACCATTCCAATGCACTTCCTCAGGATACTCCAAATGCTAAAGTCATTTCTTGAGAACATAGGTGCCGGTAAACTGGTTCTGAAACGACACACACACATATATTGAATTGGTCATATTATTAACTGTTGTAAATATATTGTAATAATTATATAGTCTATGCTCGTCTGACCTGTTCTCATAGGCTATGTTTTATATAGGGATGCTAGGGACAAATTGTCCCTACCAAAGGAATGGCAGTGGAAACTGTTTTAGTATTATAATTCACAACATCACAGTCTTGCAAAACAGAGCCCTTTTTATCTATTGCGAAAGTATAGGTTGACAGCTGCATCAAGAACCTATCAGCAAGCTGTCCTATTATCTGCAATATTCAAATCAACAACCTGGACTTTCCTCCCTCCCTCACTTATGTCCCATTGAAAACAATCCGAAGCTCAAATCAAACCTATGCCCCTGCCTGTACTTATGATCTGTACCCTGCAAGTTGGCATCCTGGAATACGCTACAAGCTAACTGGTGGCCGGAAAATCTGATTGCTTTTGATTAATTAAAAACATTAATGAAAGACCTGGAAACAGAGTCAATCGGGAGCAGTCTGTGTTTCTGAATATCTCACTTCCTTTAACCCTGAACACTTGACTTTGAATGTGTTTTGATATTATTCTATGTATTTATTCTGCATTTGTTTCATCTTGCAGCGTCTGTAAGTTTGATGTATGTTTTAAATGCTGCCGTCTTGGCCAGGTCTCTCTTGCAAAATAGATTCTTAATCTCAATGAGAATTAGCTGGCTAAATAAAAGGTTAAAATACTAAATAAATCAAATAAAACCATTATAAATCTCTATGAGCTGTATCGACTTTTATCTTTATGCCATCGTTGCTACAGTTGCCACATTTCTAGATTAAATGGTCCAGACATGTAATGGATGCAGGAGGTCATATCTTATTCAAGCGAATATAGCCTGCAACCGGCAACAAAAGCCCTCAGTGTAGTTTCAGCCACAGGTAAGGCTGACATATTGGACCAAAGCCCAGACTGACAATCAACACCAACCTACAAGACATCCAGTGAGCCTTGGGATTATCTGTCTCTCTTGGCCTTTACAGCTCTGAAGGCTACAATACATAAATAACAAGCAAATAGGACGTTTGAGGAGAGGAGCATGGTAGAAAGCAGCAGAAACCACTTCCTCCATCGTAAAGCCCACTCCCCTTTATAGCAAACTGAAGGGATTAATCAACGAAAAAACACACAAGGTCTGATCATTACATTACACTGTGGACTCATCAATGTTTAACGCGTCCAGCGCAGAGTTCAGGCATCTCTTTCTCTTGCTTCCACCAGGCCAGCCCACTCTCTAAATTATTCATACTTTAGACCTGGCAAGGACTAAGAAAAATAGGGCTGGCCCCAAATAATCTACCGTTTTGGTCGACCAAGTTTTCATTGGTCGTTTGGTTGCGGGAAGAACATTTAAAAAAAAGAAAACGTGTCAAAACGAGGCCAGTATGTGGCTGGACGTGCATGAATGCAGGGGTGTAAAGTACTTGAGTAATTGTACTTCGTTACAATACTTAAGTACTGTTTTTGGGGATTTGTACTTTACTCGAGTATTATTAGGTTTGTATACTTGTACTTTTACTCAATTACATTTCAGAGAAAAAAAACATACTTTTTACTCCTTACATTTAAAATGCAGACCTACAAAGTACAAATCTTGCAGGTCCAACCATTTTAATTAGTATATTTGTTTCTCTGGCCAAACTAACGTTAAAGTTATTAATCCTGCAGCCGCACTTTATTTAAAAACAGCCAATCAAATCCCCATCAATGGAAAATTAACCCGCCCATAGCCATGCTTATTGGTCCTTGTGCAAGACTAGAAAGCGGGGATCTTTGATTAAACACCTGCTATCAGAAGCTTTTTGACTTTTACTCAAGTATGTTTTTAGCCAGATACTCTGACTTTAACTTGAGTACGATTTTGAGAAGGTACCCATACTTTCACTTAACACATTGGTTGCCAACGGCCGCCATGCGTTGGTTGCCAATAACGAGATTTCTCTCGTTATTTAATCGTTATTTCTTTTATTAGCGATATCCATTCATTTTTCATCCGTCCAGCCTGACATTATCATTGGGAATGGCTCGGAGCTCGAAAAGGGCAAATGCCGCCCCCTATCTTCTCCCGGATGGTAATGCACATCATTGGATTGGATTGAGTGAAAAAGTGCATCAGAGAAATACTCCGGTCCAGGATTTTCCTATCTCTGGCAAGCAGTGTCATGTTACCAGATTCACTGGCGAGGCTGGAAGCAGCTTAGATTATGCGTTTCAGACTATAACGCTGGATCAATAAACGCGATCAATATTTGGAATGGCGATCAGGAATTGGATTCATCTTTTTGCAGAACATCTGATCTGAGGTAAGGCATCTATGTTACCAGTTTTGGGTTAATCAGAGTTGTTTTTCACAGATTTCACAACGTGTGTGTGTGGCGTTAGGCGCTGAGCACGGCACGAATAAATGATTTTTCAGCCCGCTTTTGTATCGTGCATAAGAACACAAATACTCTCGATAATCTAGTGTTTATTTGAAAACGATTCATAAATCAGCCGGAAAATGACAACGTGTTTTGTGTATTCCAGTAAATGGCTATTTTCGCGGAATTTCGCAGAAATTACTAGAACTCTCAGAAACTATACTCGTATTCAAAACGGTATAAAACGGAAATGTACTGATGAAAAAACAATCCGTTTCATACATGTTGACTGCAAGCAAGTCATTGATAAGCGATGGGTGTATTAGACACATAGCCATAATTTAAGATATAGTTTATGCGTTCGCATTTGCACATGTGCTCGTCCTCCCATTGATTAACGTGGTGGCATCCAAGCGATAAATCGTCATATCCGGCTGGCAACCAATGTGTTAAGTATCATTTCCGGGTACTTTTTTTTATTTATAAAAATAAAATAAAAATTACGACAGAGGAGAGGGAGAACGGGAGAAGATGTGGGGAGGACAGGCGGCAAATCCGCCCGGGAGCGGGAGGCGAACCCGGGTCGGCCGCGTAGGTCTGCCACTCGGGCGCCCCGTACTTTTTACACCAATGCTAGAGGACTTTTAATTTGAAACGACAGACACACTCGGTCACTCAGGGACAGACAGACATTGGTGTTTACATGGCTGGTAGTAGTTAGTAGTTATGTTCGGCAGGAAATCCAGAGGGTGGGATCATTCCGAGAGGGTAAAGGCGCCACGATGGTGTAGTGGTTAACACTGCCGCCTCACAGCTAGAAGGTCCAGGGTTCGATTCCCGCTTGGGGACCAGGTTTCCGTGTTGCCAGTTACCCAGGTGAGGTGTCTCCCGGGCCTTTTTGTGTGGAGTTTGCATGTTCTCCCCGTGCTCGCAAGGGTCGTCCCCCTGATAAGATAAACCCAATGGAAAAACATGCACAACAGATCGCTAACGAAGACGGACAGGAGCACTTGGATTGGTCCCTGGGGCGCGGCCCCACACCGCAGCCCCTATCTGCTCCCGGCTGCCCTTGGGGGGAAGGACGACGGGATGGGTCAAGTGCAGAGACTCAATTGCATCGGCAACCCAACAAAAATGGCATGTGTGTGTGTTCCTGTGTGTGTGCCGCCCATTGCATGCGTGTGTCACTGCATGCCGAATAAAGACTTCTTCAAAAGTCCAGTTATAAAAATTATGGAACCCTGGAACTCAAGCCATTTTCTGATGCCCCCCAAAATTAAATATATATGTATTATTAATAATATTAATATTAATCATATATATTTGTATTTTTTTCGACTAATAGCTAGTCGACTAATAGCTTGAACTGACTATTGGTCGACCAGGACAATTTTAAGTAGGGGGGCAGCCCTTCTGAGAGAAAAAAACGTTATCCTTGAAAAGAGGGCGGTTTGAGATAGGTCAATTATGGGCCAGGAAATACAACTTCTGTTGGAAGTGACCATGAAAAAAAAATAAAGTACAAACACCTTTCTGAAAAACAATAATGAAAGACGATAATTCTAAATGTGTGCTTGGACGCAAGGCGGATAAGGGCATGGGTGGGGCAGCCTAACAGGAATAGGTGTGTGGGGGCATATAGTACTTCTGACCTATGTTTTGTGATCCCATTGGGTCGAGTCTCTTCCTCGTCACCATGGTGATCCTCCTTGGACATGCTGGTAGGGCTGCGTCCGAACCGGACAGAGTGGTCGTCCTCGTCCTCCTCAAAGGAATGGCTGACCACCGTCTCAAAACCACTCATGGAGTTGTCCGTGTCCGATTCTGAGACTAAGGAGGACACAGAGGTTCAGTGACACAGTCAGGCAACGTGCAAGAGTGAATAATACGAGAGCAATGAACGTCAATGTGCCACTATTGTCAACCGACACCTTTTCCCTGATGAAAGTCCCGACACCTGAAATCTGATCTATGGATGAGGGTATCGACTTTGTGTGGTTAGGTACACTTAGTTTAACAAGACGGCATCAGTATATCATTGTAATGTTCATAATCAGCAACACACACACACACACACACACACACACACTCTAAGGGCTAGATCCACAAAGAATGGATTGCACAGAGCAAGTTGCACCCTTACTTACAATTCATTATGAATTGAAAATGGGGGACCCTGATGTAAACAAGACGAAAGTATTTTTCTGGTCTACATCCCCTTAACAATTGTGTGTATTGAGCCGTACTGTATTGTACCCATTCTGCAATCTGTTCATAACATTTTCATTCAATCAATCACTGTGCAGATTGATTGATTGAATGAAAGTTTTATTAACAGATTGCAGAATGGGTACAATACAGTACGGCTCAATACACACAATTGTTAAGGGGATGCAGACCAGAGAAAGACTTTCGTCTTGTTTACCTCAGGATCCCCCATTTTCAATTCATAATGAATTGTAAGTAAGGGTGCAACTTGCTCCGTGCAATCCATTCTTTGTGGATCTAGCCCTTAGTATGGATTCAATAAGTATGGATCTACCATTTTTATTCTACCTAACAGTAAAGTACATTTCCAAGAAGAATCAAAATCTCCCAAAAATTGGTTCAAAATAATCTGTACAAAAACCAAATAATCTATAAAAAAGAAAAAGAAAAAACTGTATATCTTTATATAATGCACAACATTTTAATCCAAAAACAAACAAAAGGTGTCTCATTGACTACATTTCAAAGCCGTGTAAAACTTTCTAAACATTGCATGAAAGATTGGCAGCCAGTGTGAAAGTAGCTATGGAAAGATGTATCAAACCTTTTCCTCGTTTGAAAAGGCTTAAATTTATATTGGCATAGCATGTGAACAGAGCTTGAGGGACCGTGGGCACACCAAACCAATTCACTACAAGATTCAATTTCTAGCACACGGGTGAATGACAGGGCACCAAAATATATTACACCAATTCCCCCAAACCACCAATCTCATTTAAAGCTACACTGTGCAATTTTAAGAATGACTCATTGAACAATGTTTGAATTATTTTATCTTATGTCGCCACAAATCAAACCAAAATCTTTCTGATGCACTGCAAATCAAACGTAAGCCTAGACACTCCTTTGTATAGTAAATACTGTAGGTATTGTTGGCTAGATTGTAGGACCCTGCATGTGAACAAAACAGGGAAATCGTAATCTTCTAGGCAGCTTTGCTACGTAGCTTCAAAGGCGTTCTAATCAGCTTTCTAGCAAGTGACCTCAATTTCCCTCTGAGGACAGTATGTCTATTCAGTTATGACAATAATACCATAGATTTTTTTTAAACCTCTCCCGAGGTTCAAATTTCCCTCCCAAACCTACATAGTGTAGCTTTGATAACAAACGGTAGACTCACCAGACACAGCATCGTAGAACTCATCTTCACTGAGTGCACTTCGTGGAGAGGATCGCTTGACGACGGATTGCTCGAGTTCGTGGTGCTCTGTAGCAAGGGTCTGCAGTGCTTCAGACAGGATCTTATTCTTCTCTACCTCCAGCTCCAATTTCAAACTGCGCACCTGAGCCCCCGCACACACAAACACACACACATATGCAAACCAACCAGCCAATGCCATGCACACATAAACACACGCACACACAAAACACCAACATGAATCACATACAGTACATTTCATAATAAATTGCATTGTAAAACAAGTACATAAGGTACATGTCCTCTTCACTTACAGATTAAGCATCTTTATGAGTACAACGTATTGTATCAGTACAAGGACCTGATTGTAATAACCTGACGGTGATGGTCATAACCTGATGGTGATAACTTGACGAAGATCCTTGTACCAAAACGTTTCCCAATAAAGATGTTTTAACTGCGTAAAAAGAGTAAAAGACAGCTCTTTGTGTCCTAAAAACAAACAACACATTTTATTCCAAAGCCTACATGTATATCAAACAAATGCAAGTAACAGAGTATGACGGTCAGAGATACCGACGGCACCTTGACAGCACCTTGACAGCCATGGGTGAACAGACTCACAGCTATAGTGACTGATTGAGTTCCCCCGCTCTGCACCTCTCGGGGCCCTGGAGCGTGCGAGGTGCCGAGAGGAACAAGCCATGTTTATTTTGTAGTGGAGGACATGTGCCTTGAAGTCTCAGTCTCAAATGGCTCTCCTGAGAACATGACTCCAGCGGAGGAGAGGAGATCAAATGACTAGGAAATAAGACTATTAGCCCCGCGCCTCCCCATTAAACACCCGATATTGTGCCAAATTTGTTTCTTATATATAATATAAATATATATATATAAAGACATGCTCATTGTCAATTTATCCTTTCCCAAATGTTACTTCTGCAATGACAAAGACAAATATAGAGAGCTAGGTTTTGGTTCGGCTGAAGTTACGGTAAAGAAAAAAGAAATGCCTCCATTAGGCAAGTACGACTCAAGACGGTAAAGCAAGCCAAGAAACAGCCATGTTGATGGGGAGAAAGATTTGTTACTGGTAAGACCCTATTGACTAGAGATGAATCACAACCATTGTTCATACTACCGGGTATATCAATACATAATGGAGCCCAGCCAACATCAGCACAATAGCCAGGGAGCTTATCCTGTGATATGGTCCTTGGTATGGGTCCAATCCATTAAAACAGAAGACTAGCTGAAATCACACACATTGACCGGTCAGAAGATATATCGTCATTATATTTCTGCCTTGGTCCGTCGTTAAACCTCACGGATCATTAATCATGCAGAAAAAGAGACGGTCGGTGAGTGAATCTTAGTTGGACTGAATTCAAACACCCTTATACATCAAACACAATATAAACATTTGAAAATCAATGGACAGCGAATAATTACAGAGAGTCCAGTACATAGTAGACACGGTAGGTAGGAGGACGAGGTGCAGCAGTCTCTCGGATTAATAATGATTCTATTTATTTATGTTAAAACGAATGTATTTATTTCAGTCTGCTGACCTTCATCAGACCCTGTAGATCCTTCTGACATGGGACACATTAGTCAG
This sequence comes from Notolepis coatsorum, assembly GCF_963971535.1. Taxonomy (NCBI): domain Eukaryota; kingdom Metazoa; phylum Chordata; class Actinopteri; order Aulopiformes; family Paralepididae; genus Notolepis; species Notolepis coatsorum. The sequence goes on along the minus strand of NC_140166.1, from coordinate 181,905,073 downwards.
TCCAGCGACCATTCATTCACAGTCAATGTAGGCTCCATTTGCTCTGCTGGTGAAGCGCTTCTTCCGTGGGATAGAACCAGCGGTGCAATAGAATTCTCAGTCACCGGGGTGCGTTTGTATATTTGCACTCTGAGCGCCAGAGCACACAACTCTGGACACAAACTGGGCCGTAAATAATTCACAGCGCCATCACAACTCGCCACAGCTTTTTATTGACATGCTCGCAGGAGGGATTAGGGGCTTTAAAAATCGTGCAACAGTGTAAATTTATAAATATTTTTCATCCTTTCTGGTACAGTATGTAATAATAAATCCGACTGGTATTTTGCGCTAATGCTCTTTATTTTAATTATTTATGAAACGCACCCGTTCAAGACTCAAACTCACAAATTATATTTCTTCCTCAAACCAGTGCTCTTTTCCCCTAATCTGGATTAGCATGGACATGGAAACACGCATGTTCAACATGTCTACCCTCCTGTGTGTGCAAACAACATCTTTTAACACAGGTAAATACAAGGTCACGCACATGCATACCGAACACACACACACACACACAATAAGCAATCAGTCTGACTGTGTGACAGCGGTATTAATCAGGTCCTCATGTTTATAGCCCGTCTTTACCGGAGCAGAGTCTGACAGGCAGCATTGCTGGGCTGGGAACCAATGTTGTGTAATGGGTCTGGACTAGTAGTGTTTGCCTCTGTTCCTCCACATATTCTACCAATGTTATTTCAACATCTCCGTGCTGAGAGCCAGAGGCAAAGTAAAAATACCAAATATGCTCCCTTAAAAATTAAACCAAATGAAGTGTTTCTAGGCTGCGCCGTTCTTTTACACAGTTTTTTGAGAAGCAAGTTCAAATTTGAGATTCAGTTGAACTTGTACGTGATTACAGTGTGACTCAGGTATTGTAGCTCACTCAAGTCCCCATCGCTGGCCTAGCCTTTTATCTGCAACTACACAGAATAATCCCACTGGATTACTTCACACATAATAGAAAACTGCAACATGTACACAACATTTAAAGGTAGGCTACTATAGATAACATTTTGATGTAGAATAATCTTTCAAAAACAACAAGCTTTTAAAAAGATGCAGAATAAAAGTATTGCTTTTCCCCCCGAAAGATTATTGATTAATGAATTTATAATTAAAAAAAATTTTGGCGGGTCCAAAATGTATGTTTAATGTTTGCATATATCTCCTCCTTACTTCCCATTTCCCCACGTGGAATGCACCTGATTGCCATGCTGGTGCTCTAGTGAGACATATAGCGGCTGGATATTATCTATAGCACCTATAAAATGTTGATTACATATTTAAATACCTAGGAAATTAACACACTTTGAATGATTTAGTACAGCTTCAGTACAAAGTAGTGTAGAATGTCTGGCCTAAATAGGGATACTAGAACATTATTGCCCCGAGAGAATATTTTTATTCTCTGTTAACACTTTAAGTGCCGAAAACGTGTTTAGGCGTCTTTCCTAGCCATGCTAAAGTTGCAGAGGATGCCCTAACTCGTCTTTAATATCAATATTTCAAAAATCTGTGATCGAAATCATATTTTTCCTCCGCAGCCCTGAGACACAGTGCTGGCCTCCTCTCAACCCTCTAGCGGTTCAAGAGCGCCATCTGGTGGCCGATCGGCAGAAGCGCCAAACAGGAAGTCATGTGGATGAAGTGGTGATCACCCATATTACTTCCGGGCACTCTCTATAGCTCCCGCGACTCCATCTTGAAACACTCGATAATAGATAGCTCGCCCTAACTCAATAAACAACGTTATTTGGACGTATATACTATTATACAACCTGGAAATGGACCGGGTATTTCGACATCCCATAATGGAAAACTGTCTACCCCACGCTGATCGCCCAACGGCCCGCGGAGACTAGGGTGAGTTTTAGCGTGTAGTATTACCGTGTTCGACACTAACTGCTATGATGAACATTTGACCCACATTAGATGAATGGTATAACGTTGCCCACGGAATTATAAACGATCCCCCGCCCATCCGGTCATCATCAGATGATACGTAGAAACGTCTAGAAGCACGTCCATTTGAAATTTTTCATCTGGCACCGATCGCTACCAAACTGTATTTGATCATCAATATAATGCATTTGGGGCTATAAATCACGTTCTGGAGAAAGCTGCAGAAAGAGATGAAAACATACTTATACTTTAGATCATATTTTAGTATGAATATGTGAATGAAAAGGTTTAACGTTCATACACCCTGAACAATACATATAGGACATTGAATGGGCCCTAATAATGGCAATCTAGCAATAGAATTTAAAAAGTTATAGCCTTGCAAAGAAGGGGAACTTCTCCATAGACAAATAGAGCTGGCAAGGGATGGTATATCATGAATTTAACCTTCGGCAGTTAAAGTGTTAAGACTATATTATTTTATTTTTGTATCCACTTTTTTTCTCCTCCTGTTTTTTCTGTATTTTTTTATTATTTTTTATTATTTTTTAAACATAACATACAATTAGACACACAAGCATTAACAGTAAACATCCAATGAAATCACCATTTAAATAAATGTAGTATACGAGATATAGACCTAATACTTGCTATCTAATACCCTACATACATATGCTCTCGCTCGCTCACCCCCCCCGGACCCCCACTTGGATAATCCATCCATTATCATTCGTTCCTAACCAGGCACTACAATTCATATGCTATCTTTTATTATCTCCACCACTTCTAACCAGATTGCAATTTTGGTTTCACCGACACCTAAAATTCTTGCTGTAGATATTTCTAGATAAATCACATCGAGATAGGTAAGAACCCATACTTTCCAACACATTTTTTCCAGTTGAAACCATCGTGATGCTATCAGCTTTTTAGCCGCTGTGAGACCAGATAAAACTAGTCTTTTTAGCTGTATAGGGGCTGCAAACTGAAAAACATCATTCAACAGCAATACAGAGGGGTGTACAGGTATGTTCAGAAATAAGAAATTTGATAATAGCTGGGACACTTCTTTCCAGAATATCTTAACTGGTGGGCAATCCCAATACATGTGCATAAATGTACCCTCATCCCCATTTGTACATAAGGAACATCCTCCTGTTTTTTCTGTGTTTTTCTCCCATCCCAATTTAGTCGTCATGCCAATTGCCCCCTCCCCTTCCTGGCCGTTGCTCGCATGTGCCCCCCACTGGTCGGTCTAGGGAGGGTTGATAGATACTATCGCATGTCCCCTCCGATACATGCGGAGTCAGCCAGCCACTTCTTTTCACCTGCCAGCGCGGACTCTCATGGGTAAGGTGTAACGTGTGGGAGGCTCACACTACCCTCACCATCTCCCTTCCTCGCTGTGCAGGCGCCCTGACCGACCTGTAGGAGTCGCTGTTTTCAACGACCAGATTACCACCCACCGGCTTCCCTCCCGCTGACACTGCCAATTGAGCCAGTATGACGGCCGGCCAAGCCGGAGACAATGCTGACAGCCGGATTCGATACCAGTGTCTCTCGCGTTGGTGACAAGCGCTTAGTCCGCTGCGCCACCCAGCCGCCTTTAAGACTATATTCTTAAATTCAAGTTATTTATTTTGTTCTGTAATGTTGATCATCCAAAAAATAAAGCTTTAAATAAATAAAGTTTAAAAAAAAATCTTATTTTTTAAGATAGACGGATAATCAGCAAACTTGCAAACCACGCCTGTATGTCCTGTATCCTTAAACAAAGACCACAACACACTACTGTATCTTATGCAGAAAATTAATCTCTGTTAACCTCCAGTAAAATAACAGACAGATGTTCACATGGAAAAGTATTTACACAAACGCAATCTGTCCTGGTGGGGAAAGTGACACGTACCCCGTCCTGTCTGGAGAAGAGGCTGAGGCAGACGTTGAGATTGGAGCAGGTCTCGTTGCACAATTCGCACATCTCTCGCATTTTCTCTAGTATTTTGGCGGGAATCTCTGTGGAGACATAGCATGTGTGAGGAGCAATAGTGGGGAACAGTTGTGAACACATATTTGGTATAATGTGCCAATCAAACCAAGAGCAAGCATAGATAGCTAAGTGACAATACAGCACAGAATACAGAATTAATAGTCGGTTTAGATTTCCCTAGTGATGCATGTATTTAAAAGCATTTTTATATGCATATTTCATATTTTTTTAATAAGGTTTGGCCAAGTTTTTTGACCTTTAGGATTAGTGCTGTGCCACAGTAGCGTATGACCTCACAACAAACAATTCACGGTGAAACAAAAGGTTTTACTTTCTGCAAGTCCGTCCTCGTTCACCAGGGCAAGGAAGGCTTCCACCTCCTTCTGGAACCGCTGGTGGCTACCCTCTGCGATCTGACATGAAGAGAGAGACAGAGGGATAGAAGATGAAAAGAAGGGATGCCATTCAATTAATGTTAAAGGCTGTCAAAGTTAACGTGTTATTAACACGTTATTTTAACGCACAATTCCTTTAACGCAAGATTAACGTTTACATTTTTTTTACATTTATTATTATTATTTTACTAGACTTCACTCAGGTGTATTATTGATACTCTCATTGATAATGTTTGTTTCTGACTCAAAGTGTGTGTGTGTGAGAGAGAGAGAGAGAGAGAGAGAGAGAGAGAGAGAGAGAGAGAGAGAGAGAGAGAGAGAGTGTGTGAGAGAGATCCTAATGTTTTCTTTCCCCTATTATTTCATGCACACTTTATTCATTGTTTTAAATTATTATTTTCTTTTAAGTTATTTTGTGCATCACTCTGTTTTGAATTTGAGGCAAATTTGCAATGCATGAGGGTCATCATTTTGTGTTAAATGGCTGCATAAAGCAAGCATTTGTTGACTCTCATGTTGATAAGAGTATTAAAACTTGAAAAAGATCTGTTTAAGGTAGATTTAGAACAGATACAAAATATGCGATTAATTTGCGATTAATCACGATTAACTATGGACAATCATGCGATTAATCAGATTAAATATTTTAATAGATTGACAAATATATACATATACATATAAATGTTATAGTTTTAATGTTTATTGCAACCTGCAGTGAGTTTGAGAGATCCCCCACGGTCATCACTTCTTCTTCCTCCTCCTCACTGCCCTGCTCTTGTGTGCAGTAGTGTGTGCTGAAGGCAGAGTGCTCCTCCAATGCGTCCAGCCATTCCTGGGAGACAACAACAGCTCTTGATTCGTGTCAACGTGACAATCAAACATGATACATATTTAATTCGACAGCCTTTTGAGGTAAAGCGGCATCTTACTTTTCTTGTTGCTTCTGGGTCTTTCTTGGATGATACTTTGAAATGAAGCACACTGTCATCAAAACACTTGAGGCTAAACAAGCAGGCGTCTCTGGCTCTGATCTGAAATAGAGGATTATGAGGAAAATGAGGATTACAAAAGGCAACGCGCTGCCGACTGTATATATGACTGTGTATATATATATATATATGAGAGAGAGAGAGAGAGAGAGAGAGAGAGAGAGAGAGAGAGAGAGAGAGAGAGAGAGAGAGAGAGAGAGAGAGAGAGAGAGAAATAATATTGTCAAATGTATTGTCATTATACAGCACAAGTACAGTACAACGAAAAGAAGTTTGGCATCCAACCAGAGTGAAAATGTAGAGTATAGTGCTAATCAGATGTATGTACAGAGTTGTAGGATAATATGAACAGTGATACAGGTATAAAGACAGTATGGTAGTAGTCATACTGGCCAGCAGCGTAACTAGTAAGAGTAGGATATGTACAGGTATAGATGTAGTATCTACAGATATGTAAAAGGTCATTGTGCAGGTAAGTGGTGTGGATATAGATATATGTGCGGTGAGAATAAATATATATATATATATGGTATATAAAGCATTATTGTACATGCTATGGGTTGTATGCAGGTGTATAAGAAATAATTTTTTATTCTTTATTATATTTAATTATTATATTTTATAGATTTCTTTTTATTCTTCACCAGATCCTTTTGTTTTCAGTGGGTTCACACAAGGAAAGCATTTCACTGCAGTGTACCAGTACTTTGTATATGACAAATAAACTTTGAACTAAATTGAAGTAGACTGAACTGACCAGGCTCCACCGCCTGAAGGGGTTTAAGCTTATACCCTACTGTATGTTATTTTAAAACAATGCTCACTATTAATCTGGCTAAAGAGATGTAGTACTGTATAAGAGGTTTCTGTTAAGTCTCTGGTATAGACGCTTTCACTGGAATTTCGTTGCAAATGTATTTCCTGTCAACTACTGAATTAGCAAACATTCCAACAGGAAATTTACTTGGGTCCTTTTTTAATGTTATAAACTATTATTGTTGTCACTTTACATGGGCATATTATTTGAAAATAAGAATTCCACACGAGCACTGGAAGGTCAGCATCAGCCATACCACTGGCTCAGTAAATTCGGTAGGGTGTTGCATTACTGATTGCGTGATCACATGCTTACATGATTGCACAAGCGACAGGACCAGGCAGTGACGGAACAAATTATCAAGTCAAGGCTGCAGAGAGTGAGGACATATTCATATTTTTGTTTGTTTTATCCACTTTTTCTCCTCATTTTCACGGTACACGAGGAGGCAGCCTGTCGCATCTTTTCACCAGACAGCGCGGACTCTCAATGGCGAGGAGTAACGCGTGGGAGGCTCACGCTGCCCCCGATACTTCCTGTCTCTGCTGTGCAGGCGTCACCCAACCGACCTGTAGGAGTCGCTGTCCACAACGTCCAATCCCCACCCATCGACTTCCACCCGCTGACTCTGCCAAATGAGCCAGTACGACGGCCGGCCCAAGTCGAAGGCAATGCTGAGACTGGGATTCGATACCGGAGTCTCTTGCATTGGTGACGAGCGCAATCTCCGCTACGCCACTCAGCCGCCTTGACATATTCATATTTCATACCCAATAACATTAGCATAATCTTGACTTACCAAACAGTGAGCCTGTGTCAAGGACTTACAGCCTTGCCTTCTGATATTATCAACTGCGTCAGACCTATAGGAGAGAGGCAGAAAGAGAGAGAAAAATTAATAAAGGGAAATTATTTTCTTAAAGATCGTTCCACATGACATTTGACAATGTGTGTGGAATGTTGTGAATAAAGAATTAGTACCAAGGAGAGAGAGAGAGAGAGAGAGAGAGAGAGAGAGAGAGAGAGAGAGAGAGAGAGAGAGAGAGAGAGAGAGAGAGAGAGAGAGAGAGAGAGAGAGAGAGAGAGAGACAGAAAGTGGAAAATCAGGAGAGACCAATATCTAGGGAGCTCTTTCTACATTTGACATGAATCTAGCAGGCATGAAATAAGTACTATAGTGCCAAGACCATACAGAGGACCTACTGTTTGGAGTACCAGGATAGAACCCCGGCCTGAAGGACAACCCAGTAGGAACGCCAGCCGAAGAATCGAGAACTCTGTAGAATGAAAGAAGAGCCAGAGTCAGAATGGTCCAATTTCACTACGACATTAGTATGTAAACAGAACACATATCGTGTGTGAGAGAAGGTTAAATGCCACTCGCTGTGTACTCAGTAACCTCATGATGAAACAGGGCAGTTCACATTCTCGTGGATTTTAACTGCGACCAAGCGGCTAGTATAGGTCTGTCAACATAGTAAGATAGAGACATTAAATTTGCCACAATGATAGATCTTGGTGTACCAATGCATCACAACAAATATCACAACAGTCAGCCAGATGATGGCGCTGTACTGTACATCAAAGTGCAAAATGTCAATCTTTGATAGGCCATTAGACATACACCGTTAAAGGAAAACTCCAACACGTTGGGAAATTAGCTTATTTGCCATCTACCCTGGAGTTAGACAAGAAGATACATACCTTTTTCTTCTCTGTGCATGCAGTAGGAAGACGTTTGGAACTAGGCTAATGGAGGAACCTACTTCCAGTGACTGATGCTAAGCTAAACTAACGGTGCGTGTCTTCCTACTCCTACTGCATGCACAGAGAAGAAAAGGGTATGTATCTTCTTGTCTAACTCCAGGGTAGATGCCAAATAAGCTAATTTCCCAAAATGTTGGAGTTTTCCTTTAAGTCTAGTTGACACAAGACTTCGTACACATACTGTAAGTGGTCCTCTTAGCAGAATTGTGGCACAAGGATAGTTGTATATTATACAACGTCTTTAACAGTTAAAACAGTTAAAAACGATGCACAGTGGTTAGTGGTTTTGAACTGTGCATAGGTTGGAAGAGTATTGATCTTTGAAGTGCATTGAAGGATGTTACAGGAGTCAAGAAAATCAACAGAAAAGGCAGACCTTCCAAGCCCAGAACAACCTCTAAGAACCGTAAGGGGTGTAACGATGTGACCTCACAACGATTAAATTCGATTACGATTCTTCAGGCAACGATTCAATGAATCATGAAATCTCTTCATTTGACCACGATTCGATACATTTTCTATCAGTTAATTCCCCAAAAAAAATTTAATACACAAATGTGGCTGGGGGAACTGATTCACTCAGCATGAATGGACTATAGGTATTAAAAAAAAATATATATATATATATAATAATTAATAAAAAAAAAAAATCCCGATTATAATCTATTCTAATCGATTCTAACATTTTCAAATCGATGCAGTTGAATCGTCACATTAGGATCGATGCATCTGCATCGATGCATCATTACACCCTAAGCACAATTCAGTAATTTGAGCAATTCAAATAGGGTCCAAAGTTCCAATCAAGTAACATTGTGATGGAAGGTGGTAGCTTATCAATAAGGGCTTTGTATATAAACAAATAATGATTATTGCACCTCTCTGCAAGAGAAGACCAACCAACATACAGGTGACAATGGTGAGTATCACACCTGTCACCAGTAGGGGTGTGGACATTTCTCAATTCTAAGATGCATCGCGATGCGGACGTGGACGATTCAGCATCGATGCAGTGACAGAACATACCCCTGTTTTTTTCTTTTTTTACTCTCTTGCTAGCTTTTATGTTCTTTTACAATGTAGCGCTTTGGGATTTGCTCCACAACTATAAAGCGCCCTACAAATCAAATATATTATTATTGTATTATTAAAGCTAGTGCTCTGGTCATGCATCCACTCAACTCATAGAGAATACAGCATTATGCTATTCTAAAAGTATTGATACTAATAAAAAGAGTATTGAACCGTTTTTAACAGCTGGGATCGAGATACCTTTCATGCAACACTAGTAAAGACATTTATTTTGACATTCTGCTTTAAGAACTTTCTAAATAAAAGTTAATTTATCTGACTGCTTGTATTAATTGATGAAAAAGTAGCCATGTGCAGTAATATGATTGATTATAAAATTGAGTATATATTATGTAATATATATGTAATATATTATTGAGCTGCATCGAGATGCATCGTAGAATCGAATCGCGGACAGCTGAATCGTAATCTAATCATGAGGCCAGTGAAGATTCACAGCTCTAGTCACCAGTAATGAATCTGAGGAGAGAGTGATAGACTGAAGTCAAGTGGTTAAAGAAAATTGCTTCAATGATTATTTTCCTACTAATCAAAGGAAGCCAGTTCTGTTTTTAATATACAAGAAGCCAATTTTCTGTCGCAGCTCGCTGGCAAGGTTCTTTATGGTATTTAAATGTCAATTTCTCATCAAGCCAGATGCCAAGATATTTTATACTCAGTGACTGTCTCAATGCTAGAACCACTTACAGTGGATATATGAACACCACTAAACTCAATATTTCTAGCTCTAGAACTCCACAAGTTCTGAATGGCCAGTTGTACAAAATCAGCAATACAATAAACAATAGTGTTGTGAGCATAACGATGAAAGATGAAGAAGGAAGAGACAATACCATTGAAATAAATGGTGAAGAGGATGAGACCCAAAATTTTACCTTGTGGTATTGACAAAAATTCTGACTAGGCATTTCCCGACTTCACACACTATCTCCTCTCAAACAAATCATTCTGAAAGCAAGTTATCGGCTGTATCAAATGCTTTAGATTGATCTACAAAAATGGCAGCAGTGTTTCTTCCTATCTTTTTTTTGTATCTACTTTTACTCCCCTTTTTTCTGTGATTTTTCTCCCATCCCAATTTACCTCTCGTGCCAATTCTCCCTCCCCTGTCCTGATCTTTGCTTGCATGTGCCCCCCACTGGCCGGTCGTAGGGAGGATAGAAGCCCATCACATTTCCCCTCCGATACATGTGGAGGCAGCCAGTCACATCTTTTCACCTGCCAGCGCGGACTCTCATTGGCGAGGAGTAACGTGTAGGAGGCTCACACTGCCCCCGCCATTTTCCTGTCTTTGCTGTGCAGGCGCCCTGACCGACCTGTAGGAGTCGCTGTTTACAACGACCAGACTACCACCCATCGACTCTCCTCCCGCTGACTCTGCCAAATATGAGTCAGTATGACGGCCGGCCCAAGCCGGAGGCAACGCTGACAGCCGGATTCGATACCAGTGTCTCTTGCGTTGGTGACGAGCGTAATGTCCGCTGCGCCACCCAGCCGCCGTGTTTCTTCCTATCTAATGTAAATATGATATCATTTGTAACTAATATAATAGCTGAAATGGTGCTGTGATTAGCTCAGATTGGTGCCGAAAGAGAAGAAGGAGGTACCGACTAAGTACTAAGTGACTTGAAAGAAAAGATTTGAGTTGATTGTTTACCAAAGATTCCAGGACTTTTGCTAAGCAGCGGTAATTATTTAAATCATCTCTAATCATGTAATGGAATCACATGAGCCGTTTTACAAACATTAGGAAATCTGGTCGTTAAGATGGAAAGATGAAATATATGCGTTAATTGCTCAGTGATAATTGAGCGGACAATTTTTGAAAAATAATTATCCAATTGATCCTCTCCAGCTGAATTCCTGGTATCAGTGGCTTGCAATGCTCCATGTATCATCATTAACACTTTGCCGCCCAACCACGAGTTAACTCGGGTTTCGGTGCCATGCGTTGAGGACCAGAGCCACAAGTTAACTCGTGGCAAGTTGTTATTGTTTTATTCCATATTAATAACGGAATCAACATCCCCCATCGACTCTGCAGATTTACCCGCCTCTGTGAAATCGGCAACATGCAATACCGGCCAGATCCTCTTAGGGGCGCCATCGCTCCACTGCAGTATCATTGTGGGCGAGTGGATTTTTTTTTTTTTACCGTCTATGGGCGTTTCATTTTAGCCTCATCCCAAACGAACAGCCTGCACCGTTGATCACGGTTCGAAGCGCAGATTTCAGCCTGGAATAATGGGATTTATGATCAGCCAATGGACATATCGATCTACCAGATGCCGATGAATAATGGGGAAATGCTGCCGGCGATCACATGGGCTGACGGTAGGACCCTCTTCACCCAAATTATAGCCGGATTGGAGCTTGTTGTAAAACGCAAGCAATTGATCAGTGAATGTGGCTACTTGCACGGACACTCTATTGCTAATCAATAATACTAATCGGCGTCCCCCGCCGCCCCCATTTCATCCATAGATGCTTTGTAATAGTCCGGATGATAAGCAGTTTGTTTTATTTCATTCGTATATATACAACAGAAATGCCGTTCGATATAACGTGAGTAGCCTTTAGCCTCATATCTAGCTTCCCAGAAAATATATGAGACGAAAAGTGCGATAAAGCTTATATTCACGACGCTATAAAATGACAACCAACCGATGGATTTTTATTTTCTTTAAGCCATTATGAAGCAACGGTTTATGCACTCAAGTGACAATGAGAATGGACAGATAGCAATACTATAAAGTATAGATATAGCTGTACAAAGTCACATCGGTTTGTTTACAAAGCTTTGTCCTCCAGCCACATATTAGACGGCGACGAACGATACTCAATGTGTTAAGAGAGAAGGTGAACTGAGAAGCATGGTTTCTGGCACACAAAATCATCATAATTAACAAGGGACCCTGTGTAATCCTTTTCAAATAAATGCCCAGCATCCACAAAACGTTTGTTAAAGGCTATAGGCAAATTTTATTCTGATCAGAAATCAATATAATCAAAATCACTATGTGTGGGTAATACATTTGTGGTTTTGATTTGGTTTGTGTTTACTGCCTTCCAATGCTGGGTTGGAGTAGGAGCTAGCAATTAGGTCTAAATAATAATAATAATAATAATTTTCATAGTTGAAGTACATTTATTTCTCTATTTATTTTGTCTAAACAATAGTCAGGAAAGGATCTCCAGAGTGTCTGGCATGAGACCAGGCACTATTCCTAGCTCGCATGAGGCAGCAAGAAGGAGTAGAAATGGGGGGTTTCCTGCAGCCAAATTGGTCACAGCTTATGGATTTCGTGCTTCTTATACAATGTTTATACGTACATTAGGGCTGTCAATTGTCCCTAAGAATACCATTAGAATATGAATATGCTCAAATAAGGCAAATTCGAATATTAATGATAAAATGTACATATTAATTGTTACCACATTAAAGCAGGCGTAAAATACTTACAATTGACAAGTTCATTGTCTGTTGTATTTGCCATTATGGGCAGGGCCGTATTAACGACCGGGCCGTTTGAGCCGCGGCCCGTGGGCCTCTAGTGACGAGGGGCCTCAAAAAATAATTAAGAAAAAATAAAATTATTTTTTATTTTTATTTATTATTATTTTGGAGATCGATGTCATACTGTGACACTGAAATTAAAAAATATTTCATCAACTAAAATATTTCATCAACTAAAATATACAGTACGTCACACCCCGTGCCTCTCCCTGCCGTCTGCAAGTGGCTAATCTTGAGTTTCCGACCCCCCAGTAAGCTAACCATGGATAAATCCAAAAAAAGGAAAGTCTGAGGAAAATAGAGGGTTTAATTCAGTGTGGACAGATTAATTTGCTTTCATGACTAACCTGTAGCCTATGCCTGATATGTGGTGCGAAATTTGCGAACAACGATCACTGTCATTTTGATTACTGTAGTTTGCCTGGTATGTAGCCTTGGTTAGTGGCTGCCCCACCAATGTTTTACATATAAAAACGCCACTGTGCGTGCGTGCACGTGTATGCGTGTGTGGGGGCCTCCACAAGAGTCTGGCCCAGAGGCCTCTGAATTCTTAATCTGGCCTTGATTATGGGTAGCACCAATAGGAAACTATCATTAGGCCTTGGCCTGTGCTTTATAACATCTATTTATTGGCTTACATTGCAGGTACATTTTTCAAAAATCACGAAAAAGGGACAAGAACCAGCGATTTGTTTTCAGTTCAACTCATATCAATTCTGTTTTTTTTTGCCGTTTGGTATTGAAATTCATATATCTTTTTCAAATTAAAATGAAATTAGAATATTGAAATAAATTCTGACAGGCCTAACATAGTGTACATATACTGATGGATCCAATGCTTTACCTTACAGAGCGGGCCTTCAAACATCTTGACGTGGCGTGTCATACCCTGAAACAGACAGATGAGGACCATAAGTACAAAATATAAAGAAATTACGAAAGATTATTCAACAAAATAAATTTGGAAAGATGACTTTCAGGGCACTCACTCGAAGAACATTGCCTTCCAGGACCTGCTTCATCACGGCGTCATTGGCCAGGTCAAATGCAGTCTGATCTGTGAGATATTGAAATGAAAACGTCTTGTTTTCAGTACAGTGGAATAAAAACAATAATATGGAAACAACGTTTTTTTGTCAAATCAATTGTAGGCCCTGCTCATGTCAACAACACAGACAAATATATTTTCTAAGTAGCTTTCTCACTGATGCGTATACTGTATAATTTTTGTCTTCTAAATTCTAACATTGCAGATGTCTAAATAACAAACTTTTAGGAAAGGTTGAGGGGGGGGGGGTGTTGTATCTTGTTTTAGATCCAAGTTATTTGAATTCTAAAATTCATATGGACTAGCTGGACTAGCTGTTCTAATGTTGAAACCCACACTTAGCTCTGTACATTGTGCAGCACACAAAATAACATTAAAACCACAGAGTACAACAATTAATGCCTAGTGTACAGCAGGGAACCTACCTTATATACAATGAACATCACCTGTGGTCGAAAATATTATCATGTTCATAAGCTCTGTTTAAATACATATTCTCTGTACAGCCATGACTAGTTAATATAGTTAACTAGTACACAGCTCAGACACTAGGGCGACAGTCTTAACAGTGTTCTTAAAACAACAGCCAAGGCCCAAGAGATATTACATTTGGCCTTGTCTCCAGTCTTGTGTGAGACACGACAAAACCCCTAAACTAGGGATGTCCGATATTATCGGCCGATGTCGGCATTAAAATGTGATATCGGAAAATATCAGTATCGGTTTAGAACCTTTATTTACCCAGGCAAGCAAGTAAGAACAAATTCTGATTTTATTTATTGTCAAAAGTATGCATAATGTTGTGTTAATTCCACAACAAGATATATGTAATGTTAATTACCTGAAATTATTCAGTTTTTTGGGGGGGGGGAGACCCTGCATATATCGGAATCGGTTGATATCGGTTGATATCGGTATCGGAAATTAAGAGTTGGACAATATCGGTATATCGGTATTGGTAAAAAAGCCAATATCGAGCATCCCTACCCTAAACCCATCTTTGTTTAAATTTCTCTCATCTTTGTTTTCATTTGTCATTCCCAGCTGGTACTTAATTGTAAGTCTGACCAGAGCTCTTTCTCACTTTCTGGTCAGACGCTTGTGTGTACACATTTGTCTCAGATTGTAAATTCTATCGACTCTATTCCACCTTTAACAAGCCTGATAATTTTATTTTTTTTATCCTCTCTTTATCCGATTTTTCTCTGTTTTCTCCCCGTCCCAATTTAGTCGTTGTGCCAATTCCCCCCCTCCCCTACCTGGTTGTTGTGCGCATGTTCTCCTACTGGTCGGTACAAGGGAACCCTGAAGTCATCCGCATGCTTCCTCGGACAGGCGCGGCGACAGCCAGTGACTCTTTTTTCACCTGGCAGCGAGGACTCTCATTGGTGAAGTGTAACGCGTGGGAGGTCACGCTGCCTTCATCAAGTCCTGCCTCCACTGAGCAAGCGCCCAGACCTGACCTGTAGGCGTCGCTGTCCACAACGCCAGATTCCCACCCATGACTTGCCCTCCCCCTAACCCAGCCAAACGGGTTAGTATAGCGATCAGCCCAAGCCCCAAGCAATGCTGACTCCGGGAGTCGAGACCGCAGCCTCTTGCATTGGTGACGAGCGCAATCTCCGCTACGCCTAGCCTGATAACTCTTGACATGGCCTTGACATGACATAATCTGTGCCTGTAGTTGTTCTATATTGGCAGTTTCTTCATATGATGTACGTTATAACATAAACTCAAAAGGCTTGTGTTAATGGGGTCAAGAGGACACTTACAGTAGTTCATTCCATTATGAAAATATGCCATTGAATCTTTTTTCCCCCCAAGGTTCTAATTTCCCTGAGCAATAAGAGTCGGTGGACTTTACCATTCTTGTTCTTGATATTGGGGCTGGATCCAACCTTCAGCAGCTTCAGGGCACATTGTTTCTGGTCTCGGTAGGTAGCACAGTGTAGTGGAGTGTTACCCAAGAGATCAGTACAGTTGATATCTGGCGGCTTCTTCCCGATGAGCTACCATGGACAGACAAAAGGAGAAAGCAACAGTAACAAATCGTATCACTGGCCTCAGAACTTGTTTTGAGGGCCTTGAGTATTATTTGAATAATTAAACCAAGAATCGCACATGTTTGCACCAGTGCATGAAGGGGGTATTGTTATAACGTGTTTGTGTTATCAAGTGCATCGAGATTTGGCTTGAGGTACTTGACGTACTGCTCACACGTGTGTCTGTCTGTCTCATTGTCTGTCTGCAACTGTGATTACTTGTGCATTTCTTGGTGGATAGGTTGACTGTCGTCTGACTGGCAAGTCTATATTTTCTTTTCTTTTCGAATCAGTCAAAGATTGATGGCACAGATCAAGGTCAAGCTTTTATCCAATTTTGTGTATGTATGGGTATAGTAGAAGCAATACACAGGGTTCCCTACACTTGTTTTCTGTTTAATTTCCAAAACAATTCCAGGATTTTCATGTTGGAAACCCTGAAGGTGGCGACTGACAACATAAACGACTGAGGGACAATAGCTGGAGAGGCCTCTTCGGGACAGTTTCAACATGACAACAAAAACGGAAGATAAACCAGCTTTCTAGAATGGAATGCATTTGATTTCCTGGCAGTTGTTGATATTAGCAAACACTGCACAGGGAAACCAACTGCATTCTTATCCGTTTCCTAGCAACACATCAAACATTCCACTGAAACAGTCTGTATTATGAGTCTCTTCAGTGCACTTGATATCCTTCTAAATATTGATGACTGGAAGGCAGGCTTACAGGTCACCCTGTGCTGTAGTGTTGGTCCAGCATATCTCTGAGTGCCATTCCATTGACTATCAAGTGCATCAAGATTTGGCTTGAGGTACTTGACGTACTGCTCACACATCATGTTAGCCAAACAACTTCCCAAGGCAAGAAGCATTACAAGTATCCCACACACACACACACACACACACACACACACACACACACACACACACACACACACACACACACACACACACACACACACACACACACACACACACACACACACACACACACACACACACACACACACACACACACACACACACACACACACACACACACACACACACACACACACACACACACACACACACACACACACACACACACAATAGTGACTACAGAAATGTTGCCCATCCTACCTCCATCGCATCTATACCGTAATATCACCCTACAAAATGTCAAGACTGAAGACATTTTTTGATGTGACAAATCTGATTCTTAGGAGGATGTTAATCAGTTGTTTGCAAACCCAAAATTCCAAGGAGAGAAGAGGAGGTTCTAGCAGCACTAACCAGTTGTGTTATAGTTGAAATGTCTCCCTCCCTGGCTGCTTCCAGAAGTTCTTCCTCCAGTTTTCTCTCCTCTGTCCTCTCAGCCGCTGAGATACATTGTTTTGTATTATTTCACGTATCACACCGATTAGAAACCAATGTGTTCAGAAAGATTGACAAAACACATTTTCCATGCCATGATATCACCCTGGATTTACCCTTGGTCCACACCGCTTACCTGGCGGCCGCCTCGCTGAACTGCAGCGGCTTTTGCACGCATCTCACGCTAGAATGGGCTCTGTGCCAGATCTCTAGAATGCAGGGGGCTGCATGGCTGTTCTAACCCGTTAACATGGGCGGCAAAATTAAAAGAAGGATGTTCCGCATTGCACACGCGTTACTCAGGTAAGCGGTGTGGACCGGCCATTAGGGTTGGGCATTTTTTAGTAATTTAGTAGTCGAGTACTTAAACAGATGAAAGACAGGTAGTCGAGTACTAAAATACAATGAACATTGATCTGGAAGACACAGTGCTGGTGCGCATAACCATACTGAAGCCCAAAAGAGTCTCCAACAGAGAAGGTAAAGCATATCAATGTAACAACAACATGGATTAAATTGTAATTGCAAGATTCGAGCGAGGGATTTCTCTTTCTATCATGAAATGGTGTAGATGAAAAAACAGCAACTATAGGGACTGCTACCTTATTATTTCATTGAGCTGTAATTAACACAACACAATCATTAAATGTCCCCAATGACATCACTATTCAAGCTCATTTACTCTCAATAACTGTCAAACTAAATGGAGGTGTTGTAAAACAGTGCTTACAATGCCATACACATTTCTCTCACTCACCTTCCAACATGCTTCTGACCTCCGCATTTTGAGTGACATCTTTGGGAATCTGGGCTGTCCCATTGATGACAGTGGCGCATGCATCAAAGCGTAGGAGCAGCATGACAACCTCCTGATCAATACATGATTGGATTGATTAATTGATCCACTGATCGATTACGTGAATAAATGATTGAACCGGTGGATGCATGCACAAAATCAAAACAAGAGAGTACGGAAATTAGGCAGGAAAATCCATGACAAGTATGGTTACCTTTCTGCCTGTGAAGGCAGCTTTATGCAGTGGCGTATCTCCCACATGATTAGGCAAATTAACCTCTGCTCCTGCCTATAGAAACACAGAACAACACACACATGCAAACACAATCTCTGCAATCATTCAAAACCATGCAAAATCTTCCATTTATTGAAGATGAATGAAATGAATGTCATACCTTGAGCAATTCCTCCACTACTTCTTTGTGGCCAAAGTAACAGGCCAGATGAAGAGGGGTCCATCCCAGGTTAGACTTGCTCTTACCTAAAGGTCACACACACGCACACACACACCTTAATAGTAAATACCAACTGTGCATTTTAGTTCAAAATAACACATCAGTATTATTTTACCCAGAAATGCTGTTATTTTCAACCCTACTCTAATCCCTAATCACCGGGCATCATAACAAGGGATTACAAACAAAGTCTTGGTTTTGGATGAGCAAGTTGTGTTTTTTTCTGGGTGCTCGAGTTGGCTGCAGCTCTCCCAGCTACAATGAAGCAACCGTGCAAAAGTCAAAGATTGTTTCTGAAAACACAAAATATAAACATATTTGGCTGCTTCTGAGGACGTCTATGACTATTACATAGTTGAACTAGGAGGGCTACAGCTTGAAAGCAGAGAAAGCAACTTCCTCATTCGTGGTCCAACTGAATCAATCAGTACGATGCCAGAAGATAGGAGAAGGTTAGCCAAGGTCTGAGCAGAAAACAACTGAAATGATCCTTTAAGACTCATGTAGTGCATCAGTGAGAAAGCTACTTAGAACTACCTTTCCTGTTCTTGAATTTAATCCCACCTGAATGTTCTCTGCTGTGTTCCCTCCACCCTGTCCTACTCGCAACAGTCCTACTGTCTCAATACTAAGGCGAGTTGACTGCTCACTCTTTGAATAAATAAGTATATAAATACATTTTAGTTTCATAATTACAGAGTTATTATTATTATTATTATTATTATTATTATTATTATTATTATTATTATTATTATTATTATTATTATTATTAATGATCATTTGAACCTTTGCAGTTGATGTTGAGTTGAGTCTCTTCCTTAATCTTGGACATGAGAAGCTGTTTAATACCAAGGAGATCTCCATTCCTGGCAGAGCGCAGAAACTGCTCCTCTGGGTCCAGATCCTCCATAGACCCCTGTAGAAAGTAGCACATTTACCAACGCAATGTGGGGGAAAAAGACAGTTTGACCGACTTCAGGATGTGCCACTTTTGAGAACAACCATGTGGTTACTATGGGTTTTGGTTAATTTCCTAAATCAATTAAAATGTCAGTGCCTATTGAAAATCGATAATAAAGAAAAGAAGAAAAAGTCAGAAGTATAGCATGTTGTTCTATAGGGGCACCACAGTCTTTACAGACTTCTTACATAATTTTAATTTAAACTAAAAACAGTTGCGTGACCTAAGGGGACCTCTTGAAAAACCTCAAAACATTTTTGTAGTGTTTTTCCCATTTCACGTCAGAGCAGCTGCCTAAAACAATGCCGTCCTTTTGAAGGAAAAGGACGCAAGTCTGTGGTGTCAGAGAATAATAATGTTTCAAGACAAACTGTCAAAGAGGAGAAGGTCAGTTGGAAATTAAAATGTGACACTGAGACCATGTGACAGGTCAGCATTTGTTATGAAAATGGTGCAATGCAGAAGCCCAGGCTATTTCCTATAGGTTAAGGTTAGGGAATGTCACGTGGCAATCTGAAAGTAAGAATGACACATCAAAGAGATCTGCCAACATAGGGCTTCTGTCTTCAATATCTCCTAGAGATGTTGAGGGATAGAGCAGTGTACCAGGTTTAGGTTTACTCAGCCCCTTTGTACTGTAACTGTACAGTCATCTGTCACCAGACTTTCCTTTATTAGAGAACAATCTCTTCAAATCCCACCAATGATGGCAGGTGTAATCAGAAACATCACAGCATGCATAGTACTGTAACTTGTGAGGCTAATTGTGACCACACAATCTCCTCATCATCTTGAGCAATAGAGTGTAGAAATAAACAATGCAACTCTGTCTTGTGACTTTACAACGGCCACTTCCAGTTTCTTGGACTAAACACTTAACCTAAACAGTAGCCTATTTTATTGGGTATTTGGAGTTTGGAAACACCAATTCTCCAGTATAACTGCAATTGATCCGACATAATTGTTGGTATAATCTGGTATTAGTTTTGTAGCCTAGATTAGTGAAAGCAAATACAGGTACTGTAACTTGTAAAAACAAAGAGACTGTGTCTGTCAATTTCGAGGCAAACTTCAAAGCACAGCATGTAGCCTAAATGACAGCCTAATAGAAATATAGAAAACATTCTACCATGCACTTACTGATTAAATTCGAGGAATCGTATAACAAAAAAAATCCACGAGTAGGCTACCCTAGTCAACAAACATAGAAAAGTGTTCTCACATAGTCCTTCGTTGAGTAACTTCTCGAAGAGGTCGGCATGTGATTATCTAAGCTCGTGTAGCTTTTCCTTCGTAACTTATGGTCTATATATAGTATAGAAAACAACCGCATTGATTAGCATTTAGCTGAGCATAATTCGCATGTGTGATGTATTGCAGGCTTGATGCTATCTTAAAAAAAAGCCTCTGTTTACAATGTTGATGTGATCAGCTGACAGATCGTTGCCGGAAATCAGCTGTAAGAAAGAGGTGGGGGTCTCTCGCTCTTTATTATTTATTTTCAAAATAAAAGCCCAATTTTTCGACGTGTATTGATTTTTGTGTGTATCACAACTGTATTCGTGTATTACAATTAACTACATGCTCACACATAAATGCAACTACGCGCGATGCTCTGGTCGTCGGCAGGCAGTCCCAATTTCACAAACCATGTGCACCAGACTGGTTTGACCCGGAAGTAGTCTCCTGGTTTCACACAGACACACATGTGTACCTGTCATAGAAGTGTTGCCGTCTGTTGTTGCTGAGTTCTTGTCGCATCTGTAAATATTACACATTGTTTATTTCAGTTGCTTTACAATGAGTAGATGGCATATATAAATTCGGAGAATGCAGGGGATCTTCAGTCTCAAGTAAGTTGTGTAGTTTTTCTTGCACTAAAAATGCACTTCCCTGTCGGATCGAAAACAGCCAGTTGGGAAATCATGTTGCTCGACCGGCCGGCCAGCCTTTACTGGTGGTCCATATACGGTTATGAGATACGGCCAACCACAGAAGGCTTCTCGTGACTGGTGAACAATTTGTCAAAGAAATGAAAGAACAATGTTTTATAACTCAATTCAATATGAATGGACGTCTGTATGTGTTTGTATATGTCTCTTTTGACAAATGCAATAAATCTTTTTGAGAGTCCATGTATGCTGTGCTATTTCTCCATTCTCTTAGGTGTGTGTGTGTGTGAGAGAGTTTAAGTGTAAGTATGTTGTATGTTCAGAAGATGTCAATATGGCAAACCAAACAAACAAAAAACCTTAAGAGAGTGTTATCATTTGAGTCCAATAGGATATGTTTGCATGACTCATACTCTCAGGTTACATTATGTGCTTTAAGATAAGATAAGGTACTCCTTTGCTGCTGTGCCAGCTCATCATTTAGATAGAGGGTGTGAGGCATTGTTAGAGATGGAGATGAGTCATTACTTCTACCACAACTATCAGTATCCATGCTCCACTCTGTGGCAGAGTTAGCCTTTTATTTGATCAGTTTATCAAGCCTTTTGGCCTCCGTCTTGATGTTACCTCCTCAGCACTCAACATGACAAAATAGCATGCACACATACATAGCAGTATTGCACTGGTTCGCACCCAAGGACTTGAACTTGAACTTGGACATCTGATCTGACCTATCTCAAGCCCTGCCCTCTTTTCTTGATCCTCCAGCGGTTGTGACTGGAGGATAAGAAAAAAGAGGGCAGGGCTTGAGATAGGTCAATTGTTACACAATTGGCCACAGATCCCAATACTATCCACCTGCAGAACCACGTCTCCAGCGGGCTGAGGATACCGCGGGCTGAGGATACCGCGGGCTGAGGACACTCGCTTCCATTGGCTGATTTGGGTCACGTGACCGTCCCACCCAATGGCTGAATTGGAGTGTTGCACTGCGGGCATTGGCTGATTTGGGTCACGTTGCACTGCGGGATTGATTGATTGATTGAAAACTTTATTAACAGATTGCAGAATGGGTACACGTGACCGTGTTCTATATATATCTATGCACGTGACCGCCACAGGCCCTGATTGATTGATTGAAAACTTTATTAACAGATTGTAGAATGGGTACAGTGACCGATTGATTGATTGATTGTTTGATTGATTGATTGATTGATTGAAAACTTTATTAACAGATTGCAGAATGGGTACAGTGACGTCACAGGCCCGGATTGATTGATTGATTGATTGATTGATTGAAAACTTTATTAACAGATTGCAGAATGGGTACAGTGACGTCACAGGCCTGGATTGATTGATTGATTGATTGATTGAAAACTTTATTAACAGATTGCAGAATGGGTACAGTGACGTCACAGGCCCGGATTGATTGATTGATTGATTGATTGATTGATTGATAGATAACTTTATTAACAGATTGTAGAATGGGTACATTGATTGATTGATTGATTGATTGATTGATTGATTGATTGAAAACTTTATTAACAGATTGCAGAATGGGTACAGTGACGTCACAGGCCCGGATTGATTGATTGATTGATTGATTAATTGATTGATTGAAAACTTTATTAACAGATTGCAGAATGGGTACAGTGACGTCACTGGCCCGGATTGATTGATTGAAAGTTTGTACGAGGAAGTCAGAGGTAAGCGACAGCTGTGATTGGAGGATCAAGAAAAGGGGCAGGGTTTGAGACAGGTCTATACACACAATTGTTAAGGGGATGCAGACCATGCAGTACTGTTACATTTGTGACATACAGTAAATATATACAAGGGGGAGGGAACTGTCCTGACATGTCCTGTTACTTAAACTACTACAGTAGGTAGAGATGTAATGTTATATAATATATTAGACATGTAATGTTATAATACTACAGTATGTTAGAGATGTAATGTTATACAATATATTAGAGATGTAATGTTATAAACGGGGCTACCGTGGACAGGGTGAGCAGCTTCAAGTACCTGGGGGTCCACATCTCAGAGGACCTGACATGGACAACACACATAGACGATAGCGGCATGGTGGTGTAGTGGTTAACACTGTCGTCTCACAGCAAGAAGGTCCAGGGTTCGATTCCCGCTTGGGGACCAGGTTTCCATGATGCCAGTTACCCAGGTGGGGTATCTCCCGGGCCTTTCTGTGTGGAGTTTGCATGTTTGCATGTGCTCGCAAGGGTTTCCCCCCCGATAAGATAAACCCAATGGAAAAACATGCACAACAACAGATCGCTAACGCTGTGGCGTCCTTGACGAAGACGGACAGGAGCACTTGGATTGGTCCCCTGGCGCGGCTCACGTTGACGCCCGTCTGCTCCCGGCTGCCCTTGGGGGGGAAGGACGATGGGATGGGTTAATCGCAGATACGAATTGCATGCATGCATCGCATGTGTGCCGATTGATGACCTCTGAGCAGGTCCTAAATTATTATTATTAGACTCAGTCGTAAAGAAGGTGAAGCAGCGCCTCTACCACCTGAGACAGTTAAGGAAGTATGTATGTATATACACTCTTTTTCTGGACACTTTTTGTAGCACAAACAGACTAGTACTGTATTTGCAAATCTGGTATGTCATAAATGTATAGATGTAGCAGTACTGTCTATCTGTATGTCGTGTATGTCATATATGTTATGATGAATTGAAAATGGGGGACCCTGATGTAAACAAGACGAAAGTCTTTCTCTGGTCTGTGTATTGTTGAGCTGTACTGTACTGTACCCATTCTGCAATCTGTTAATAAACTTTTCAATCAATCAATCAATCAATGGGTACAGTACAGTACAGCTCAATACACAATTGTTAAGGGGATGCAGCCCAGAGAAATACTTTCGTCTTGTTTACAGGGTCCCCCATTTTCAATTCATTCATCAGTCTTTCTCAGGTCTGCATCCTCTTAACAATTGTATGTATTGAGCTGTACTGTACTGTACCCATTCTGCAATCTGTTAATAAACTTTTCAATCAATCAATCAATCAATCAATCAATCAATCTTGTACGAGGTGTTGCACCGCCACTCGGGACAATAAAACGGACCGGTCGCGAAGTCACTCCAGAAACTTGCAGAAACGATGCTTGCACTTCAACGTGATCGGGTCCCGATATGCATAACTACACAAAGGACAAGTCGCAGGGGTGTCCAAAGATGCCCCCATTTTGTCTACGTCTGTTCAGTGTTTATTATTATTATTTTTTGGTTCCTTTCCGCCGCTCCAAATCACGTGACCCAAATCAGCCAATGCCCGCAGTGCAACACTCCAATTCAGCCATTGGGTGGGACGGTCACGTGACCCAAATCAGCCAATGCCCGCAGTGCAACACTCCAATTCAGCCATTGGGTGGGACGGTCACGTGACCCAAATCAGCCAATGGAAGCGAGTGTCCTCAGCCCGCGGTATCCTCAGCCCGCGGCAGGGTTCGAAATTAACGGGGGCTTGGGGCATAATGCCCTTGAAAATGGACAAAATGCCCTCGAAAATCAGTTAAGGGGGGCACAAAATGCCCCAGACAGTTTACTAATTATATATATATATTTATCCGGTAATGGCGCGTCTGTGTATCGTACGGTTCAGATGACGCGCAAATAAAAAAAAATCATTTGGCGGAGGTGAGCACTGGCTGCTGCAGCAGCAGCACTGCAGCTGAGCCAGGTGCTAGTCAGTTTGTGTACAAATGGCAAGCACAATCTAAATCAATCTTCATTACGACTTTAAAAACATAGCCATTAACATTACATAGGCATACACACATCTTGCCATAGCGTTAGCAGTTTGTACAACACAACGCACGTTTTAACTATAGAATCAGCCCGCGAGGTAATACAGTCAACGAAATGTTACCGTAGCTACTAGCTAGCAGAGGAGGAAATGGGAGTCTGAGAGGCGGGGTGTTTAAAGACAATGATAGGCGTTTATTCAACATCCAAGAAGGCTAACATACAACTGTGTTTTACTAACTCCAACCGGGACTATTGCCGCTTTCCCACTGCATGCCATCACCTCCTAACGTTACCGGAGCTACCGGAGCTGATAATAACATTGCCTGAGCTTAAGGTGCGTGACACTAAAATGTCCGTGGGGACCCGGCGCCAACCCAAGTTTCAAGTTTCAAGTTTCTTTAATAGTTGTCATACAGAAGTACAGAATACTTTCATACAAAATGCTTCTTACTGTTACGCTCCAGAGACTGTGCTAGACAAGATAGTATCAAATAACATAATATAGCATGTAATTTAGAAGAAGAAAATGAGGTCACAGTGTTCGGTATAGACATATGTACAATGTTCTGAGTTACCATATAATATACAATACTATGCAGTGTACTAATGTACAGTACTATCTAGTGCAAAGCAGAAATGGGATGAGGTACAATTTAGGTACAATTTACAGTAAGGTGTACGAGTTGTAGTGCAATCCTTCATCAATAAATATAAAGTGTGGGGAGTGGGTGCTACAGTGTGTTTGTTTAAAGTGGGTGTGTGCTATAAAGTGTGTGGAGTGGGTGCTACAGTGTGTTTGTTTAAAGTGAGTGTGTGCGTGTGGATGTGTGTGCTATGTGCGTTTGGTGGTTGTTGTTGTGTAGTGTTCATTCATTGTTCGTTTAGCAGCCTGATGGCCTGGGGATAGAAGCTTCTTCTGAGTCTTTCTGTGCTCACCCATAGATAGTTCCAACTCACCGAATTACGTAATCCACCACAGTTGCACTCAATATTTAAATAATGTTAGTCTAAATAAATGTAGACAGATACATAATAATTTCAAGCAGAACACGAATCTTTCCATTAAGAACTGACAATCAGGGAATTTAAACATGGTTGACATTGTTTTTTTGTGTTTATATTAAAGAAAGGAAAGTCTAGTGCTGGCTGAGCATATTGTTTGTTTGCACTAAGTTAATACTACAAATGTAGCCTATATTTTTCAGTCAGTTCGGTCTTTGTGTGCCAAACATTATTTAAGGCTGTAAACACTGTAACACTGTAAACTTTTTTATTTTTTTTTAATAAATGAGAAGCATGTTTAGATTTGAGTGTTACATTTTTTTTTATAAAAATGTACGTATATCGAACGGAACTGAAAACCATGACCCCAAAACCGCGATACGAACCGAACCGTCCATTTTGTGAACCGTCCCACCCCTACCGTTTATCATAAAAATTCAGTGCCCCCGAAATACAAAAAAAGCCCCCGAAAATCAATTAAGGGGGGCAAAAAAAGCCCTTGAATTTTTTTTTTAATTTCTAACCCTGGCCCGCGGTATCCTCAGCCCGCTGGAGACGTGGTTCTGCAGGTGGAAGCATCTCACAGATCCCCCCCATCTATACGATTTTAGTTGTTATATGATTCAATCCGGAATTTTATAGCTGAGACACTAGTAGAGAAAGTGAAACATATGACCAGTGTTTTACAGTGTTTCACTGTTGCCAGGCCAGCTTTGGGGAGTTTTACTTTGTAGTATCAACTAAAACGTTTGATCTACCAGGCAGTTTATCCATTACTTCAGGACTGGGGATAATAATGAAAAACATCGGTTGGTCGTCTTCCTGTTAGCGCTCGACATGTCAGGTCATAAGGCTGAGCCCGAATGTTCGAACGTTGTTCGTTACGTTAACATTCGAATTCTAAATAAAAAAAAATAAAATTTTTTTTTTTTATATATTTATTTTATGTGTCTATTCATTCTGTAAACCAATTGGGTTTTTCTTCACAGTTGCAGATAAAGATTAGGCTACACTAATATTATAGTATTAAAAAAAAACTGCTAAGTTATATTCATTAAAGAAAGTTGATTTAATAAAAAAATAAAGACTAGTTTAATCAGATTAATCACTTTATTCAAATTGAGGATTTAGTTTGAGGATATAAAAAAAAATTGTTTTTAAATTTTTTTTAATTAAAAACGAAGGTTTGAACGTTCGTTCGAAAAACCCTGACGAAGTTCGAATCCCAAAAATAGGCTTCGGGGACAGCCTTATCAGGTTGTGAAGTCCTGAGCTCTGCGGACAACTTTCATACTTGCAGTTAATTTACCATGTGATTGACTCAAACCTATGCTTACTTTTGTATAGGGTTTGTTGACATTCTGCGAACCGAATTTTTATGCGCTAAACGACGATGTCTCATGACAAACCCAGAGTCAAGGGTAGCCATGCTAATGCTACGGCTGCTAACGTTAGCCAAGAGTTGTCTGGGACTGACGCACTTTCCACGAGGTCTGTGGAGAAGATTATTTCGGCAATTGAAACCCTGGGAGCAAAGATGGATATCCATAAGGAAATAGCCTCAATCTGCCAAGAGCTACATACAACCGTCCGTTGTCTACAGTCTGCTAGCTTGCACAACACTAAACGCATTGATGACATAGAGGAAGTTGCTACAGAATGGAGCTCGTCAGTCATGGCTCTGGAAACTACAGTTGGACGCCTACAGTCAGACGGTTGCAGCTGTCGCCAGAACATCCGCCTGGTTGGAATTGAGGAGGGCAGTGAATGTGGCGACCCGCGACAGTTCTGTGCAGCTGTACTGAAGGAGATTTGAGCTCTCGAGGATAATCCACGTTTGGACCGGGGGACATCGCTCACTGGCACAGAAACCATGGGAGGGAGAGAAACCCAGGCCGTTCATAATGCGAGTACATCATGGACATGTCAAGGATCATATTCTCCGCCACTCGAGTCAGAAGAAGCAGCTGTTTTACAAGGGGAAATGGGTGTTCATCTTTCCTGACTTGGCACCAGAGTAGGGCTGCAACTAACGATTATTTTGGTAGTCGACTAATCTGTCGATTATTTTTTCGATTAGTCGACTAATCTAACGATTATTTCTGTCACACCCTCCATCTCTGCTTCCTGTGGGCGCGGCTCCTTTTCCGGGCTCTTAGCAGACTTCTTAGCTTAGCATAACAGACCGACAGTAAGTTTGGGGGAACTGATGGGATAACTGGGGTTGCAACTTGCAACAAAAGTGCAACTAGGGCTAAAAACACAATGAAATTAAATAATAATAATAATAATAATAATAATAATAATAATAAAATAATAATAATAATAATAATAATAATAATAAATAATATATCCTTCTTAGCAGATTTCTTAGCTTAACATCCCAGGGAACTAATGGGATAACTGGGGATGTTGTTTGCTCCTGACAAGAGTCTCAAAGTCTGGGGTGATGGTAGACAAAGCAACTCTGAGGTCATGCTCAATGTCCAATCTGTTCCTCTGCTTTGTCTTCAGCTGGACCAGAGCTGAGAAGCCACTTTCACAAAGATAGGTAGTGAAAAAAAAAGATTTTTTTTAAAAGAATTTATACGACGCATCAACACAAAAATTCGGCGTTGACGAGTTTTTATGATCGACATCGTCGATTATGTCGACTAATCGTTGTAGCCCTACACCAGAGGTTGCCAAGAAGCAGGCTGCTTTTACAGGGGTGAAGTGCCTTCTTCATGACATTCCAAACGTCAGATTCGGCCTCCGCTTCCCAGCCAAACTCCGGATCACATTCAACGGAGTGGAGAAATCCTTTGAGGATCCTGATGTGACCATGTCTTATGTAAAGGAGAAGATTCTGGTCAGGAAATGGCTGATTAAGGCGCCATTCTGTTTTGAGCTCTCCACATAGCCTGGGAGGTTACTGTGTTGACTGTTGAGGCCAGTTTGTTATTGACTATAGCCTACTGTTTCAAGACACCTGCTGTTAAATCGTTTTCATGTTCAGGTGTCCAGCAGATGGAGCCAGATGCTCACTGTTGGACTTGGCAGTAATGTTCTAATATAGGCCACATAATAGGTCAGTAGGCTATAGATGAATAAAAATGTTTCTCTGTTATGAAGGCCTGTATGTGCCTACTTTCTTTTCTTACCATGTCCCTTCACATGCCATGCTGCTATGTTTTATAGCGTATGGTGTTATTCGTTAACACAAAATGTCACTAGTGACTGGTAATGCCTTTTCTGTTACTTTTATAATGCATGATATTTTGTCTGCACTGCAATTTATTTTCTTTTTTTCTTGTTTGCTTAGCTATGGGTAGGTTTAGGTTAGCCAGAGAGAACCCAAGCTAGTGAAGTTGGGCCAGTTGCCCTGGGGATTATGCACTTCGAATGGGGTAGTGCTGGAGGGTGGGGGGTTAATGTGTGTTTTGTGTTAAATGTTGTACTTTTGTTTTCTCTGTTCTACTTCTTTACACCATCTACTTGTACTAGTTTTTTTTCATTTTCTTTGTATTTTATGTTCACCAGAGTCACAGAGTTCACTTGAAATTACACTTGATAGGTGCCATGTTCCATCCGTTTAACATAAACTCATTAGGCTGTTATGGCTAATACAGGGACCTCCTTGAGCGGGACTAGGTGTTTGACTAACTTTACTAACTGGAACATAAAGGGACTGAACCACCCTATTAAGCGTACTAGGGTACTTGTACCCACCTCAAGTTTTTGAAAACAGATATAGCCTTCCTCACTGAGACGCATATGCGGACTTCCGTCAATACTAATCTGAAGCGTGGTTGGGTTGGGCAGGTATTTTAGTTATGCTTTCAGAGTAGGGCTAGGAGAGCAGTGATTTTAATTCAAAAGTCAATTCCGTTTGTAGCATCTGAAATCATTTCTGATCATAATGGGCGCTTTGTTATCGTTGTTGGTAGGCTCCATTACACACCTCTGATACTACTTGCATGCGTATTGTATGCCCCCAATTGGGATGACTCTCGATTTATGACCAATTTTCTCTCTTCTATACCACACTTATCTTCTTTTTCTTTCGGCTTTTCCCGTCAGGGGTCGCCACGGCGGATCATCCGTTTCCATCTGTTTCTGTCATCTGCGTCGTCCTCCGTCACTCGTCCTCTATACCACACTTATACACCCACCAATTGATCCTGTCCGGTGATTTTAACTGTGTGGTTGACCCTATACTGGACAGATCCTCTAGTAGGAGAACTACCAGCTCTAAAACATCTGAGCACTTAAAGGGTTTCCTAGAGTTGTGTGCTCGGATCCGTGGCGATTTCTGTATCCAACTAAGAGAGAATAGAAATTTTTTCACCCGTCCACCATACTTTTTCGTGAGTAGATTACTTTTTCCTGGACAAAACCGTACTTCCCTTGGTGCAGTCATGTGTTTACAATAGTATAGTCATTTCTGATCACGCCCCTTTAACATTGGAATTGGCCTTCCCCAGCCATAAGCCAAATAGATCCCTTTGGAGGCTTAACTTACTTTTATTGTCTGATGAGTCTTAAGGTGCTCCCATAGTCGAGCGGACTGTACACGGACTGGACTCTGCGGAGGTCCACTGGACTCTTTGAGCTTTCATAGTCGAGCGGATCTCCGCGGACCAATTTCCTACATGTCTCGCGCCAGTTTACACCTCGCGCCAGTTTGTGTGGCACCAAGTGGGCGCCGCGGACGTCCGCACGTCTGAAAATAGGAGCTTCGCACTTGGACTCTGCTGTGGGTCTGCTTTGAGTACCCTTTGGGTCAGCTTTGAGCCCGCGGGAGTCTGCTCCGTGTATGGTCTGCTCGACTATGGGAGGGCCTTTAGGCTGTGTCCCATTCCTCCCCTTGGCCCTACCACTTGACCAAGTTTATGCGTTTGCAAATATGAGAGCTCTATCATTGAAGTGGGTGGTGGCAAGGAAGCACTAAAGCTCGCACCGAGCTCCGGCATTGAAAGTGTTAAAGGCAAAGATCCTCTTTGTTGCTCCTCTTATCATCCAATAAGTCTCCTTAATGTTGACGTTAAGATTTTAGCTAAGGTGCTAGCTCTCCGCCTTGAATCTGTTCTGCCATCTATTATTAATTTCGGACCAAACTGGCTTTATCAGAAACAGACATTCCTTCTTCAATATTAGGCGTGCGTTTAATATCCTGTACACGGCGACTTCCACACAGCGTCCAGAGGTACTGATGTCCCTAGACGCTGAGAAAGCCTTCGATCGTGTAGAATGGGGCCACCTGTTTTACACTCTCCGATGGTTTGGCTTTGGTGATGCTTTTATTTCCTAGGTAAGTTAGACTGTTATATACCTCCCCTGTGGCCTCAGTTAGAACAAATAATGTACACTCAACATATTTTCCCCTTCAGCGCGGGATGAGACAGGGGTACGCTCTAGGGGTGGGAATCGCCAGAGACCTCACGATACGATACTATCGCGATACTTGCGTCACGATACGATAGTATCGCGATACTAAATATATCGCGATACACTGAGTATTGCGGATTTTTTTTTTTATCAAATTTAATTTATTACCTTTTTTCAACTGCAAAGTAAAACTTTGTCAACATGTTTTATCTAATAAAATAAAGTTCAGTCTGTTCATCTCACTTCAATAATTTTTATTGCAGAACATGGTATTTTCTCAAGCAGACAGATGTAAACACTGTAATCTGTGTTGCATGTACCTGACAAACTGAACTGTTTGTATTACAGTCATATTCCAACTTAACTGAATGCACTAGGGCTGACCTTCGAAGCTTTTTTTGGCAATCGAAGCTTCGGGGCCGAGCTTCGGTTTTAATTCGAAGCTAAAAAAAAAATATTAACACATTCCCTGCCACGCTTATATCCATCAATGTTTGATCACTGCCACCAGTCTAAGCCTATGGAGATGTTTACCTTCTTTGCAGGGCTATAACTTTTTAAATTGTATTGCTAAATTGACATTACGATGGCCCATTCAACATCGATTATCTATCGTTTAGGATGTAGGAACGTTTTACTTTTTCATTCATAGATTCATACGAAAATACCATCTAGAATATAAATGTTTTTATCGTTTTCTGCAGTAATTCCTAGAACGTGAGATATAGGCATAAGCGCATATATAGATGATCAAATGCCGTTTGTTGGCGATACACGCTATATTAAAAATTTCAACTGTACATGATCCTAAACGTTATGACTTATCATGCGCGGATGAACAGGGGGGGGGGGGGGTTGTTTATAATTCCGAGATCGTCAGTAAATGCTTTATGTAGTATGGGTGATATATTGATCAGAGCAGTTTGCATGGATAATAATAAACAAACGCGCTGAAAATGACGTCAGCGTCCTCTTACCGTTCGACGATGAGACTGGAGGAAAAAGATCCCACTTATTTTTTTTTTTAGGTTTATCTTTTTTTATTGGAAGAATTAGTACATATTTATACATTTCAGTTATCCAAATTATACAACTTCCATTCCCCATTCCTATCCCCTAATCCCACCCCATCCCACCCAGTGAGGGCGACGACAAACATACATGTAAAATAAAAAATGTAAATCAAATAAAAATAAAAAGATTTAATAATTAAACATAAATACAGATGTGACAGACAAAGTTACGCAAAAAGAAATTAAGTTAAAAAAAAAATATATATATATATATTTTTTTATATATATATATATATATATATATATATATATATATATATATATATATATATATTTTTTTTATATATATATATATATATATATATATATATATATATATATATATATATATATATATATATATATATATAGGAAAGACCGTAATAATAATATATAATATAAGCGATACTCTCCATTTTAGTAGCGTAATTTCCAGATGGTAAAACAAATAAAATGGAAAGTAAATTTAACACCCTTAGCAGACCACCACAATGCCATCTCCCCAGCCATACGTAGGCTAGCAGTGTCAGGAAGGTAGATAGGAGGAGGAGGAGGGGGGTCATGGGGTCCCAAGTTTAGAAGGAGTCATATGGGTTTTGAAATGATAGGAAGGGCTGCCATGTTTTGTGGAAGGTATCTGTGTGGCCTTGTGTTGTAAATCTGATTTTCTCTATATGTATAAGAGACATAACATCCCTCATCCAGTGTAAGTGTGAGGGGGGAGTGGCTGCCTTCCAGTTGAATAGGATGAGGTGTCTGGCAATGAGTGAGGCAAAGGCCATGGCATTGGATTGCCCAATAGATATTGCAGCGTTCTCCGGTGTCAGACCAAATAATGCAATAAGAGGGCATGGGTCAATATTCATAAAAAATATGTCTGAATAAGATTTAAAAATGGAAGTCCAGAAAGGGGCCAGTGCTGGACAATGCCAAAACATATGAATAAGTGAGCTAGGGGCTTGGTGGCACCGGTCGCATGTGGGATCCATGCCAGGATTTATCTTTGCAAGTCTTTGACCAATATAGACGGTGGAGGAGCTTGAACTGTATCAGTGAATGGCGGGCACATATTGAAGACGAGTGTATTCGGGCAAGAGCATTTTCCCATTCTTTGTCTGTAAATTGATGATTTAGATCGGACTCCCAGTTTTGTCTTATAGCCAATACTGAGGAGGGTAGGGAAAGGGATATGATGTTATATAGTTTAGATATTGAGCCTTTGATTGCAACCTTCACCTCCAAGATGCGGTCGATCACAGTTTTTGGAGGTGTATGGGGGAACTGAGCAAATTTGCTCTTAACAAAATGTATCTGTAGATATCTGAAAAAATTTGTTTTTGGTAAGTGTGAAAGACATAAATGAACTGTCTTGTTACAAATCATAAATGCTCAGAATGCCTTTCTTAAACCAGTTGCTGAAGGTTTCATCCACCATAGAGGGAGGGAAAAGGACGTTTTTGTGGACAGGTGACGATGGTGACATGGCATAGAGACCAAAGTGTTTTCTGAACTGGGACCAGATCCGGAGGGAGTGTTGTACTAAGAGGTTGTTGGTGTACTGGGCGGTTGTGACTGGGAGCGAAGAGCAAACTAAGGATTGCAAAGATGTTCTAGAACAAGATGCCCTTTCCATGTCCACCCATGCCAGTACCCACTGACAGAGTCCGTAATGGGAATGACTCCAATAGAGAATGCTGTGAAATATTTGCAGCCCAATAGTAGGCCAAGAAATTGGGTAGTGCAAAGCCTCCCTGCGATTTAGGTTTCTGGAGGGCCATTTTATTTATTCGGACTGGGCGTTTATTCCAAATAAAATCTGATATTGCCCTGTCGAGGGCTTTGAAAAATGACTTTGGAATGAAGGTTGGAATATTTTGAAATAAATACAGAAATTTCGGTAATGTGTTCATTTTCACAGTATTCACTCTGCCAACAAGTGATAAAGGAAGTGACGACCATCTGATAAAATCCTGCTTGGTGCGCTCCAGTAGAGGGGTGAAGTTGAACGCTATGAGATTAGAATGTTTATGTGTTATCATTATGCCAAGGTAAAGGATTTGACGGCGATCTCCTAAATCCATTTCCGGTTTGTATAATCATAATAAACGCCCAAATCGTATCGATTATTGCGTTATGGAAGCGATCGCTACACACGGACGTGTGTCTACAGTCCCGCAACAATATGCAAGTGCCGGACGCATTTGCCAGATGCACCGGAGATCTCCAGAGATCCACTTCCGGTTGCAACTTGCCGATCATCCACCAGGCGGCAGTATTGAAGCGTTGCAGAGTTGTGCAGGCTCCCACTGCATCAGACCAGGCTCCGTGAGGGAATTATGAATAACATGGCGAAAAAATGAAATATGATCTCAATAACGTCATACGCCGTGGAATGGCAGAATTCGCATGAACTTGAAACACGTCGTAAGCCGTTTCCGGCGTGGGATGTGTTAATTATAATATTTTTTTTTACATTTTATTTATTTTTTCTTATGTTGTGGGACTTGTACAGCACTTTGGTAAACGTTGTTGTTTTTAAATGTGCTCTATAAATAAAGTGGATTGGATTAATTAATTAAGTAGCCCCTTTTGTGACTTCACTCGGCTGCGCTGCCTGGGTGCAGTGGGGCTGCTCTCACAGCAACGACATGACATTACATAATTATGTTGCAACCTTCGTCTATCAAGCAAACAATTATATAAATATTTATATGTAGTTGATAGAGACAAAGGCAGAATTCGACTTAATTAAGCACGTTTTATTAAGACATATTTTTATATGGGTCGGGACACTTTAAAAAAGCAGCACAATGAACACAAATCTGTCCGACATAGTCTTAAATAACAAACGGCATTGCTTCGCTTCTTCGTCAACATGTCTGCTGCACATGTCCTTGTTGTTTTCAACACAGATAATCTCCACGTGCTTGTTGTAGAGAGGTGGAGTCGAGGCGCCGCTTACTTTCGTTTAATTGGAATGGAGGCGGGAAGGCGCCGCTTACTTTCGTTTAATTGGAATGGAGGCGGGAAGGCGCAGCTTACTTTCGTTTTAATTGGAATGTAGGCGCAAGATTTTGGAGATTTTTTTTTTTTTAATTTAAACTTCGATTTTTTTTTTATGTTCGAAGCTCGTGCCATCGAACGAAGCTTCGAAGTATTTAAGACAGCCCTAGAATGCACATGTGCGTGTGTGTGGACTACTGTACTATTACAGGTATTGAAATGAACAATGCAACTTCCTTAAATACAAATTTTTATGAATAATTAAATATCGATACTTGGCGTCCCTGTATCGATACAGTATCGCCACGCAAAGTATCGCGATACTACTACGTATCGATCTTTTCCCCCACCCCTAGTACCCTCTATCCCCACTGCGTTTTGCTTTGGTGATGGAGCCTTGGCAACTTCCATTCGACACTGCCCAGATATTAAAGGGATAGTTGGAGTGAGGCGGGAGCACAAACTTTCATTGTATACTGATGATATCCTCCTCTTTGTATCTGACCCTCTCTTGTCTATTCCACATATCCTTGACACACTTGGGAAATTTGGTGAATTCTTAGGGTATAAGCTCAATCTTGATAAAAGTGAAAACCGTACGCATTAATTCTTTGGGCGCCACCCACTTTCCCCATCTGTACTGCTTGGCGCCAGCGTTATTGACCATTTTAGCGATGTTTGCAGACCCATTGTGTGTTCTGTATTATAGCTATGGAGACAATAGTATTGTAACGTAGATAGATGAGCCGGGGAGACATAGGGAGCTCCGGCTGACCGTATAGAACGGGGATCAAAGGAAAAAGATCAAAGAGATATTTTCAAATATCAAAGAGAATTCTCTGGTTTTGGAACTCAACGGTTGGCGAGATAACCCAATTTATCTCTGGTATGGGCCCAATGAGTTAACACTGTGGCCACCAGCCAGGTTTCTTTTCATTTTTTGCCGTTTAAGATCACAAATTATACATTTACTTATCTGGGTATATCTATTGCTCACTCCCAATTGCTAAAGACCAACTTTACCCTGCTCCTGGATCGTACGCTCCAGGATCTTACTCACCTTATCATTAGCTCGGAGAATTAATATAATTAAGATGAGCATTCTTCCAAAGTTTTTATACCTCTTCCAGTGTGTTCTGTTCTTTCTCACAAAAGTCTTCTATATAAATATAATTGTATAATTACAATCAAGTTGAATTTTGAGGCCCCTGGTGATTTCCTCACAATAGTAGTATTTTGTCATCATGATAAAGCCTGACTATAAGCTAGGGCTGTGTATAGGCAAGAATCTGGCAATATGATACATATTACAAACACAATACAGGGGTTACAATTCAATATATTGTGATATATCGTGATAGTAACTGCAATATACTGCAGTTACAGGATCTATAGGTAAACAAATGTAGAAAAAAAAACGAAAGTAAAGACAGTACAGATAAGACAAAGACTTTTGGTTGAACATTTATTTAAGGTCACTTAAATACTCTTAAAAACTTAGACCTCACATCAGGTCTAAAGGTCTAGACACAGTACAATAAAAAATATCACAATATCGGGCAGTTCGAATTGGTAAAATATCGTGGACTTGTGGAGTATCACCATACACTGATATGTGATACAGGGATACACACACCCCTACTATAAGCAGTGACTTGAAGGTCACCATGGTGCTGATGGTGCACTGCTGATGGTGTTTCTGTTGTCTGACGGTGTTATTGTTTTGTCTCATTTACTGTAGATTGAAGAAGTCGAGGCCCTTTCTTCCATCTACGGTGATGAATGGTGTGTTATTGATGAAGCCTCCAGAATATTCTGCATCAAAATATCAAACGATTTGGAGGAATCAAAACTGACTGCATGTTTACAGGTAAACAGATGAACCTATATAATTTCCAGCAATTGGTCGTATTCAAATGTTTTTAAACTAATTATCTATATTTCTTAAATTATCAGATAATTCTCCCACCTGATTATCCAAGCGCAGCACCCCCCATCTATCAAATCAAGTAAGTCCGTTTTGTCTTCTGAGATTAATCTAATATCCACACACTGAACTCACAGAGTGCACCACCAACACATAACCCACTCGTCATTCTCCTCCTCTGTAGTGCAGCCTGGCTGCGAGGCCCGGAGAGGATTAGTTTGTCCAACAGCCTTGAGGAGCTTTATGTGTGAGTACATTTCATTTTCTCTGACTTTGTCAGGTACTGCAGAGAAATTCAGTGTGATTGACGTGTCGAACATCATCACAGTGTGTTTTTTCATACTGTAATCCATAGACCTAGAATCTATAGACCCTCACAAGGAAAGTATATCTTCATTTCAACAGGGATCATGTCGGGGACAGCATTCTCTACCTCTGGGTAGAAAGAATAAGAGAGTTTCTCATCGAGAGATCCAAAAGCACAGAGACAGGTGAGGTGTACAGAAGAATTATCAGATGCATATGTATTGTGTTTTTTTGTTACCTTTGAGAGCACTCTGTGTCAATTGACCATATTCATGCGGCTGACATTTTGCTCTTATGTCATGCTCAGGTTGGGATTCCTTTCCACCCAAAACGAATCCCAACCTGAGCATGACATAAGAGCAAAATGGCCACCGTGTGAATATGGTCAATACCAGGCATGTGTACAGATTGCTGGTCCCCCGGCTGTATATGTAAAACTACACTAGATATATGACAGTAATACGCTAGTGTAGCTAAATACACACCCGGAGACAAGCAAGTGTACAGATAAGGTCTAAAAGAGTTCCTTTGGCCTGCCATACAAATGTCCCCTTAGAACAGGGGTGGGCAATTATTTTTCCCAGGGGGCCAAATGAGCAACTGAAAATATTTGGAGGGCCGCGCCAAAATTCCGAACTCAATTATGCATAATATACATTTTTTTTTTTTTTTTTAGTACAATATTTTTATTGGGTTTTACAGTACACATTTCAGGTTTTCATTGTCGTCAGTTATTCTTAATTCCTTTTCTCCACAAGATTATACGTATACCCACATACCCCCTCCCCCCTCCCCTTTTCTCTCTCTTAGCATCTTTGATTTTGTTTTTACTGTTCTCATACAGAAATAATATGTACATTCCCCGCCCCCCCATCAATCTATCGGCCGCCGCCTTGCGCGCACAGGGAGGGGTGGGGGAGGGCCTAGGAGGGGGGAAGGACATGTGGCACAGCAGGAGACAGGACATTGGACGAGAGGAGGAAAAGGGGAGGGATTTGCAAGTTCAATCACAGTATCCCCACATGAAGCTAGTAAGGGTTTCATTACTAGAATGAAATTGTGACGTTGATTTATGAGGGGTGTGTCGTGTGTGCATGTGACGTAGGTTCTCTCTCTCTCTCTCTCTGTCTCTCTCTCTCTATCTATCTCTCTCTCTGTTTCTCTGTCTCTCTGTCTCTGTTATGAGGGGTGTAATGTTCTCTTTGACGTAGGTCCTCTCTCTCTCTCTCTGTCTCTCTGTCTCTCTGTCTCTCTGTCTCTCTCTCTCTCTCTAGTGTCTCTCTCTCTAGTGTCTCTCTCTCTAGTGTCTCTCTAGTGTCTCTTTAGTGTTTCTCTCTCTAGTGCCTCTCTCTCTCTCTAGTGTCTGTCTCTCTAGTGCCTCTCTCTAGTGTCTCTCTATATTGTCTCTCTCTCTAGTGTCTCTCTAGTGTCTCTCTAGTGTCTCTCTCTAGTGTCTCTCTCTAGTGTCTCTCTAGTGTCTCTCTCTCTAGTGTTTGCCTCTAGTGTCTCTCTCTAATGTCTCTCTAGGGTCTGTCTCTCTAGTGCCTTTCTCTATTGTCTCTAGTGTCTCTCTCTAGTCTCTCTCTAGTGTATGTCTCTCTAGTTCCTCTCTCTAGTGTCTCTCTAGGGTCTGTCTCTCTAGTGCCTCTCTCTAGTGTCTCTCTAGTGTCTCTCTCTCTAGTGTTTGCCTCTAGTGTCTCTCTCTAATGTCTCTCTAGGGTCTGTCTCTCTAGTGCCTCTCTCTAGTGTCTCTCTAGTGTCTCTCTAGTGTCTCTCTCTAGTCTCTCTCTAGTGTCTGTCTCTCTAGTGTCTCTCTCTAGTGTCTCTCTATAGTGTCTCTCTCTCTAGTGTCTCTCTCTAGTGTCATGTTCTCGCTCTCTCTCTCTGCATGTGTGTGTGTGTGATTAGTGGTTTCCTTCCATCTATATAAGGCTCAGGCAGATGGTACAGTATCTTTATTACAGTACAGTCCCTACTGTATCTATCCTGTCATCCGTATGAACTGGGTATATTACAGAGGTGAACTTAATATATACACTACCTACAATAAAGAGCTGAGGATATGAGTCATTGACCGGATGAAAGTTGCAATTGTGTTGTGGGAATTGTCATTCCTCCTCTCTCTCCCCCTCTGCAAGACGTGTTCAGGAAACGTACGATTCTCACTGAGCCAGACTATTATTATAATAAGACGGACGCACATGGATTCTAAGTGTCCCTCTTTGACAGCTGACAGTATAGGTGTATGAATCCCGACACAACCACACACGGACGCACATACACACACACACACCGTAGAGGGATAGCCGGTATTGTCCTGATTTTTGACCCGTCATCTTATGTATTGTCTTTGACTGTCATCAATAATATTGAGTTAAACTCTAGGACAGATGTGTTACGTAAGCAAGAGCAGCCTATTGGCCTAGTAATATAGTAGCCTATTAGACTGAGAGAGAGAGAGAGAGAGAGAGAGAGAGAGACAGAGAATCTACGTAAAAAGGCGGACACCCATAATTCAAGTCACAATTTTATCCCAGTAATTAAGCATGAACTAGCCTCATGCAGATATCCTCTCTCTCTCTCTCTCTCTCTCTCTCTCTCTCTCTCTCTCTCTCTCTCTCTCTCTCTCTCTCTCTCTCTCTCTCTCTCTCTCTCTCTCTCTCGCTCGTACACAATATAAATAATTGAAAAGAAAAAAGAAAGAAATAAATAAAAATAAATGACATCTTTACAACACCTTCACTGACGTGCCTCCGGTCTCTCCCGGGGTCCGGGTCACGGCTGACCGCGGGAGAGAGCGGGGGGACTCATCCTATAGCAGCCCTCCTATATCTTCCCTTCTCAGATATTCATTAAATGGTTTCCATATATCCTCGTAAATCTAAAATCTAAAACATCATGGCAGCGTTAGCTGTTTGACTGATGCAGTTAGCCTAGCAGAAGCATCAGATAACATGAACTATTGCTTCAGCACTCTCACTTTTATTTTTATTTTTACTCTTACTTTTTCTCTTACCTTTGTCGAGGAGTAAACTACACAACTGACTGCTGCTGTAACGTGTCCCTCAAACGTAGACGTAAACGTATCCTTTATTTCACCTATAGTAAATATAACATTACTTAGGCCTTTCGAAGTAATATTTTCCAATATGTTATGGCACCAAACAAGACTCTGGCAGCTAATCAGTTGACTTTTGAATGTCAACGAATGATTGTTTATAAAAAAAAAATAAAAAAAAATGAATCAAGTGAAATGTATATGTTTTTTGTTATTGTTTTTTTTGTATATAATTTCTATGTGTGTGTGTATATGTGTATATATATATGTGTGTATATACACTGTATGTATATACACTTTCACACGTTTATTTTGAGGGCTAAACAGCTCTCTAAAAATGTACCAAAAGT
The DNA here is from genome assembly GCF_963971535.1 of Notolepis coatsorum. Lineage (NCBI taxonomy): Eukaryota > Metazoa > Chordata > Actinopteri > Aulopiformes > Paralepididae > Notolepis > Notolepis coatsorum. The sequence goes on along the minus strand of NC_140166.1, from coordinate 181,864,161 downwards.
TATATTCTAGGTGGACATAAGACATATGTACTGTAATACCAATGCTTAACAGTTCACACACTTGATTTATATTTGATGTTCATGTTTGATTTTTGATTTCTCTTGTACCAATGGTCACACACCTCAGGTAGTATAGAGTAGAGGTAAAGGAAATATGATTCCTCACAGTGATGTGGACATATTTCGAGCTCGAAAAGGAAGCTACTTAGTAAGGGTTAAGGGTTGCCCGAGTGGCCAACTCGGGCATGTTAGGGGTAGGGTAATTTCTCTCTCTGTATTATGGTACCAACCAACTTTATTAGTTTTTATTTAAAATTTTTTCTTATTTCTATACTGTTACATCATGACATCCGAATCTTTACATCAGTCTCAGGGAGACAAAACAACTAATGCAAAATGGCAGATACCTTAATTGAATATATTTCATGGAACTGCAGAGGCCTTCAAAAGCTTACTAAAGTAAAACAAGTTATGAACAGGATAAAACAACTAAAAGCCAAGATTGTGTTTTACAGGAGTCACACTTACTAGCGAACGACACACCTAAAATACAACGGAGGTGGCCAGGACAGGTCTTCTCAACATCATACTCTACCAATGCTAGAGGTGTAATGACACTTATACACAGGTCTATCCCATTCCAAATTGAAGAGGTGATAAAGGATCCTAATGGTAGATTCTTGATTATACAAGGTCGCCTTCTCTCTGAACACCTCAATTTAATCAACGTATATGGACCAAATAATGATGACGTTAACTTCTATAATAACCTATTTCTAAAAATCTCAACACTACCAGGCAAATATATTATCGCTGGGGACTTTAACTGCACCCTCGACCCAAAGGAAGATAGATCATTCGGAGTGGATAACACCCACACAAGATGCAGGAAAACATTACACTATTTTATAAAAGAGCTGAACCTACTGGATATATGGAGGCACCTAAATCCATCAAAGAAAGAATTTTCCTGTTATTCGAGTACATACAAAAGTTACTCCAGAATAGACTACTTCCTGATATCAACAGAACTACTACCTAACATTAGAGGATGTAAACACAACAGCATAGTCATATCAGACCATGCAGCTGTATCTATGGTATATGTGGAACCAAAACTGATACACAAACCTCATAAATGGAGATTTCAAACAAAATGGATGAAAGATCCAACATTTTTACTTTTTTTGGGAGAACAAATTGATATATACTTTGAAATTAACACGAATCAAACGTCAGCAACAATTAGATGGGAAGCCTTCAAGGCATATATTAGAGGTCAAATTATAAGCTACACAAGTAGAACGACAAGAGAAAGAACGAAAGAAATTAGAGATCTGGAATCCAAAATAAAAATGTTTGAGAATGAAAGGTTTCAGAAAGGACAGAACGAACATCTCATTTCAAAAAAATTATTAATACTCAGAACTCAATACAACGAGATAACATATGATAAAGCTGCTGCAAATGTGATGAGGCTAAAACAGAATTATTACGACCAAGGAGAAAAACCTGGTAGACTCCTTGCATGGCGCATCAAAAAACAACAGACTGAGAGGACAATCACTAACATAGAGGACGGCAATGGAAATAATATAATCGATCCATTAGAGATTAACACAACATTTAGAACCTTTTATGAAAAACTATATAGCTCAGAATATAACATTAGTGAAGATACACAAACTAAATTTCTTGATAACCTTAACATCCCCAAAATCTCTGAAGAAAGAAAAAAAAACCTGGACGAACAATTAAACATAACAGAGATATCAGAGGCCATAGGAGCATTAAAACCTGGAAAAACAGCGGGACCAGACGGCCTCTCAATTGACCTATATAAACACTTTAAAGATAAATTAGTGACCCTCCTTTTTGAAATGTACCTAGAATCCTTTGAAAATGGTTACCTACCCGCATCAATGAAAGAGGCCCTGATTATCCTGCTCCCAAAACCAGGCAAAACCAATACTAAATGCGAGAACCTCCGTCCTATAAGTTTGATAAACAACGACACCAAAATCCTTAGTAAAATCTTGGCCAAAAGAATAGAGAACGTACTCCCAGAGATAGTGGGAGATGATCAAAATGGATTCATAAAAGGGAGACAGGGATTTCACAATGTCAGACGGGTCTTCAACATCCTATACAACCAAAAAGGAGAGAGGGACACAGGTCTTCTCTCACTCGATGCGGAGAAGGCCTTCGATAGGGTGGAATGGGCTTATCTTTTTGATGTTATTGATCGATTTGGATTTGGAAATTACTTTTGTAACTGGATCAAATTACTACACCTAAACTCTGTAGCTGAGGTACTAACAAACGAAGTGACATCTAAACCCTTTAATATCACCAGGGGTTGCCCTCAAGGCTCGCCTTTATCACCGCTTCTGTTCATTTTAGCTATCGAACCGTTAGCAATAGCAATCAGGGCTAACAGACAGCTACATGGGATTGAAATCGGTAATAACGATCACAGAATAGCCCTTTTTGCGGACGATGTCATTTTGTTCCTAAAAAACCTAGATACATCGATACCCGCACTGCTCGATATAATTGATCAGTTCGGTAGTATCTCCGGATATAAACTAAACGCCTCAAAATCATCACTTATGCTGCTTAATGACAACGAGAGAAAAACCGCTGACCAACAAGAATTTCCTTTCAAGCTCTCGAACAGCTTCACTTATCTGGGCATCAAAATAATACCCCAAATAGAAAATATAGCATCAATAAACTATGAACCTATGATAGACTCTGTATTCAAATCCATAGAGAGATGGATGTTCTTGCCCATCTCTGTGATAGGGAGGATAAACATACTAAAGATGTCCATACTACCAAAGTTCCTATACTTATTTCAAAATATCCCTCTGGCACCACGGTAAGAATGTTCGGAAAGATTGCGTCTCTCATCTCAAAATGTATATGGCGCAAGAAATGTCCTAGAGTCCGCCTATCTCTGTTGTATCTTCCATTCGATGCAGGGGGGTTGACCTGTCCTAACCTTCATTGGTATTACCTGGCTGCACAATTGAGAACTATAATGTTTTATTTTTCTAAGGAAGAACCACCATCATGGATGGGAGTGGAAGCATACCCAATGCAACTACCACTACATTTATACATGTATTCAGCTGAGCCAAAATATTTAAGAAAACATACTACACACCCCATAGTGCTCAACATGATTAATGTATGGTATGAGGTAAAGAAATTTATGAAAATAAACAACTCCATGTCGCAATTCAGCCCAATCTGGGGAAACGTCTCATTTAAACCAGGCAAACTGGATGCCGGATTCAAACTATGGACAAAAGAAGGAATAAGTAAAATATCTGACCTTTACAAAGATGGGGTCTTGATACCTTTTGAGGAACTATCAATAAAATACAGCATCCCAAGGAAGCATTTTTTTAAATACTTGCAACTGAGAAGTTTCATTTCCTCTCTGCAAAACCAATCACTGGCAATTCCTACACTTTCATCTTTAGAAAAAATTATCATCAAGAACTGCAATAGCAAAGGCCTGTTATCAATGTTCTATAACTGGATTGTATCTGGTTCAGACGAGACGTCATTATCTAGATTGGAGTCATGGAGGCTGGACTTGGGAGAGGAGATATCAAACGAGGACTGGAACAGAGCATGCGAGGAGGCTCAGACACAAACAGCCAACACTAGCTTAAAACTACTTCAATACAAATGGCTGATGCAGACTTATATAACCCCTGTCAAACTGAATAAATACAACAGCAACACACCAGATAGGTGCTTTAAATGTACCAAGGATCGGGGAACTTTTATACATTGTATTTGGGAATGTGACAAAATCAAGAAGTTCTGGGGGGAGGTGGTCAATAAAATCAAAGATATCCTGTCAGTGAATATCCCACTAGACTCCAAAATGATATTGTTACATTTATATCCAATAAATCTGAACCTGAGAACCAAACAATTTAAATTTATTGATTTTGCTATACTACAGGCAAAAAGAACAATAGCTTTCAATTGGAAGAAAATAGACGCACCCACAATCGGTGCTTGGATTAAAAACATGGCACAATGCATGTCTATGGAGAGAATAACGTATATCCTCAGGAACAATATAGAGATTTACGAGCATAATATACATTTTATTTCTATATAAAAAGCAGTAAATGGCATTGTTTTGACCGCTGGTAAGAGTGTATGTTATTATTTGGCAATTAAAAGGTGAGGTTAGCTTTCAAAAATATCATTTATTCAAATAGAATTTCCAAAATGATAAACAAAATGTGAAACATTTACGGTAACTCATTTTCAGTCACATTAATAACAAAGGGCATTTTGAGTTTCATATACTATTGAAACAAGGATTTTCTTAGCTTTCTAAAGACATCACATCATCTTTGTAGCCAAAATAAACAAGACATGTGACTGAACTGTGTAAAGAAAAGTGTCCCAGTTTTGTAGCCTTTTTGACTTTACATGCCTATACTAAACATTTAATGTTTTCAGAACTGTGCAAAAAAATATATATATATCATGTGTCCCATTTCACTTGTTATATTTCCACATTTTAGTGTTCAGTTCTTTTTTTTTTTTTTTTTTTTTTTTTAAACTTTGACCAGTCAGCTGGTTCTTTTTAGCGTTTATCGCTTTTTCATCGCACTCATACTTGGTCAAGTTCGACCGACAGAAGCAGGCTGAAAGGGTTCAGATGGGGGGGAAGACACTCTGGGAAAGGCACGGCTGCCGTCCGGGATTCGAACGCGCTCAGCCCCAGATCCGCGCGAGCGCGGTTGTCCACGGCGCTGAAATAGCACTCGCGGTACGTGGTGAGCTACTGGAGCTCCCCTTCAGTTCTTTTTTTTACTGTGCAGAAAAAAATAAAAGGATCAAGTGTCCCATTTCACTTGTTATATTCCCACATTTTAGTGTTCTTCAGTTCTTTTTTTTTCATTCAGTGTGAGAAATCCAGTCTCTTTTGAGCTTTAACAAGTCCATCAAAGTCAGGTTGAATGTCTGAGGTGGAGATGCGAAGCACAGCTGACAGATGTTCATCAGTGAGAGAGGATCTGTACCTGGATTTGGTAAACGTCATGACTGAGAATGTCTGTTCACATTATGTAGGTGGATCCAAAGAGAACCAACATCTTCTGAGCATGTCTCCTCATGTTTGGAAAGTTCTCCTCCTTGAGAGCAGAGTAGAACTCTAGCAGTGATGCTGACTTAAAGTGCTCTTTCAGTAGTGAATCAGTTCAAGCTGAACAACTATCAACACTGCAGGTAACGGGAGAGGAAACCAGCTGCATTTCATCCTCAACCTTTTTGAAATCTTGAAAACGCATTGAAAATTCATCATGCAGTGCTCCCAACATGGATGAGTACCTGTGCCGGTGATCAGCTGATGGTTTGACTTCTTTCAGGGTTTTCATGTGTTCGAGATTGTTGCTGCCTAGTTGCCTTGAAATTAATTGCAACTTTGTCATGAAGGCTTTCACATGGCTATGCATTTCATGAGCAAAAATGCCCTTGCCCTGCAGTTGTGTGTTCAGTAGGGATGGGTACCGTTCACATTTGAACCGATATGGTACCCAGTGGTGCAGTGCTGGGCAACCGCGGTCAAACGGCGTTTGGGCTTCGAAGTGCGCACATCCTATTATTATGCAAAGTCTAGGTGATAAGTGCCTAGACTTTGCATAATAATAGGATACCGTTTGGCCTCCGCCCATATTACGACTGCACCCCTGATGGTACCGGTACCTGTGAATCGATACCGGTACCCAACGGTACCTTTTTTCTGTACTTTAGTCTCTAAGGCCATGTTTAGACGGAGAGAGTCTGAACAGAAACCGCAAAAGTCGACTTGCGGTCTCACTTTTAATGTTGCGTTTAGACTAGTGTTTTGGGATGGAATTCTGCGTGCAGACGAGGCTGTAAAGACTCGAGACGACGGAGCCCCGCTGTCACACGATTGGCGCATATGTCACATGACGTGCTGTGAAGACCCGCCCTACTCTGCCTCTGATTCGCAGACTGTGGGTGGGGGAATGTGATTGGACCAAAGCAGAGTCACTCACAGACAGTGGCTCCAGTCACTAATAGTTGCGATAGCCGCGGGACAGATTCTTGTGTATTTAAAAGTACTGCCAAATTAGCCTTCAGGTGATCACCATGGATAGAATCAGACATGCTTTGTTTACGCTTCTAGGCTACTGGCACATGCCTGTGATGTAAGCAGTACGCGCGACGAGAGCCTTGAGAACCCTTTCGTCATAGTTTTATGCGGTTTGACAGTTTAGAACTTTAGATGATAGCGCAAAGGTTTATCGTTTCTAGGAATTCCACCCAGGAAGGTGGTCTCACTTTTTTGCGGTTTCTCCCCGTAAAACGCTGTTGCCGTATAAACAAAAGGCACATCCGAATTCTTTTTTTGCGGATTCACCTGCTAGCGTTTCCGTCTAAACAGGGCCTAAAAATGTAATCTACCTACCTCAGTTGTGAAAAAAATATCCAAACTTCAAATAACCACACTTTCGACCATTTTCGGCTTGCCCCGACTGCTTTGTTGTTGAATCAAGTCAAATCCTAGGTAAGCGTATATTGTGCGTGTGAACATTGACATGAAAAGAAAGAATAATTATGTAATCTTTTGCGGGCCGGTCAGAATCATCCCGCGGGCCGTATTTGGCCCGCGGGCCATACAATGCCCATGTCTGCCTTAGAAAGTGTTTACTGATGTATTTATTTGCATGTAGATTTTGAAAGCCTGAGGTGTGACCAGCAGTAGCAACCCCTCCCCTATAACCACTGAAATCAAACCCACACCTCAGACAAAAACTAAAACTGTAAACAAAGCACAGTACCATGTTGTCATCTTTTGCCTAGAGGTCGCTGTTTGATGACATACTAAATGAATGTGTGCAGTGCACAACTGTTTACAATTTTGAGATATGTATGAGATTACCGGTATGTGCAAAACAAATCAGCCTCTTTATTGACTGAACTCTGAAGTAGCCTACTGTTGACCACTAGAGGCCGGCAAGAGTGTTCTTGTGTTTGATGTACAGTATATAGACACAGGCATCAGAGTGGGGGGGGGGGGGGGGGTTGTTGTCTCAGATACGTTTTCTCCATTTAAGTTGTCAAGGAACACATAGGCCTGTGAGGGCGGTATAAAAGCTCTCACCTGTGTCTGTCGCTTAAACAGCATTGACTGAAATTTATTAAGTTCTGTATCAAAGCAGTGATTTATTTTGCCTTGACAAGTGTCAACCAAGGTTGTTTGGGATGAATTTTCTTTGTCATCTTTGGATGAGTCAAGCAATGACTCTAGTCGTCTTTTTTGGTGCATCAAAACAAGATAATAATACCTATATTCATGAATGACACTGTTGTGGAGCATCATATGCTCTAGTCGACTCTAGTGGTGCTGCATCACCATGTGGTGACGTATCAGCCAGCCTATCACACCAGTCTGCATTAGGGCTGAACGATTAATCGATTTTAAATCGAAATCGCGATTTTAAATGATGCAATTAGCAAATTGCAAAAAAAACATTTATTTAACCAGGAAGTCCCATTGAGATACAAGATCTCCTTTGCAAGTTGTTGTTATTGTTGTGTTGTGAAGTTTAGACTTCAGAGAGGGAGAGTAAAGTACAGAAAAAAGGTACCGTTGGGTACCGGTATCGATTCCCAGGTAAAAAGAAACATTTTCAGGCTCGGTGTCCTGAACAGACCCACCGCGGGCCAGATGCAAGCCGCATTTTACAATAAACCTCTGTGGGGCTGTTAAAAAAAAATTATTATAATCGCACATTTTATCGCAATCGCAATATCTGTCAGAAAAATCCCAATTCGATTATTTCCCAAAATCGTGCAGCCCTAGTCTGCATGTGTCAGCCAGCCTATCACACCGGTCTGCATGTGTCAGCCAGCCTATCACACCGGTCTGCATGTGTCAGCCAGCCTATCGCACCAGTCTGCATGTGTCAGCCAGCCTATCGCACCAGTCTGCATGTGTCAGCCAGCCTATCACACCGGTCTGCATGTGTCAGCCAGCCTATCACACCAGTCTGCATGTGTCAGCCTGGTTTCAGAGGGTTTCAAAATTAAAGTTTCTGGGGGGATCAGCATTGCCTCTGCTGTGGGGAAAGCACAGCAGCGCCTTTTCTATCTGAGGAAGCTTAGATGGGCTAAACTCCCACAGGGACTGATGGCCAACTTCTACCACTGCGCAGTAGAGAGTGTACTCACGTACGGACTACTGGTGTGGTTTTCTAGCTGCACCAGGGCAGAGAAGGAGGCCCTCCACAGAGTGGTCAAGGCTGCAAGGAGGATCACTGGAGCTAGCCTCCCAGATATCTCCACAGTCTTCACCTCCCGCTGCCTACGTCGTGTAAATAACATCTTACAAGACCAGTACCACCCAGCACACCATCTTTTTCAACTGCTGCCCTCTGGTCGAAGGTATAGATCCATCCAGTCCGGAACTAGCAGACTGACCAACAGCCTCTATCCACGGGCTGTCAGGCTGCTTAACGATCAACTTGCCCCCCCCCGCTTCCCACCCCCCGTCCCCCCCGTCCCCGCACCCCCCGTCCCTAACCCCCGGTGACATAACTCCCACTTCCACATTACAACAATAACTGTGAACCGGACTTGCATTGCTGCACTATACACTATTTCATCCATTGCAAGTCAACGCCCCCCCCCCCCTCCTTCCATTAACTCACTGGACTGTCACTGGAATATTTATATTTATTTATTTGCACTAGCACTAAATGCACTTGGGACAATGATGGTATGTTATTATTATTGAGGACATTGGGACATTGATACCTTATATTACTATTATCATTGACATTATTATTTTGCACATGCTATATTTTATGTTTGTATGCCAGTGGTGATGTTCCTAACAAAATTTCGTTGTACCAACAATGACAATAAAGATCTATTCTTCTTCACCCTTCAGCAGTCTGCACACACACTACGTCATCTAATAGGCGGTCTTATTTAAACTGCACGCTCCGTTAGGGCTGGGAGATAATGGCCAAAAATTATATATATATTATTTTTTTAACAACAGATTTATGTTTATTTTGCAGCAATTCTTTGTTGTTGCCGCCATCTTTAGTGTTACAGCCCCTCACACTCCAGTTCTCAGGCTGCAGCTGGTTTGAAAGTGAAAGTAAACAAGCTTCTCTGCTGGCTGTGGCTCCAGGGGAGTTGAACAGTTATATTTCGTATAGCTCTGCTCAGCGTCATAGTGGCAATACTCTTCACTTCAGTACTTGCACTGAATAAATTCTCACAATCTGTCTGGCCACACCCCCATCCGCTACCTACATAAGCAGGGGTGTGGCCATATCATCTCCTTCTTAAATGTTCACCACAAGGAAGTGCCTGTATACCAACACTTGAGCTAGGTTGATTAGTCTGAAGAAAGGAGAACAGAAGATCAAGGAGATACCTTGACATTATATCTTTGTTTTCTCTCTCACTATTTTCGAGAAAATACGGCGATAATGTCTTCGTCACTGGGGTGTCTGGAAGATGATGATCATTCTGACCTCCACCGTTTTTTTCGTATTAGGGGCTCGCGTCGCTGGTCTAATCCCCACCTGCAGTCCTCCAAGCTGCAGCTGGACAGGTATTACCTTCGGGTCTGCAGCTGGACTGTGCAGTAGGCGTCGGCTGTTGTGAGAAGCTGGCTACCTCTGGGTGAGTGATGTTTTTTGCTATGCGAGTGCCAGTTGTGTTGCTATGGGGGGTTAGCTGCACAATTTACGAAGGCCGGCCCCAGACTAGTATCCTTTTTTCTGCCTCTTAGATGGCAGAGGGAGGGTCCTGGTTTGAAGCCCACGGTAGTCAATCTAGTGGTTAAAACCAGGGATCTTTTGGACGAGCGGATTCTTCTCTGTCATGTGAAGGCCCCATCTTTCAAGTTGAAAGTTACCCTCACGAGGAAAAGTGTGTTTGGTGCTTCATTATCGGAAGCACCACGCTCAAGTCGGCTGCAGCCTATGAAGGAATTGTACCGACACCGCTGTATATCTGTACCGTTCTGGAAACTGTTGATTTCTTTTTCTCTTCTCTCTTAGGATGAGGAGGTGAGTCAGACGGCGGCTGTCTGAGGTGTTGGCTTATTGTGTTCTCATGTGCAGTTTCGGTGATAGCTGCTTAGCTTGCGTGCTAGCTGTGTGAGCTAACTGTTAGCCAGTTAGCTTTTAGCTGCGGTGCTGGCTCGTTATGTTCACTAGGACAGGAGCATTAGCTTGTTGCTACCAGTCGGCCTTAGTTGGTTGTTAGCTTATGCTACACCGTTGAACATTGCCGTGAGGATAACGGGCCATAACACTCTGACTACGACGTCATCTTTGACAGAGGATGTTAGTCGGCCCTACACCGTGTTGCCCCGCCAGCAAGGACTTTCGTCAACATGGAGAGACCAGTGGTTGCAGTCCTAGACCAGTGGTTGCAGTCCTCTCAGCCTGCGCTCATGGTGTAGGTAAGAGTCCTTCTGGACGCTTAACGCCTCTTCCTTCCTTCCCTTCTAAATGTTGCTGCACTACATTGGGGATATGACATGTGTTGTGTGTGAATTGTCTTGTTGCTGGTATAGTTTCTCTCTACCTAGAAAATCGGCGTTGTTTTTTACGTGAGTAAAAATGAACTGGTTTGGTTGTGATGAGACCTTGTGTGTTCATGTAATGTTGGTTAACGTGGTTGAGCTCACAACTAGTTGGGTTAATAACCCTGCAAAGCTATGCTTAGTGACATATGATCGAGGGGTGAGTCCTTCTCTCAGCCTGTGATGACAATAAACAGGTAGCGTGTTCACATATTAACAGGGCAGTACCTAGTCGTATCAAGGGTAAGGATGGGAGGGGTGATCCCCCCGGTTTCCCTGGGGCTTCCCCCCTCCTTTCAAACATGTTTTGTTTAAATATATTGTTTTCACTATGTTTGTGGGGATACGGTGTAATCCCTCAGCTTCTGCTGGGGTTGTGCTCCTGCTTGAGAATTTTTTTTTTCCTAGGGAAAAGATTGTTTTGGTCGGTATCATGTGGACTTAGCAAGGCCTGTGGCCAGTACGTAATCGAGGACTTATGTCTTCTCTCGTTATGAAAAACGGCGTTCCTCTTACGGTAGTGAGAGTGTACTTTTGCCTTTTTTGTTGTGATGGAGGGTTGTGTGTGTCGTTAAGATCCACAACTGGGTTAGGTGTTGGCCTACAGAAGTCACATGTGTAAGCTCTGGTACCGGGGCTCTTAAAGGGGCCCTCTCTGGGTCTGTGTTTTTCTTTGTAAAATTCAGATGGCAGGTTTCGCACATGAGTCTATGTGAAGCTGTTAAACGCTTCATGTAGCATGCTATGACTGGTGTCATGGCTCTACTTTGTCATTACATCATATCAGGGGTGAGGGGTCATAAAGGGGTGAACTGGTAAACCTTCCTCCCCTTTTTCTGATTGGTCAGGGGTTAAAACCCCCTGTCCTTCGGGCTTCCTGTCACGTTGCTGGATCAGCGCGTTACAGGGTAGGGGGGGGGGGGGGGGGGGAGGGAGTTTCCTGGTCCCACGCCATATTGGGCGGTTGACTACGGAAATTCCCCCGCCATAGAGTATGTCACTGGGTGCGTTTCTATGGTAAGACTTCCGTGGGTTATTCAGGCTCCATGTTATGGACCTCTGTTACAGGGAGTTTTTCAGAGCCTCCTCCTCAGGGAGTTTCAGAGCCTCCTGTGAGTTCAGATCCTCCCTCCCAGTGAGGGAGCCTCAGAGTTTCAGAGCCTCCTCCTCAGATTGTCAAGGTGAGTAGAACTTAAAAAGAAGTTCTGCTCTGTTGTATGTGTATTGAGCTTGGTGGGTGATGCAACGCAGTAGAGACGTTTGTTCTTCTGCTCTGCTCCCTACTGGTAGTGTGTGTATTGGGTCAGAGCCTCCTCCTCAGGGTGTTCAGAGTCTTCTCCTCAGGGAGTTCAGAGCCTCCTCTGTGAGTTCAGAGTCTCCCTCTCAGTGAGGGAGCCTCCTCAGAGTTTCAGAGCCTCCTCCTTGGAGAGTCCTAATCCAATTGTTACATAGCTCAATGTTGCAATATGTCTTTTCAATCTATTGCTCACGTGGGAAGTCTCTCTGGGGGTCCCCGTCCTCTCCTTTATGGAGCAGGTTGACAGGGTATTGTTTAGGGAGTTCCCTGACTCCTCGCCGGTAATGGTCTGTTGAGTCATGGTTTTCCCCCCCGTCATAGGGTACGTCGCTCTCCGTCCCCTCTTTTATGGAGCATGGTTGACGGGGTGTTGTTTTTCCCTCAGCCGCGTCGTATGGGACCCATGTCAGTTTTTTTTTCTGTGAAAAAAGCGTCTTGTCGTTCTCCCAGGCGGCTTGGAGGAACGGTATCTGGTGTCTTGTTAGACTATCCATTGATGTGTTTTGGGTCTCGACGTGTCCATAGTGCTGGCCCTGGGTGCTTCTCGTAGGAATCACGCATGGGCTTGCGCGCCTTGGTTGCTCATCATTAAAACTGCGTTTTTATGGGGCAACTGGGATGGAGTTTGTCTCTTCCGACCGCCAGTGTTGTCTCGACGAATTCTCGTTCATATCTGGGGGATGTTAACGGAATAGATCAAAGCATAGGTAGAGGGGTCTCACGGCCTTGGGGTGGGCCACCGAGCGCGGTACGAAAGGGACCGTCTGGGTGGCGCCCTCTATAATGTTTCTATCTGCTGTTCTGATACCCTGAGGGACTTGTGCTTTTCTCGGGGGGAAAAATGCCGGGTCGGCCCGGGTGTTGCAGGGTTTGACGTTATGGAGATGTTCGTGGTTGTGATTACTACGTATTACCCCTCACTGTTGCTTGGTCCATGTTGTGTTGTACCTTGCGCTGCGCTAAGGGGGCCTGGTCCTTCTCCATTCTTTTCGCCCCTCTCTTCTCCTGCTTAAGCATGGCTGGGAGGGGGCTGTTGAGGTGGTTCTTATGGAACTCCTCTGCCATCCCTGTGTACGTCCCGGTCCGCCGGGCCCGGTCCGAAATTGTTTCGTAGGCCTGGGATAACCCCTTTTTGAAAACTGAAACACTTGTACTGCGGTATAGCCAGTGTATACCCGCAGTTGTGTTTGAGTTTTTTCTTGAGGGGTTATAGGAACAACCACCTCATGGATTGGCCCTGGTGTGTTGGTAGCGGAGTCAACTCTCGGGTTAGGCCGGTTGAGTGTGCCCCCGCACGTTTCATGACGTCTGCCAATAGTGTCAGCCTTCTCTGCCTCGACCCCTCTAGAGAGTCAGGGTTTTTTTGTGGAGGCTGTGACATGGTGCGCAACAATACCAGCATACGCCCCTTCCGCCGGGGTGCTGTTTCAGCAGACCCCTTTGGCGCCTGTCTAGTCCGCAGTGCTCCAGGCTCAGGTCAAGTGCCTGTTGCCTGGATTGAGGGATCGACCTCTTCTGGAGGTCGTCTCCCCGGTGCGCTGCCTGCTCCCGCTGTGGGTGTAGCCTCTTGAGTGCTTCGAGTTTACAGCCATGCCAACCTGAACACGCCCGATCTCGTTCGATTTCGGAGGCGGTATGAGTTCAGGCCTGGGTTGTGCTTGGATGGGTGATTGCCTGAGTATACCGGGATCAGTGAGCCAGGCGGCGTGCTATTGGGGAGAAGGGCCTGCTCTTGGATGGGCCCTGTCCGACTACGCTGGCGATGTGGGGGGGGGGGGGGGGGGGGGGGGGGCGGCGGTGTCACTAGTGACCGCCTGGTGAGGTCATCCTTTTTCCGGGGGGGCAGGGCTGTACGCTGCGATGATCTCGTCGCAAATTGCCCCTTTAATTGGCCGTTGCGATTGGTAAATAATATTTGGGGGCGGGCTTGCGAGTAGGGATTTCAAGCCTTGCATTCGCATTTCACTCCTAAATGATCCAAGGCGTGTGATGACGCTGAGCACTCAGGTATGATCAGCGGGGAAAATCAACTGAGCACTCACTCTGATAGACTGGCTGACTGTCTGATTTAGCTATGATGAAAAGTAAAGTTAGTAGTAGGGATGGGAATCGATGGTTCCTAACTGGGTTTTGGCCATATGCTCCCGAAATTCTCCCGCTGTTTGGCTGCTTCTATGTGCAGTGAAAACTACTCGAAATGCTTTAGAACCTAGTCATTGATTTAGTTCAGGGTTAGCCGCGGAGCTAACGCTAGCTAACGTGAGCTAATCAAGCTCACAGAGAGAGATAAACAGCTGACAGCAGGTAGTACAGGTACAAATACAATAAAACAAGGGGTGGGGGCTGTTGTGTAAACCTTGTGTCGCGTCAATCTGGTCCACACGTTACTCGTTCATATCTCAGCCCGTGCTGAGATATGCTCATTCCGCGGTCTGTTAATAACGTTTTCAATCAGACAGATGTATGGAAAGGCTTTTATTATAACATTCGTTGAGGTAAAATCATTATGCCTCATTTAGTCATCCTGCAGAGCACTGGTCTCCTACTCGTGGGCCGCAGGGAGCTAATGTTAGTAGCTTTGTTGTTGTCAACACACAGGGCATTCAGGAAGTCAAAAACTAATGCGCTTGCCGATTGGTGCTAAGAACAGCAGGGCGGGTGCAAGCGTTGTGACGTAATTGGCAGACTCTGCTGTCAATCAAAATTATTCTGTTTTCCGTCAGAATGAATGAATGATAACTTTATTAACAGATTGCATAATGGATACAGTACAGGAGGATGAAGACCAGAGAAAGACTTTCGGCTTTTTTACATAAGGGTCCTCCATTTTCAATTCATCAAAACATTTAGAGACATACAAATATACAGTAGTTTCATAAAAATGCTAAAATGCTATTGATTGATTTAAAACTTTATTAACATATTGCAGAATGGGTACAGTACAGCTCAATACATACAATTGTTAAGGGGATGCAGACCAGAGAAAGACTTTTGTCTTGTTTACATCAGGGTCCCCCATTTTCAATTCATCATATTTCATATCTAAATCATATAATATCTCATTGCTAAATATATGCAATATATAATCTAATAATCCAATAATCTAAATCTAATATATAATATAAAAATGCTAAATGCATGGGTATTTTATTTTGTCTTTAATGTTAGCTTGCAAACTCATACTGTCTTGGTAAGCCTCATAATGAATTGTTTGGGGTAAAAAAGAAAAACATTGTGATGTGTATCGTGTATCGCCGAAAGGTCAGAAAATATCGTGATATCATATTTAGGCCATATCGCCCAGCCCTAGTTGGTTCATTATAAAAGATACAAACCTGACAACAAAAGCACTTAAATGTTAAATAAAAGGACCACAGTAATGAGGCAGGAGGAACATATTTTTTTGCACTATAATGGTAAAATTGTTATTTAAAAATTTGCCCCTAAAACATATTTTTTGCCCCCAAATTTCTAATTTAGGGGCAAGTGTGCCCCTAGTGAAAAAGCTTACAGCCCTGGGGGGTCCAGTCTCTTCTGGGTCTGGGTCCTCCTTCGCGCTCCGCTGCTACGGCCTTGCCATGGGGTTGGGCTTTGCTCTTGACCCCGTGATATTAGGGGTGGTAACAGGGGTTTGTTCCTTCCGTTCGTTCCTTAGTGGCATGCGGGTTGTGCGTTGTGTAGTCGTGGGTACGCCCCACGGTCTGCTCACCCTGTGCGTTGAGTTGCTCAAGCTCCTCTTCGCGCAGTCGGATCCGTCTCCCTCCCGTCCTCCGCTAGGGAGGGTCGGGGGGGCTCGGGTCCTCCCCGGTTCTGATGGTTGTGGGGGGCCTCAGCGGGTACATTTGTCAAGCTCAGCTCTACTCAGCTCCTGAGTTGCCACTATGAGCTATATGAAATATAACGTACGGTTATGTATATAACCATAGTTATATGAGTATAGTGACGCTACAGCGTCAGGACTCACTGAGGACCCCTTGATCTTGCCTTGTGGTGAAAGATTGGGAAGGAGATGATGGTATGGCCACACCCCTGCTTATGTAGGTAGCGGATGGGGGTGTGGCCAGACAGATGATGGTATGTAAAGGTACATTGTGAGAATTTATTCAGTGCAAGTACTGAAGTGAAGAGTATTGCCACTATGACGCTGAGCGTCACTATACTCCTATAACTATGGTTATATACATAACCGTACGTTCTGGCTCTGCTCGTTTCTTTTCTATCTTTTGGCGCTTTTTTGGTGGACAAACCACAGCACATGTGCACCGTGACTCGTGACTGGAGACTAGCTCTGCTAGCACACATAGCCTACTGTGTACAGACGGTTTCAAACTGTATTTTAAATTAGAAAGCAAACAAAATAAATAGACAAGAGAAAAATAAATCTCAATTTGGTCAGTATTGTCATTTGGACAAGCAAAGCCATTACTTTAAGTTGCAGGCAAGAAAGACAAGTCTGTCCACTGCCTCTGGCTTTAAAACTGCCCTGTTGCAGGTCACAAAAAAATTCCAATCTTTTTTTTCCCGATCTTTTAGTCCCGATATCGATTATTAAAATATATCGCGATAATTATCGTTATCGTTTTATCGCCCAGCCCTACGCTCCGTGTCTCATTCTCTGCTGCTGCCTCATGCTGCTACCTGCCCTGCTGCCTCACGCTGCTGCTACCTGCCCTGCTGCCTCACGCTGCTGCTACCTGCCCTGCTGCCTCATGCTGCTGCTACCTGCCCTGCTACCTGCCCTGCTGCTACCTGCCCTGCTGCCTCACGCTGCTGCTACCTGCCCTGCTGCCTCTGTGACCGGTGTACTCTGACGGCGTTGTGTTAAGGACGACAGACATGGATGACTGTTGACGGTCTTTATTTACCTCCTGTTAGGTTACAAAGGCAACAATATGCAGCAGCATTAGGTACACATCGACATCTGCAGCACGAGCCCACGGAACTCCGGGTGGAACTCGCTCATAAGAATGACACATTTTAATACATACAATTACAGTGGAAAAATATACACAATTGAATACAAAACGGACACATGGGAGCTACTGTACACACATACCTGTTAGGTTACAAAGACAACAATATGCAGCAGCATTAGGTACACATCGACATCTGCAGCACGAGCTATGGTTGAGAAAAGACGTGACTCCATTAACTCCATGTTAGCAGCGCACGTGTGTGCAAACTTCCCACATGCTATTAAAGTGCATTTTACCCAGTCAAACCTCCCACAAAACAACTGCACAGGTACATATTAACAACAGTAGTTACATTACAAACTCGTTTCACAGTTTTAGTAATGTAACATACAATATTTAACAACTTTTAGACCGAAGTCTTTCACTGAACATAAGGAGTAGTGCTTACCCCACGGAACTCCGGGTGGAACTAGCTCACCACGAGAAAGCAGGCAGGATGCCTGTCCCGGAGGACCGGAAAAGTAAGGGTGTCGATTTCAAAATAAAAGCCTTAACTCCCAAAAGTGCAATAAAACAAAACGAAAGGAATGAAATCAACTTAAATCAATAAAATAAAACGTTTAGGAGTATTAGTGGAATGTATTAAAGTGTATTTTGTGATGGGGTGTAATTATCTATACAAGGCAACAAGGCACTTGTTACATTCACCCCACAGAATTACACCTACATCGAAGAAAGAAAAAAAAACCCTGTGCCTACCTCGTGTCACACTAGTCACAAGCTTACTATGAGAACCACACACTGCGGAACAATCCAACGATACCTGTCACCTAATAAAAGGCCAGGAGGGCACCAGGAGTGGCCAACTCCCACCATACCTCCAGGGATAACGACGGTGCCTTATACACCATCCAGCTACACTTGACCATACCATGACGAGGGCACATACACATAAATAAAACTGTAAGCTATAAGGCTGTAAGCGCTATACACAACACTGCAGCTAACCTCACACACGTTTGATAGAGGCTTGTGGCTCGAAGCCCATCATACTCTCAAGTTGGACCATTGTCTCTATCAGCCGAAAGACTGGCCTGATGACCCTACCGAACCTGGACGTGTAGTGTTCAGTGGTCTGTGGACCCTGGCTCTGACCAGGCACACTGACACTCATCAGCTCAGGAGTACGCCCTGGTTGTGTGGACACAACACTGTCCTCATACTGGACTACAGCAGGGGGGGAACTCGGTGGAGCAAGCAACAGTGGGGGACTGGCGGCACTTGCCACTGGAAGCTCACTCAGAGCAGGGGACATCCCCTGGGGGGAATACGGACGTAGCCCGTCATCCTCACTCTCCACTGAAGACTGCTCTTGCACCCATGATGCGGTGCGATCCCCATCAGGTCCATCTCCCATGGAAGGTCCATCTCCCATGGAAGGCTCTGCTGCCACACTGTCCGCGTCTGAGGCGCTAGCTTCAGGCATGACTGAGAGGGAGGCTTCCTCTTGCACCCATGATGCGGTGCGACCATCAGGTCCATCTCCCATGGAAGGTCCATCTCCCATGGAAGGCTCTGCCGCCACACTGTCCGCGTCTGAGGCGCTAGTTTCAGGCATGACTGAGAGGGAGGCTTCACCAGGCGCACAGGTGTCGCTGTCCGCGGCTAGACCCTCATCAAATGACCCGTCCAAGGGGAGGAAGTTGACCTGAAGCAGGAGGTTCCTGTGGACTGTTTTCTCCCGTCCAGTCCGGTCTCTGATCCGATATATGTGGCACTGTGGTCTGGAAGCGATGACTGTGTAGACGTCCGGCTCCCATTTGTCCGCCAGCTTCCGCTTCCCTCTGGCGCCCTTGTTCGCCACCAGGACCCGATCACCCACCGAGAGGGGCAAGCCCTTCATCTTTTTGTTGTACTGGTCAGCCTGATGCCCCTGTTCCACTGAGGTGTGCCTCTGGGCCAACAGCATAGCAGACTGGAGATCGGCCGCCAGGGACTTCACATAGGCATCATAGTCACAGACCACCTCGTCCTGGAGCACATTCTTAAACAGCAGATCAACTGGCAGACGCGGGACCCTCCCGAACATCAGGTAAAAGGGGGCAAAGCCAGTCATCTCATGCTGTGTACAATTGTAGGCGAAGGTCAGGCTCTGGACCATCTGGGGCCATCTGTGCTTAGACTCCGATGGCAGGGAGCGCAGCATTCCACCCAGGGTCCGATTGAATCTCTCAGTGCCACCATTCCCCATAGGGTGATACGGAGTGGTCCGGGACTGCGTGACCCCTGCTAACTCCAGCAGCTCCGCCATCAACTCACTCTGGAAGTTCGCTCCTTGGTCCGAATGCAGGCGCTGTGGGAAGCCATACACACAGAAATAGTTGTCCCACAGCTTTTTAGCAACCTTCTTCGCGGTTTGGTCTTTGCAGGGGAAGGCGTGGGCCAGCTTTGTAAAGTGGTCAGTTATGACCAGAACATCCACAGACTTGTTGTTATTATCTTCAGCTGACCAGAAGTCGATGCACACCAGCTCCAGTGGTGCAGAGGTTATTATGCTCTCCAGAGGGGCTCTGGCCGCCGGCTCTGGAGTCTTGCTGAGTACGCATCTGGGACAGTTCCTCACATGGCCCCGCACATCCTTCTCCATGTCATACCAGTAGAAACGCTGACGTATGAGAGACAGCGTTCTAGGTTGACCTTGGTGACCAGCCAAGTCATGCACTCCAAACAGCGCCTCCGACTTCAAGGACTCAGGCAGAACATACTGGAACCTCTTGTGCCTGGTCATGTGGTCCTTCGTAACCCTGTACAATATGCCGTTCTGCATAGCGAGCCTCTCCCACTGCTTCAGCATCCTCAAGGCGGGCTGATCTTCATAGCAGCGCTCGCGTCTGGAGGGTCTGCGGCCCCTTTCAACGTAAAAGATGACTCTGGAGACGGTGGCGTCTTTTCGCTGGCGGGCCTGCAGATCGGCCAACGACAAGGAGGAGACTGCGTCGTGGTCGGCAGTGACAACAGTGGACAGGTGACCCGCCATAGATACTGCCCTGTGTCTTGGCGCAGAGTCCCAGTCTTCCTGGGAGGAAAGCACCGTGGAGGTCTCATCCGCCGACATGGACACATCAGCAACCGCACATCCAGAAGGGGTCACTAGAGCTTGGGGCTGGCATGTCAGACGGAAGATATCCTGCACCCCCCTGTTCTCCACATCACACACCTGCTCCAGAAGAGCGGAGTAAGGCTCGGTCAAGAGACGCCGGCTGAGCGGCCTCACGAAGGGATCTCTGCTCAGCGCATCGGCCACTGTATTCAGCCTCCCAGGCACATGCTTGATGTCGAAGCAGTAAGGGGCCAGCTTGGACACCCAGCGCTGCTCGCATGCGTCAAGTTTAGGCTTGGTCATGATGTACGTGAGTGGATTATTATCAGTCCACACAGTGAACTTGTGACCCTTGAGCCAGTGACTGAATTTGTCACACACTGACCATTTGAGGGCCAGGAACTCCAGTCTGTGGGCAGGATAGTTCGCTTGACTGCGGCTGAGCGACTTGCTCGCAAAGGCGATTGGTCTGGCCTTCTCCTCCCCGACAGGGACTTGAGAGAGCACTGCTCCAATACCATCCAACGACGCGTCAGTGGAGAGGATGAACGGCCTCTCAAAGTCCGGGTGAGCCAGCACTACACATTCGACGAGCGCCCTCTTGAGCTCCTCAAACGCAGTCTCACAGGCGGGAGTCCAGTCCTCAGGAGTCAGCTTCCGGAACGTACCGGCTCTCGTACGACCAGCACTGGTCTTCCCTTTTCTCTTCTGGCCAGCTGTCAAGGCGAAGAGGGGCTTGGCTATACTGGAGCAGCCATGTATGAAATTTTGGTAATACAACACCATGCCGAGGAAGGATCTCACTCTCTTCTGAGCGGGAGTGTGGCCATCCGACTCCATCAGATCCTCTCTCTGGAAGCCAGAGATGACGGAGACCTTCTCTTGGTCGACAGAGACTCCACTGGCATCGACCACATGACCCAGGAACCTGACCGACCTCTGTAAGAAGTTACATTTCTTCTGTGCAAGCTTGAGGTTGTTCACTCTGAGTCTGCAGAAGACCACCTCCAATCGCTTCAACGCCTCCTCCTCAGACGGCGCAAACACCAGCAGGTCGTCCAAGTAGCACAAGAGGCTGGAGTAGTTGAGGTCGCCAAAGATGCCGAGCATCATACGCATGAAAGATGCCGGACTGTTGCACAGGCCTTGCGGGAGTCTGTTGTACTCGTACAAGCCCAGTGGTGTTGTGAAGGCAGTGTACCGCCGGTCAGACACATGGAGAGGGACGTTGTAGAACCCTGAGGTCAGATCCATGGTGCTAAAGAAAGCGTTCCCACCAAGGGCAGCAAGGCAGTCGGACTGATGGGGCAACGGATGAGCATCTTTGACGGTCTTTGCGTTGAGCCAGCAGAAATCCGTACAGATCCTGAGGTCTCCATTCTTCTTCCACACCATGACCAGAGGTGAGGCATACTCGCTCATCGACTTGGAGATTATCCCCTTCACCTCCATCTCAGTCAACACCTCTCTCAGTTTGTGATAGTCAGCTGGGGGGACACGCCTAAAGGGCAGGCGGAACGGACGGTCGTCCGAGAGGTGGATACGGTGCACAAAGTCTTTGACCTCTCCACAGTCCAGCTTGTCCTTGGAGAAGACATCTTGATACGTCACCAGTAGGTCAGCTAGCCTCTTCTTCCCATCAGGAGACACCTCACATGACTTGATGTTCACGTCCTCCAGTCCACAGTCGGCCAACATCTGCTCAGCATCTAACGAGGAGCCAGGAGAGGCGGAGGAGCTGGAGACACCAGACTGCTGCTGACACAGGCCCTGAGTGATGGACAGATCTTCAACAGCAAGACAAGGTGAGACATCAGCCAGTTTGGCATTACGACGGAGCGTGATGGGGCTCTGTGTCGGGTTCAAGACCTTCATGGGGACCCAGCGGTCGCCCCACATGGGAGTCACCACTCTCCCCACTATGATGTTGCGAGGGGCCGACCTCGCTGAGGTGGGCTCCACAATGACTGTACTCCCAGGAGACACATGTGCACTGGCTGGTAGCTTCCCCCACACTAGATACTCCTGCTGAGGGAGGAGGGTAACCGCCTGGCATAGCTTCACTGTGCCTATCACCCCGGGCGGGTCTGGGCCCGACCAGCGGGAGGTGCAGCTTAAGAGCTCAAGGAACTTCTCACACTCAGGGTCTCTGTTCCTGCAGGACACAAGCTCCCAGTACTTTTCAGTCGACTTCAGCCTTTGGAGAACGGACTTGATTACATTAGTGCCAATTATAAACTCGTCTCTCTGACCTGGCACAACCAACGTAGGAACCACAAATTTTGACCCACAAACTTCAATCTCCAAATCATAGACACACTTTGGTCGAGTAGTCAAGCCACCACAACCAACCAGCACCACATTCACAGGTGCCGGCTGGACACGAGGGAGAACACCAGCGGTTTGTAACTTTTGTTCACCCTCCTCACTGAGCGTGCATGACATACTACCAGAATCCAACATCCCCCTCAATGTGTACTTGTCACTGACTAACACTGGAGCATAAAACAGTTCACTAGCTCCGTACACTCTCTGTGACCCAACAAAGATGGCTGTTTCGTTTTCTGGAAGTAATCTGCAGCTGTTTACATAGATGGCTTCTAAGTCTGGTTCTCTCTCGAGGGTTTCATTCACTTTGCCCATACTATCCCTCTCATTGCATGGGCTGGCTAGTTTAAAGGGGCAGCATTGACAGGATGGGTCTGAGCGGGTCTGTTGGAGGGAGATGCTGATCCAGCTGATGGCTGGGAGATGCCAGGGCATGAGTCCTCATAGTGACCAGGGCGGAAACAGCGGTGGCACAGCCGATAGAGCATACAGTGTTGATAAGTGTTATGCCTGCTGTCTTGACACACTTCGCATGGGTCGTGCTGGTTGTGCGGGTAACTCTGCTGATTCGGTCTGGCCTGGTTGCGCGAATAACCCTGCTGACTCGGTCTGGCCTGGTTGCGCGAGTAACTCTGCTGACTCGGTCTGGCCTGGTTGCGTGAGTGGTACGTCTGCCCATTACTTGGCTGGATGTGGTAGCGAGACGGCTGACCAGGCTGAGCCTGTACTGCTGGGGCCAGCGAGGCCGAACACAGTGAGAGCACACGGTCTAACAAGTCAACCACCTGATGAAGGCCAGGGTCTACAGAGGGGGGACTCGCCGGGGCAGGAGTCATTAAGATGGGTGTATGAGGGCTGAGGGCCTGCACTGCGGCTAAGACCCTGTGGGGCTCACCAAGCTGTTCATGAGAAGAGCCAAAGGAGGGAGGCTGCTGTGACTGCACAACAACAGAAGACTGCTGGGCCCCACCATACAGGACAGGAGGGGATGGGCCACCAGCCATGGGGCTCTGACTGCATGCCGAGATGTTAACCTGCTGTGCCCGTGAACTGGATCTCCTTTGGTCTCTCTGGTAACCATCTAGACGCTCCTGGACCTCAGCTGCAGTCCACTGCTCCACAGTTTTCAGCTGGAAGGACATGGCTAGACTGGGATCTGGGCAGTGCGTGATCAACATCATCACCACCTCGGCGCTCGCATCATCAACACACCGACCCCGGCGACGTAGACACTCATCTGCAACATCGATTGCTTTATTCAGCCGGACCCAGTAATCCATCACTCCCTCACTAGGCCTGGGAACCATGGCATAGAAGTCGGCCATGGGCATACTGGAGTATGTCAGCTCGCTGAAGTTACGCTTTAAAATGTCAAACACAGCTGCAGGGGTCATATTGGCAGACAACTCAGGCCGGCTACGCAGTGACACCTTCACTATGTCTCTAGCTTTACCAGTCAACCTGCCCATCACTAGATCACACAATTCTCTGTCGGTTTTACAACCCGTTCTAGACAGATACACTAGCATCATGTCTTCCCACTCATGTATGGAGACTGGCTCAGTGCGATCACCTCTGAAGAACGGAGGTGGTTTAGTCTCCGCCTGCACTATTACTTCCATCCTTGACATGTCTGCACACCCAGAAAAACATTGTGGTTGGGGTGCGGGGACCTTGGGCTCAGGGGCGGGGACCTGGGGCTCAGGGACGGGGACCTGGGGCTGATAACTGGTCTGGTGCATGGCATGCAGAGTAGATGCAATTTGTTCTCCTATCTGTAAGGCAAGGTCTGTGACGAGGCTGCCTAAATCCTCTGACCTAGCGAGTTGCGGGGCTGCATCATTGCCATGCGTGATTGGAGTAGATGTGGCCACTGGCCCCACTGCTTCAAACACTGACTGGCGAACTGTAGACTGACTCAGTTCCACAGGTCTTCCCCTCCCACACATAAGAGCTGACTGACCTAGTTCTGTAGGACCCACTGGTCTTCCCCTCCCATACATAAGAGCTGACTGACCCAGTTCTGTAGGACCCACTGGTCTTCCCCTCCCATACATAAGAGCTGACTGACCCCTGCCATATACAGGCATCATACCCACCATCTCCAGATCTGGTGCTACTGCTTCGGACATGTTCAAGAATAAAAATAAAAATGCTTTAGAGGGCTATAAACAAAAGAAAAGTATGTGTGAATGTGTTAAATGGCCGCTTGTTACTGCTCAGACCTTGAACACTAGACTACACACGAATACATGTAGGCTACTGTATGGCTATCCATTCACAATTTACCAGAACAGATGGGGGGGGAAAAAATAATATATATATATATATCTCATTACCAGCCAACCATATAAACAAATTAGTTCCTAATTATATTTACAGTGGGCATGTGTTAGATAGCAACACTTGTTACTGCTCAAACTTTGAACATTAGACCATAGGCTATCTATTCACAATACATAACAGATGAAAGAAAAAGGAAAAAAGAAAATACAATGGTCTTGTACAACTAGTGTCGTTTCCAATTACTGTATCATTACAATAATATTTACAATTATAATCTATAGCATATTATTATCAAACAAAAACAACCAATATCACATGTGCGCTTATCCTATGCGCACACGTTAACGTTCGACGTTGTACTCAGCACAGCCAGTTGAATGAAGAAGCGGCGTGCAGACAGCGTCCCCGGTGGACAGGCGAACGTTGTCCGTTGTCCGAGGTCTCACGGCACCAAGTGTGACCGGTGTACTCTGACGGCGTTGTGTTAAGGACGACAGACATGGATGACTGTTGACGGTCTTTATTTACCTCCTGTTAGGTTACAAAAGCAAACAATATGCAGCAGCATTAGGTACACATCGACATCTGCAGCACGAGCCCACGGAACTCCGGGTGGAACTCGCTCATAAGAATGACACATTTTAATACATACAATTACAGTGGAAAAATATACACAATTGAATACAAAACGGACACATGGGAGCTACTGTACACACATACCCGTTAGGTTACAAAGGCAACAATATGCAGCAGCATTAGGTACACATCGACATCTGCAGCACGAGCTATGGTTGAGAAAAGACGTGACTCCATTAACTCCATGTTAGCAGCGCACTTGTGTGCAAACTTCCCACATGCTATTAAAGTGCATTTTACCCAGTCAAACCTCCCACAAAACAACTGCACAGGTACATATTAACAACAGTAGTTACATTACAAACTCGTTTCACAGTTTTAGGAATGTAACATACAATATTTAACAACTTTTAGACCGAAGTCTTTCACTGAACATAAGGAGTAGTGCTTACCCCACGGAACTCCGGGTGGAACTAGCTCACCACGAGAAAGCAGGCAGGATGCCTGTCCCGGAGGACCGGAAAAGTAAGGGTGTCGATTTCAAAATAAAAGCCTTAACTCCCAAAAGTGCAATAAAACAAAACGAAAGGAATGAAATCAACTTAAATCAATAAAATAAAACGTTTATGAGTATTAGTGGAATGTATTAAAGTGTATTTTGTGATGGGGTGTAATTATCTATACAAGGCAACAAGGCACTTGTTACACCTCACGCTGCTGCTACCTGCCCTGCTGCCTCACGCTGCTGCTACCTGCCCTGCTGCCTCACGCTGCTGCTACCTGCCCTGCTGCCTCACGCTGCTGCTACCTGCCCTGCTGCCTCACGCTGCTGCTACCTGCCCTGCTGCCTCACACTGCTGCTACCTGCCCTGCTGCTACCTGCCCTGCTGCCTCACGCTGCTGCTACCTGCCCTGCTGCTACCTGCCCTGCTGCCTCACGCTGCTGCTACCTGCCCTGCTGCTACCTGCCCTGCTGCCTCACGCTGCTGCTACCTGCCCTGCTGCCTCACGCTGCTGCTACCTGCCCTGCTGCCTCACGCTGCTGCTACCTGCCCTGCTGCCTCACGCTGCTGCTACCTGCCCTGCTGCCTCACACTGCTGCTACCTGCCCTGCTGCCTCACGCTGCTGCTACCTGCCCTGCTGCCTCACGCTGCTGCTACCTGCCCTGCTGCCTCACGCTGCTGCTACCTGCCCTGCTGCTACCTGCCCTGCTGCCTCACGCTGCTGCTACCTGCCCTGCTGCTACCTGCCCTGCTGCCTCACGCTGCTGCTACCTGCCCTGCTGCTACCTGCCCTGCTGCCTCACGCTGCTGCTACCTGCCCTGCTGCTACCTGCCCTGCTGCCTCACGATGCTGCTACCTGCCCTGCTGCTACCTGCCCTGCTGCTACCTGCCCTGCTGCCTCACGCTGCTGCTACCTGCCCTGCTGCTACCTGCCCTGCTGCCTCACGCTGCTGCTACCTGCCCTGCTGCCTCACGCTGCTGCTACCTGCCCTGCTACCTGCCCTGCTGCTACCTGCCCTGCTGCCTCACGCTGCTGCTACCTGCCCTGCTGCTACCTGCCCTGCTGCCTCACGATGCTGCTACCTGCCCTGCTGCTACCTGCCCTGCTGCTACCTGCCCTGCTGCCTCACGCTGCTGCTACCTGCCCTGCTGCCTCACGCTGCTGCTACCTGCCCTGCTACCTGCCCTGCTGCTACCTGCCCTGCTACCTCATGCTGCTGCTCCCTGCTCATGCTACTAGGCTGTGTTTCTCTGTGGTCCACGAAGGACATGGCTTTATATGGTTCCCCCTAGGGGCGGTTTTGTAATGGATCATTCCCTGCTCTCATGTTTGGCTGGCTTTAACTTATGTTTAGCAGGGAGTTAATTAGAAACTGAGCCTTGACGCCAAATCATTTTGTTTCTATTCACGCTCAGTAAAGTTCTCATTTCATATGAATGCCTGCTGTTATGTAGAGTTAATTAGGTGTGTGTGTGCGTGGGTGGGTGGGTGCATGCTGCTTGCGCTCTATTGTGTAGTGCGTGCGCGTGTGTCAGATATCCACGTCTCTGAGATATCCACGTCTCTGAGCGGATCTCGGCCTGTCTGTCCGACATCCCCGCCTGGATGACGACCAACCACCTCAAACTGAACCTAAGCAAAACAGAATTGCTCCACCTGCCGGCCAAATCCTCCCCCCTGACTGACCTTTCCATCACAGTCGAGAATGCAGCTGTGACCGTGTCCCTGACCACCAAGAACCTTGGTGTTGTCCTTGACGACCAGTTGAACTTCTCTGCTCACATCGTAGCGACAACCAGAACCTGCAGATTCCTCCTGAGCAACGTCAGAAGGATCCGCCCCTTCCTGACAAAAGAAGCCACCCAACTCCTCGTCCAATCAACAGTCATCTCCCGCCTCGACTACTGCAACGCAGTAACGCACTGCTTGCTGGCCTCCCGGCCACTGCCACCAAGCCTCTTCAACTCATCCAGAACGCAGCGGCTCGCCTGATCCCAAACCTACCGAAGTCGGCCCATGTCACCCCACTTCTTAGGGACCTGCACTGGCTCCCCAATGCTGCGCGAATCCACTTCAAGACCCTCATACCGTGCAGCAAAGGGAACCGCTCCCGCCTACCTCCGGTCAATGGTCTCTAACTACACACCCTCAAGACCCCTACGCTCTGCATCTTCTGGCTGCCTCAGACCTACTCCTATCCGATCTCCGGGAGGGTCATCAAAGGGAAGTCGCCTATTCTCAGTCCTTGCCCCACAATGGTGGAATGAACTACCCACCCCAGTTAGGACAGCCGAAACCCGTCCAATCTTTCGCCGTCGACTAAAGACGCACTTCTTCAACCATTATCTTAAAAAAAGAAAATAAAGAAAATAAAATCTAACCCTAACTAACCTTACTGCCATGCACATGTCCTAATAAACTAACCTACACTGTAGCACTCAACACTTTGATGAACATTGTTACTCAGCTGATAGAGTTGTGCCTTCCTGATGACTTGTCATACAGAACTTGTAAGTCACTTTGGATAAAAGCGTCAGCTAAATGGCTAAATGTAAAATGTGTGTGTGTGTGTGTGTGTGTGTGTGTGTGTGTGTGTGTGTGTGTGTGTGTGTGTGTGTGTGTGTGTGTGTGTGTGTGTGTGTGTGTGTGTGTGTGTGTGTGTGTGAGAGCAAAGACAGCAGGAACAATGGACTGAGTTGAGACTGCAGGGGAAGACTGCGTGTCTCCCTGCTGCGGACCATTCTGTCTCTCACTCTGTGTTAGTTAAAAAATGTTGCCATAGATGAGTGCATTGTTATCTTTACTTTGAAAGCGAGATTACAGGTCTTACCATCTAAACTGAATCTCTCCATCTGGTTTCCAGGCAATCATGCTCCTCACTGTATTCATCATGGCAATGACCAAATAGCTGAAACCATGTCCCACATCTTAAATGGTTGCCATGTATACAGGGGCCTCTACATAAGTAGGCATGACAGAATAGCGAAAGATATCTCTTCTATTTTTAGGTCCTCCATCACGCTGTTTAAGCATTCTACTGTGAAGCCAAGCATGTTTAACCTGTGCAATGATGATTCTGTGTTCTCTAATATTACAGCTAACACCCCTGATGACTTTGTTGTAAGTGAACACCTTAGGGAGGTGTCCATTCTTGAGATTGGCTGTACTTTTGATTACAGCTTAGAAGAAGCCTTTATATCCAAAGTGTTGAAATACCAACAGCTACAGCAGACCATCTCACAGCTAGGCTACAGATGTAAACTTCTAGTTTTTATCTTTTGAAGCCTAGGGCATGTGCACAAGTTGGTTGTGAGGGGCCTACAAATAGCCGGTCTCCCCAAAAGGAAGGCCAAGCAGTTAGCAAGGTACTGCTCAGTATCAGCTATTATAGGAATTAGGAAGCCACTCAATTTGGAGGAGGCGTTGTTTCTTTTACCCATGATTCATGTCCAATGTGTCTGAGTGACCAGTAGTTCAGCCATACTGTATGTAACAGCGTTCTGCCGTCCATGCACTTTGTAACTGGCTGTTCTTTCATACTTTCTGACTGCACTGGCAGTGTTTGTCCTTTGTATGAGGCTTCCTTGTACTTCTGTTCATGTGGACATAAATAAACATTTCTGTGTGTGTGTGTGTGTGTGTTTGTGTGTGTTCTCGCCTGTAACATCCACAAGGGCTTGTCGATCAATAATCCAATGAGAAGATGATGACAAACTGTTGGCGCAATCCGTGAACAATGCAGGGGAAAATTAAATGTTTAAAAGCTCCGAAAGTTTGAACAGATGCCAGCAGTTCCCCTGTGATGCTCCCTCCTTCAGATTCTGAGATAAGTTTAGAGGCAGTTTGAATGCATGCAGAGTCAACAGACAGAGGCAAATCGAGTGAGACAGACACATCTGCGTTTCAAGTTTCTTTAATAGTTGTCATACAGAAGTACAGAATACTTTTGTACAAAATGCTTCTTACTGTTGCGCTCCAGAGACTGTGCATGACAAGATAAGTATGAAATAAAAACATAGTAAAAATTAGAAGAAAAAAAAGAGGTCACAGTGTTCAGTTTAGACATATGTACAATGTTCGTAGACGTAGTTACCATACAATATACAATACTGTGCAGTGTACTAATATACAATACTATATAGTGCAAGGCATAAATGGACAAGGTGCAGTTTAGGTACAATTCACAGTAGGTGTACGAGTTGTAGTGCAAATCCTTTATCAATAAATATAAAGTGTAAGTGTGTTTGTGTGATCTAAAGTGTGGAGAGTGGGTGCTGCAGTGTGTTGTTTGTTTGAGTGAGTGTGTGTGTGCGTGTGGGTGTGTGTGCTGTGTGCATTTGATGGTTGTTGCATAGTGATTATTGTTCGTTTAGCGATTATTGTTCGTTTAGCAGCCTGATGGCCTGGGGATAGAAGCTCCTTCTGAGTCTTTCTGTGCTCGCCATAAGACTCCGGTATCGCTTGCCTGACGGCAGCAGTTCAAAGAGGCAGTTGTTCGGGTGGCTCGAGTCCTTAATAATTCTCTTAGCCTTCCCCTTGCACCGCTTGTTGTAAATGTTCTGGAGGGTGGGAAGCCCCCCTCTAATTGTGCGTTCGGCTGAACGTGTCACTCTTTGTAGTCTGCTACGGTCTTGTGCAGTGCTATTCCCAAACCAGGAGGTGATGTTGCCGGTCAGGATGCTCTCTATTGTACATGAGTAGAAGTTCCTAAGGATCTTCTGACTGACTTGGAACTTCCTTAGGCGCCTGAGGAAGTAGAGGCGTTGTCGTGCCTTCTTCACAACACTGTCAATGTGTGTGGTCCATGTCAAGTCGTTGGCGTTGTGGCGCCAACCGAGGGGAACAGCTTAATTAGCTCCAGTATCCTATTTGTAACACATTTCTACACATCAGAGCAACAACTTGACTGGACTCAGAGATTGGCCTACATGCAGTGAGCATGATAAGAATCCTAAATTCCCAACACTGGGTTCACAAGATTCACCTGTGCATGCAGATTGGGCTAACAGCAGAGCATAGACGCCGTGCACAGTGCGCCCAACACACAACCCTGTCATTGATAAGTGAGCTCACATTAACCTCAATACTTTTCACATTAAGCATTGTTCATATGAATGTGTGACTATTAATACAAAATGTAGGATTTAGCCAAGGCCCTAATATCACATACTCCATGATGAATTGGTCTAGACTTCTAGGCAAGAAAGAAAGCCTAAAATTTTGATTAGCTCACTGTCCCACGTCGAGTAGCCTTTTGGGACTTTAATGACCAGCTGAGATCATAGCTAAATATAATCACATGCGAATCTGCCATGTATATCATTTGTAAGGTAAACATCTTAGTGCAAATGACCTGCTGTGTTTTGGAGAAGAGGTCCCCTGATAACATGAATACAATGTGAATGCATATCCCAGTACTTTCAGGCACAAAACTGGCTTTGTTCCTTGAGGCAGTGCACTCATTATTAGTCATTATTCTGAGGTTATTTTGACATATTAGTCATCAGAGATGTCACTAAAATTGCACATAATAATGGATCAAGTCAAGTGGACCTTGGTAATCATACCCTGTGGAAATGTGCAATTGTAAAAGATATTGGGGAGTAATTCTCAATTCCAGAAGGTCCCCAAGTAACTAACATAAAGTCCTGTTTGAAAAATAGCCTATATTCTCTATACATCTCAATGTGCAAGAGTCCTGGGTCACTCTTATCAACAATAATGCCTCATTGAAGTTTGATTTTCAAATTCCTACAGCTACTATTATTTAACCATTACATTATCATATATTATATTTATATTATCATATTCAAATTACATTATGAAATAATTTTTTTAGTGGGTTATTGTTATTATTTCTAATAGCACCTATACTAGTACCTATATTCTGTTAGTAGTCATTTGACCCAAAAAATAAAACAGTCAAATAGAAACCGTAATGGCTGAGAATTTCACAGATACCCATAATCAGAAAAGAATTACAAGCATCAACATTGAGGGTCGAAAATGTAATTCCCATAAGGTGTGTGGGGTTGATGGGGGTGTTATGGACCTGAACATCAGATAGGGGGCCGTTATGGGACCTGAAGAACCATATAACTCTGTTTTAAACGTTTTTGTACAGCCCATGTATTTGCAGTTGTAAATCCAAATCACTAGAAAGTACTCAACCTCTACTGTCTTTAACTATGAATGAACACCTGTTACCTGTTTATTGCACAATGTTTTTTTTTTTTTTTGGATTCTATTATATGTTGTACCACTGTATTGCACATCGTTGCGGGCAAGACCACCCGCATTTCATTGTATACTTGTATGCCGTGACAATTAAAACTCTTGACTTGACACGGCACTTAATTGGAAAAATCTCACAAATTGGTAAAGTTGTCAGACACCAGGGGAACTCTTTCTGCCTGCACCCTTGTGGTAATTTTGTGGTTTGAGCTTAAAGCGCTTGTGTCAAGATGGGTGGGGTGGTGGCACAACACTGGGGGTGTCACTTGGCGTGCAGCCCCCATGCAGTGGTTTCAGCACACTGATCCCCCTGCTGGACAAACTCTAGAATGCGGTGTAATCCCCTCTGGCCCAGAAAGGCATTTTATCATCACGTCCCATATAGTCTTTTTCAATTTCAAAGTCTACAAATTCAATTGGGCCAGATTTTAAAACCAGGAAATGTAGATGGGCCAGACATTTTCAGCAGCCTATTTAAAACCTTTTTTAGCTTTTGTTAACACATTGACTGCCACGCTTCTATCCATCAATGTATGATCACTGCCACCTTCTTTGCAGGGCTATAACTTTTTAAATTGTATTGCTAAATTGACATTACTATGGCCCATTCAACATCGATTATCTATCGTTCAGGATGTAGGAACGTTATACTTTTTCATTCATAGATTCTTCCAAAAATACCGTCTAGAATACAAGTATGTTTTTATCGTTTTCTGCAGTAATTCCTAGAACGTGAGTTATAGGCATAAACGCATATATAGATTATCAACTGCCGTTTGTTGCCGATACACGCTATATTAAACATTTCAACTGTACATGATCCTAAACGTTATGACTCATCATGCACGGATGAACGGGGGGGGGGTAGTTTATAATTCTGTGATCATCAGTAAATGCTTTATGTACTGTAGTATGGGTTGATTTATTGATCAAATGGTTTGTAAATAAAGAAATGTACAAGCGCCTTGAAAATAACGTTACTGTCCTCTTACCGTTCGCCGATGAGACTGGAGGAAAAAGATCCCACTTATTTGACGTCGATCGACTAGATCCATTTCCGGTTTGTATGGACGCAATAAATGGCCAAATCATATCGATTATTGAGTTATGGCAGCGATCCATATACACGGATGTGTGTCTAGAGTCCCGCAACAATATGTGACTGCCGGACGGATTTCCCAGATGCACCGAGATCACCAGATCCATTTCCGGTTGTAACTCGCCCGATCATCCACCAGGCGGCGGTATTGAAGCGTTGCACTGTTGTGCAGAGTCCCACTGTCTCAGCAGAGGCTGGGTGGCGGAATTATGAATACCATGGCGAAAAAATTTAATATGATCTCAATAACGTCGTACGCCGTGGCTTGGCAGAATTCGCATGACCAGCAAACCCATCGTACAACGTGATTGGCGGTCAATGTGTTAATGACACATTTTAAACAAACGCAAATGAATGTAGTAAAAAAATAACAATGTTTATTGTTTAACTTTTGAAATAAAACAAATATTTTTGGTCACATATCTGACCCAGGCACATCACAAAGTGCAGAACCAGAATAATAAAAAGCTATCAATGCACAGAACCATAACAAGTGGCAATAACAGTAAACAATAACACACACAGGCATAACACAACACCTCCTACTGCACACTGAAGGAACATAACAAACGCGTTCGTTTAAAAAAAAAAAAAAAATGTCAGGTGCATTTCTAAAATAATAAAATAAAACTACAACACAGGGTACTCAAGTTCAAGTTCTTTAATAGTTGTCATACAGAAGTACAGAATACTTTCATACAAAATGCTTCTTACTGTTACGCTCCAGAGACTGTGCTAGACAAGATAGTATCAAATAACATAATAACATAATATAGCATGAATTTAGAAGAAGAAAATGAGGTCACAGTGTTCGGTATAGACATATGTACAATGTTCTGAGTTACCATATAATATACAATACACAATACTATGCAGTGTACTAATGTACAGTACTATCTAGTGCAAAGCAGAAATGGGATGAGGTACAATTTTAGGTACAATTTACAGTAAGGTGTACGAGTTGTAGTGCAATCCTTCATCCATAAATATAAAGTGTGGGGAGTGGGTGCTACAGTGTGTTT
This sequence comes from Notolepis coatsorum, assembly GCF_963971535.1. Taxonomy (NCBI): domain Eukaryota; kingdom Metazoa; phylum Chordata; class Actinopteri; order Aulopiformes; family Paralepididae; genus Notolepis; species Notolepis coatsorum. Next base: position 181,830,173 of record NC_140166.1, on the reverse strand, counting down.
GTTTAAAGTGGGTGTGTGCTATAAAGTGTGTGGAGTGGGTGCTACAGTGTGTTTGTTTAAAGTGGGTGTGTGCGTGTGGATGTGTGTGCTATGTGCGTTTGGTGGTTGTTGTTGTGTAGTGTTCATTCATTGTTCGTTTAGCAGCCTGATGGCCTGGGGATAGAAGCTACTTCTGAGTCTTTCTGTGCTCGCCTTGAGACTCCTGTATCGCTTGCCTGACCGCAGCAGTTCGAAGAGGCAGTTGTTCGGGTGACTGGAGTCTTTAATGATTCTCTTAGCCTTGCCCTTGCAACGCTTGTAGTAAATGTTCTGGAGGGTGGGGAGCCCCCCTCCAATTGTGCGTTCGGCTGAACGTGTCACTCTTTGTAGTCTGCTTTGGTCTTTTGCAGTGCTATTCCCAAACCAGGAGGTGATGTTGCCGGTCAAGATGCTCTCTATTGTACATGAGTAGAAGTTCTTAAGGATCTTCTGGCTGACTTGGAACTTCCTTAGGCGCCTGAGGAAGTAGAGGCGTTGTCGTGCCTTCTTCACCACACTGTTAATGTGTGTGGTCCATGTCAAGTCCTCGGATATGTAGGCTCCGAGGTACTTGAAGCTGTTGACTCTCTCAACCGGTGCCCCGTCGATGCTGAGGGGGCTGTAGTCCTTGACCCCCGACCTCCTGAAGTCCACAATCATCTCCTTTGTTTTGCTGACGTTCAGGGAGAGGCTGTTTTCCTGGCACCATCCCGCCAGGACCTTGACCTCTTCCAGGTAGGCCCTCTCGTCGTTGGCAGAGATCAGGCCCACCACCACTGTGTCGTCAGCAAATTTGACGATTGTATTGCTACTCCGCTGAGCCACACAGTCGTGTGTGTACAGGGAGTAGAGGAGGGGACTCAGAACACAGCCCTGGGGGGCCCCTATGTTGAGGGTGATGGATGAGGAGGTGCAGTTGCCTGCTCTCACCACCTGGGGTCTGCCAGTCAGGAAGTCCAAGACCCACTGGCAGAGGTCATAGCCCAAGCCCAGGTCCCTGAGCTTGGCTATGAGTATGGAGGGGACTATGGTATTGAATGCCGAGCTGTAGTCGATGAATAGCATTCTCACATAGTTCCCCTGCCTCTTGTCCAGGTGTGATGCTGCTGTGTGCAGCACATGGGATATGGCGTCCTCCGTGGACCTGTTGGGGCGGTATGCAAATTGCAGGGGGTCCATGTTGATGGGGAGGGAGGAGCAGATGTAGCCCTTTACTAGCTTCTCAAAGCACTTCATGGCTATGGAGGTGAGAGCTACAGGGCGGTAGTCGTTGAGGCAAGCAGGCTTGGATTTTTTGGGTACAGGGATAATAGTGGACTTCTTCAGGCAGGTGGGGATGACAGCCTGTTCTAAGGACAGGTTAAATATGTCAGTGAATACTGGGGCCAGTTGGTCGGCACAGACTTTTAGGATGCGGCCGGGGATGCCGTCCGGACCTGCTGCCTTCCTGATATTCACTTTTTTAAAGGTCCGCCTCACCTCATGCTCTGTTACCCTGAACACTGCGCCTCCATCAGCAGCCGACCCCCCCCCCCCATTGCCGAGGCTTGTGAGCTGGTGTTGTTATTACCAGCATCAAACCTCGCATAGAAGGTATTGAGGTCGTTTGCTAAGGAGATGTCACTGTTCAGTTTGAGGGAGGCGCCTTTGTAGTCTGTCATCGTTTTGAGCCCCTGCCACATAGCTCTAGAGTCAGCTTGTTCAAACTGGAGTTCAATTTTATCCCTGTAGCGCCGTTTGGCCTCTGACACTGTCCTCCTTACGTTGTGTCGCGCCACCTTGTGGTCATTCATGTTGCCTGCCACTAGGCCGTCATTGTATGCTTTGGTGCGCTCTCTCAGAGCTTCACGGACGGATTTGTCTACCCAGGGTTTTTGATTTGGGTAAACTTTCATTTTGGTAGTGGGGATTGTTTCTTTCACCCTAGTACAGACATAGTCCAGCACTGTCTCCGTGTAGGCATTAATGTTATCTGTGTCGCGGAACACAATCCAGTCTGTGTGGTGAAACACTGACCGGATCGTCTCTTCTGACGTCAGATCCCATTTCTGCACCTCTCGCGAGACTACGGGAGTACTTTTAATTCTCTGTCTGTACTTTGGTGAAAGGAAAATGGATGCGTGATCTGACTTGCCAAAGCCACTATCAGAATGAGCCTTGTAGCCACCTTTAAATTGCGTGTAACAGTGATCTAGGATGTTACCGCCTCTGGTGTTGCAAGTCACATGCTGATAGAAGTCGGGCAATACCTTTCTCAGATTGGCGCTATTGAAATCTCCCAGTACTAAAATGGCGGCGTTAACGTTAGCCACTTGTATTCTATTTACCTCGTCGTGTAGTCTGGAGAGCGCAACCTTGTTGCTGGCTTGCGGTGGAATATACACTCCGACCAGGACGATCGCCGTTAACTCCCTCGGGAGGAAGAAAGGACGACACTTGATGGTTATATATTCCAGTTCTGGGGAGCAGTGGTTGGATAATTCCTTCACGTTCGTTGGATCACTCCAATTTTTGTTAAACATGAAGGCAATACCTCCTCCACGTTGTTTACCGGACTCTGATGATGTCCGATCCTTTCGATGGATAAAGAAGTGATCCGCTGGTTGAATTGCGTGATCTGGAACCTCCGGTGTGAGCCATGTTTCGGTGAAGCAAAGGACATTGCAGTCCCTAACGTCTCTTTGATATTGAATCCTTGCTCGGATGTCATCCAGTTTATTGTCTATTGATTGTACATTGGCTAGCAATATACTGGGAAGTGGTGTACGGTGGCGTCTGGATCTCAGCCTGTTTCGGATCCCAGCCCTCTTTCCTCGTCGTCTTTTCCTGGGCTCTGGGAACAAAGGGTCTGGTCCTAATCTCCGGAGGATTTCTTCAGGCCATTGGTGTGGTTCGGAAAGCTGATCCAGCGAGTAATCCAGTTGGTAAATTTCCCGTAATCCAATGTCTATGAGTGACTGACGGTCATATACATTAAATGCACCAACAGTTGGTACGCACAAAACTCTAAAAACTATAAATATTAACAAAAGTAAACACAGTCTCGACGGAGCGAACTGCTGACATTACTTTTTAGTGGGAGAAGTGACATTTTTGTTCTGAACGAGAGCAGTGACTTTTGGCTCGTAAGATGTCAACGCAATCCGAAGGCATTGGTGAAGAGTGCTGTCAGTCAGGGAGCAACGAGAGTTGCTTTTTATTGCGTTCATGTGCGAAAAGCTTGATTCACATGTATGTTGATCCAAACATACTGAGCACAACGATAGGGAACTGGTGTATGTTGACATCACTCCAAAACTTTGCATGCCCCTTAGGCCTTGTCCAGACTAAAACGATTTTGATCTGTTTAGTTTTCGTTTCGTTTTAAGGTTTCCGTAAAAACGAAACGTCTCAAGATAATAAGTGCATGCCACAAATTTACAAAATAAATCTCTTTCCTGTTTCTTTTATTTTGAAAACCCCCGACCAGAAGTGTTATAGTGTCTGTTGCTAGCAGCTTAACTTGGGTCTGCCGGTTCTGTGCTTTTCGAGCTAACGTAACGTCATTAGTTTCCAAAGGAGAGGAGAGAAAGACCATGCAGCTCAAACTACCTGTTAGAATAAATGAATTGATTGATGTTTAACTTGTCCCTGTGTGTGTCCAGTCATTTCGACTAGCAAATGTTGTCATAACGTTACCTCAGGATACCACTGTCTATTGTATTTAGTTGGTTAGCTATTTAGCTAACCGCTTTATTTACTAAATTATGGAGGCTTTTTAATCGTCAAGGTAAGAGAGGATTTGTCATGATCAACTGAAGGTGTATGCTATGGAACAATATGTGCTTGGGTTTTCAGAAAAAAAAAGGCCAGCTATGTGATGCTAATCTCTAGTTAGTATCGTGTATTGCATCAGTGTAATAAGTGTAAGCACAGCAGAGCCCCGCTCCACTTCAGACCGCTCAGAGAGAGCACAGCACGTGTGTGTGTGCCTCGGTCGGGAGTGTGTAAGCACAGCAGAGCCCCGCTATCGCGTCATCGGTTCAGGAGAAGACGCGTATCGCTTGTAAAGATGGTGACGCAATGGGGGGCGTATTCAGGCGTCTTCAGAATTGCGCACTCTGGGAGCTGGTATCAGAAAGTACCGTCTTCAGGCTGCCAGAATGCAGTTCCGTGTGGCAGAAAGATGCAAACGATCAAATACTTTGCCTATCGTTTTAGTCTGGATATGGCCTTAGTGTGAAGCTCCTGTCCCAAGGTTACGGATGATTGTCGACAAGGTCGAGTACGAATTTCCCCTTGTCGATGGAAGGGACCACATCCTTTGCTTTGGAGGAAAAGTCCCCTTCTGTTGCAACAGTGAATGGGTCTCTGGCAAAATCCATCACCTCTGTGGGCAGAGTAAGTCCATCCAATCGACCAGCAAAGTTCTCTTTCAACCTGGCAATGAAATGTGTCATCACATCAGTGATTTGCAATGCATTTGCGTAAAAAGACCCTCCCAGACCCTTCTTGAGCTGGTCCCAGTTCCTCCCATCGGCTTCCATAACTTTTTTTAGCATGCTCTTTAGGGTGCGGTTAAACCGCTCAACTAACCCATCTGTTTGGGGATGATAAATACTTATAATTATTTATTTACTGTTGTATTGTTCTTAATTTGTGAAAAAAGCATGCACTATAATGTCAAATCACGTTCCAGTTTGTACCTGTATAAAATGGCGAATAAAGTAATCTGAATCTGAAGGGGATAAACTGACGTGCGCAGATGGATGATTTTCAATAATCCCTCCAGCTGGGCGGTGCCGAATCATCCCGTCAGTTGTGGTGGTAAGGTTCGACCTCGTCGTGGAGTGATGAAACCTCTCCTCTGCTGTCGACCGGTGGACCATTGTCCTCTGCTGGGCCGGTGGTGGGCTCCCCCTTGTCGTTGTCCTCGCTGACAGGGCTGGAGTCTTCCTCTGGTAGGGGGTAGACGCCTGGGGGTCCACCTCGTGTAACCCGCACATCCGGGTCCTTTGTGCCCGGGCTCTGGTCGATGTGGTGGTGGACACTGTCCTGGGGGGACAGCGTCGTTCTGCCGCCAAACTCTCCCACAGCGGTCGGAACAATGCACAGTCGGTTCCGATTAATACTGCTACTGGGAGGTTTTCCACTACCCCCAAGGTCGTCGTACATTTTCCCCGGTGGAGGTTAGTTCGATGGTGGCGGTCGGATATTGTCTAGTCTCCCCATGTACACATGTGACTCCCACTGTTTTTCCCAGGAGGGGCCCGTCCACCAACTCTAGTTTTACTAGTGTCACCGTGCTCCCTGAGTCTAACAGTGCGGTCGTGTCGTGGTTGTTAGCTCTTACTGGTGTGAGAATGCACACATTTGTGTCCTCCGCCCAACAGCCAGTCGCAAGTGCACACAGTCGGGACAGGTGTGGTTCAGCTGCAGAGGGCATCGATACATCATTTTATATATATAAGGAGAAAAAGTGGATACAAAAAAAAGTTTCTTTATTAGTTGTCATTAGGGCTGACCCCTATTAGTCGAATAGTCGAAAGGAGCCGTAGTCGACTGCCAACCTCTTAGTCGAATACAAAAAAAAATTAAAATCTTTGCAGAGCTATACAATGGTTCGAAAGCTCCTTCACGTTTCCTGGGTCACACCAATTGTTGTTAACACTTTGATTGCCCAAGCTTAATTCCATTTTACCCCCTTGAATGCCCAGCACCACTTCAATGTTAGCGTTAATGTCGCCTAAACTATGTTTTAAAAATGTCTAATCTGCCCGTCGCTTATCAAAGACTCATTTTCCAGTCAACATTGTCAAAGCAGATTGTTTTTTTATCGGTTCATTTCCGTTTTCTAGCATTTTGAAAAGCACTCGATTTCACGGAAAAAATAAGACATTCTATGATAATCGCCCTTTACTGGAATATTCTAGAACGTTGTCATTTTCCGGCCTATTTATGAATCGTTTTAAAATAAACGCTAGATTATCGATAGTATATGTGTGCGCATGCACGCTCGTGCCGCAAGCTGAAAATCGATTCTCCTAGTTACTGACCGCTCGCACAGTGAAACAGCCATATCACGTAATCACATAAAAGCTTATATCTCTGTGAAAACGGATCTGATTATCCTAAGCCTGGTAACATAGATTCCTTACCTGAGATCAGATGGTATCCAAATGGATTATTCCAATTCCTGATCGCCATTCGAAAAAATCTATCATTTTATTGATCCACCGAGTATAGTGTAAAAACTAGAGGTGGGCATAGATAATTTTTTTTTATCTAGGTGAATCTATCTGCAATCCTGGATTTAATCTAGATTAATCTAGATTAAAATGGCTCAAAAAAAATAAGTCTGGCATTCAAAATATGCGTGTTCTACCCAAATAATGACCAGAAGTAAGTCCTTACTTTTTCTTTCCTCCTTACGTTTCTCAGGCCAGGTTGCCCATTACACCATGAGCCCATCTCCCGTTTCCAAAATGCATTACAGACTGTTTGAAAAAGCTGTTTTGCTATGATAATTGGTAATGAAATATCAAAATAATGTTCAATAAGATGTACTTGTGTTTAATAAATAGTTTTATTCAGAAGTTAACACAAATAAATAATATTACCAGTACAGAACAGTACAGTATCTAGCACACTCTCAGGAGCAAAACAGAAAGAAGCATTTCAAACTTGAACTATGTGACATGGCTTGACTCAATCAGTCCAATCTCTATTTCTCCTTCCACCAGTCACTCAGGCAGACCAGCTTGTTTTATGTAGCGGTGTCTACTTATAGTGCCTATAATATTTTTCCCGTTGGGTGCCAGACAGGGCCAAACCCTGCCAATGCAAATCAAATTACCTTTTTAATTGGTTAATTAGGCCTATAGCTCCGGCATAAGACTGTACCACAAATACTACTGAGCAAGCTAAATCATAGGTTAGTTTGCTCAAATGTAACAATCAATTACCTTTTCATAAATTCAAAAACCACTCAAGAGTCATGCTCAATTCAAAATCAAAATGTCCAGTTCAATCCAAAAGGGTGAATTACCATCTGGGAGACGATAGGGGGTGCTTTTTTCACATCTGAGCGCCTGGAGTGGTTGATTTTCCAACGGTAGACTTGGTTGATGAAATATGATTTCAGATTGCTAATAAAAAAAAAACGAGAATTCTCGTGATGGGCCTTCAACCAGCGGGGGGTAAACCCGAGAAAACTCATGATGGGCAGTCAAAGTGTTAATCATGAAGGCTATTCCACCCCCACCCACGTTTTTTTCCGGATTCTTCTTCTGTGCGATCCTTTCGGTGAATGAAAAAGTGGTCGGCCGGTTGAATGGTGTGGTTTGGGACTTCCGGCGTCAACCACGTCTCGGTGAAGCAGAGAACATTACAGTCCCTAATGTCTCTTTGGAATTGGATCCTTGCTCTGATGTCGTCCTCTCTGTTGGTCTCTGCGTGGTGAAATAAATCAAGCGCTTCCTGTCTCCATTTCTCCTCCGTTTCCCGAGTTTCACTCAGAACCGCGTCATGGCGAGCCTGAGCCTCTTGCATCGCTTCCTCATGGCGCTTCTGATTCACCCGTTGCTGGGACTGTACCAAGCCCACTCCTGAAAAAATGGCGTAACATCGACTGGATTCGCAATTTTGTTTGAATTATTTTAGTTTTTAAACAAAATAACGCTGCCCGCATTCTCCATCAAGTGTGACGAGCCTGGTGGTGTTCAGACTCGTCACGGTTAAAAAACAAACAAATTCAAATGTCACACAAGTGCAATATCAATCAATACGAATATTTATTGATTACAGGCAGAATATAGTTCAATGGGCAAATAGAATGGTAGTCGTCCAGTCCAGGGTCAGTACACAAGGGGGTTTCTCAGCCAGTCTAGGGTCCAGTACACAATGAACACCTTCTCGCCTTCACCTCTCCTCTCACTACCTCTCACCTTGCAAAACTCCGTACACAACAATCTCTCTCAATACAACAACTCCAACCTCACCTCCACTCAACTCTCTCTATCCTAGTGTATTTGTAGTGTGTGTGTCTGGGGTGTGCATGTGGGATGTGGGTGAACTAATGATGCACACGTGTGTTCTATCAGTACTAATCGGCTACCTAATTGTTTCCACTCCTTCCGTGGCAGTAATATCTCCCGTCCTTCACATATCCATGAGAGGGGGGGTGATATCTGCCACAATATGCACAATTGTGTGATATCAGTTTTGTCTTTGGACTCATTGACTACTCATGACATCAACTTTTTAAAGTTCTTCTAACAACGTTTCAAAAACATGTGTAGCTAGAATTTCAACCCTGTGAATAGTTCAAATAGGGTCAAATAGGGGTACTAGTTTTCATTTAGTCGTCATTTATCACCTCATCCACGACAGCTAGCATGCATTCTTTCATGGTTTCGGAGTCTGTGAATGGCTTTTTCTTCTTTGCCAAGATCCAGGATACACAAAGGGAAGCTGCTGTAGCTCTCTCTTGGTCTGTGCATGACCGCACCAGCACTTTAGCGTCCCTCTCCTGTGATCCCTCAGGAAAGTTTGTCCGGAAGGTTTTGTGTTTCTCAATGTGGTGCCTCCAAATATTATGTTCTTTAACTACCGCAACGCACTCATTGCAAATTAAACACATTGGTTTGGCGTTTGGAGAAATGGCGGTAAAATAAACAAGAATTTTACAGTCCAGGCAGGGTTAAACCGACGGTTTTCATTGTAAATGTTACGTTTCAGGGTTGACAGACATATTTTCAGTAGAGCACTTACTTGTGACTGTCAATTAGCCAAATGTTTTGAAAAGCTACTGTGTGGTCGGAATTGCGTAAAATATTTATTGTGTGAGAGATATCCTGATTGGCGGAATATATTTCTCACGCTGGTTTTGCTTTGTGATAGCAGTGCTGTCCTTGGCTACAATGGTGGTCAATCATTTTCACCATCAGCGGTGACTGGTCAGTTCAGGACCGTTTACAACTGGACGTGGTCACTTGTCGGAACGACTTGTCAAATGATGCTCGCCGGATATTTCGTCGATATTTAGAGACCCGAAGCACGCAATAGGTTGAGTGTGGAGCTGGCGCGTGCGCATGGGCGAGGCCATTGGACGTTAAGAGGATAATAACATTGCTATTAACAAATATTTTTTATACAATTAAAATATTAAAATTGCTATTAAAATAGCATATTTCATTCAAGCTCACCTGGCCACTCTGAGGTTGCTTCTGGGCCGGATGTGGCCCACGGGCCGCCAATTGAATAGGCCTGGTCTAGGGGATGATCATTATAACTGTGCATTTTATGAAAAAAGCATGACATTTCTAACAGTTAGTGCATACCATGAGGTTTATTTTCAGATGTTGAGGGAAGTCAGATTTGACCTTTACAGTAGATCAAGGACAAGGTCAAAAACATTTGCTAATAAATTTATTTTGGCTTGGACACTGGAATGGACCTATGCAATATAGTGAAACTTTGCTTCTATTTTGACAATAATAATGCAAAATAATTAAAGCAGAATAGACCCATGGTGCTAGTCTATTTTAATACTATATTAACTCTTTGAGTTAATACTATCCCCATCTGTACTGCCTGGCGCCAGCTTTTCTTGACCATTTTCAAGATATTTCACGATCTTTGCGGAGCTATTGTATATTCTATATTATAGCTATGGAGACAATAGTATGGCTCATTTGACAGGCATTGTTCACAGTCCACCATAACTACATACTCTAGTTGTTGCACTATTACGCGCTAAACATCGCCCCTTTCCAAAAGAATCCAGTATTTTTTCATAGATAGCGAGATATGACGCGTTATATGCAATATGCCCAAATCGTTCTGGTTGATTGCCTGAAACCCCAAATACTTTCAAATCAAAGGTATACACCATGTACACATGTGTCTTCACAAAATCATCAAGGGAGGGGGCGTTTTAACTAGAAACCGCGATCGTGTTTGTCGAGCATATTTTACGTCCGGTAAAACACGACACTGTGATCGTTACAGAAGCATGTTTTACGTAAAAAAAAATACCAGCAGGAGACCTTACCTCAGTCAGAAAGTACTCCAAAATGAATAAATCCCAGTCGATCCCATGGCGATCGCAATTACTTGTGTATATTGGGCATGTCTACCATACGGGAAAGAATAGCTCTGAGGCACCAAATCTTCCACCGATTGCTATGTTGTGATCCACTCCTAGGCGGAAAGAGCCGGAGGTAAACTCAGTACTGGCCCAGGCTGGAAGACAACTAATATCTCCAGTTCAAAAGGTAGGCGATACTGCCACCTGGTGAGATTCGATCGTCCTTGCAATTCCAACATAGGCAGATGAGCCAGAGAGACCTAGAGGCTAGAGAGCTCCGGGCGAGTGTTTAGAATGGGGATCAAAGGAAAAAGATCAAAGGATCTAGACACAAGATATTATGTTTTTGGCACCCAACACTCGGTGGCGAAACACGAGATATTACGTTTTTGGCACCCAAAGAGTTAATAGTAATCATGATGATGATAATGATACTGATTTAAAATCGAACAGCCTCCAGAACAGAAGCGCAGTGCACTTGAGTGCAGCTTTGGCACCCATCCAGTGCTCCCTTGCAGCAACAACATCACTTCATGGCAGGGTTTTGTTGCTTTAGGGAGAATTGGTCCAAAGAGGCTGCCACCCAGTTGGTTCCTTTGACCAGCCCCAGTCAGATGTCTCTGGTAACTCTGGATCCAGGATTAATGCCTGGTTCCACCAGTTGGCCTGGTAGCAAGTGCGCTTGATGTGCTTTTTGATGTTATGCTTGATGTTCTGCTTGATGTTCTGCTTGATGTGCTACTTGATGTTCTGCTTGATGTAGGGCTGTCTTAAATACTTTGAAGCTTCGAAGCTTCGTTCGATGGCACGAGCTTCGAACATAAAAAAATAATCGAAGTTTATAAAAAAAAATATATATATATATTATTATTATTATTATTATAATTTTTTGCCTCAAATCTTGCGCCTCCATTCCAATTAAACGAAAGTAAGTGGCACCTCGACTCCACCTCTCTACAACAAGCACGTGGAGATTATCTGTGTTGAAAACAACAAGGACATGTGCAGCAGACATGTCGACGAAGAAGTCATCAGACGTGTGGTTACACTTTAAAATATGCAAAGACAATGCCCAAAAAGCCGAGTGCCAGATATGCCAGAAGAAAATGGCATATCACAACTCTACAACAACTTTGTCAAATCACCTAAAAAACGTAACTATCGTTGTACACGACGGCGACGCCACACAAAACATTAATAAGGCTATGCCTATGCTGCTATGACTAATGTGTTACCAAGTTGGCTAATTTAATTGTAATCATCTGCTTTTGTAGGTGCATTGTCTGATATAATTATAAATTAAATATAATATAATTGTTTGCTTGATAGACGAAGGTTGCAACATAATTATGTAATGTCATGTCGTTTTCTGTGAGAGCAGCCCCACTGCACCCAGGCAGCGCAGCCGAGTGAAATCTTGTCGAAAGGGGCTACTTAATTAATTAATCCAAACTTTATTTATAGAGCACATTTAAAAACAACAACGTTTACCAAAGTGCTGTACAAGTCCCACAACATAAGATAAAAAAATAAATATATATATATAATTTGTTTATTTATTATTATTTTTTTTTGAAGCTTCGAATTAAAATCGAAGCTCTGCCCCGAAGCTTCGATTGCCAAAAAAAGCTTCGAAGGTCAGCCATGGCTTGATGTGCTTAATAATGTTCTGCTTGATGTTCTGCTTGAGTGATGCCTGTGTTGGAGTAATGTTCTCTAGAGTTCTAGACTTCTGTGTAAAGAACTGTTTCCTGGCATCATTCACGTTCGTGCTTTCACTGGTTCAGTCGTACATCAGTGCCACAAATCAGTTAATTGAAAGCATTATTCACGTCTTGGAAAGACTTGCAAGTGTGACTCAGCAAGAGAGCACAGGACTTCCATCTGTTGCATTAATTTACTTGCCTTCTGCGAGAGGAAGATGAACAACTTTGCGTGACAGGAAAGAAAACAATTGGGTTTTGTTCTCATCGTGTCGAAGGAAGTTCCTTCCAGTTCTTTGGCATCACAGTAGTAGGAGCCACCCTGTCCCTGGTGCCCTTTCCCCTCTTCTGTCTGGTTTAGGCTTTCAGGCAGGTAGGTAGGTATACATCCCAGACAAGGACGATGCTGCTGCGTTTCACAAGTTGAGCAGAGATGTATGGTGCAAACACTTGAGTTGTTCTTGATGTTCCAGGATTTAGCATTTGAACCACAGCTGCCCCATCGAGAATTGCTGCATCAGCCATAGGCAAGAGACCGGTGGCCTACTGAACAGTGGCAAGTTGTTGTTTGGAAGTGACAGATGTTGTAAACTCTTCTAGCCTTCTGTTATAAACCTGGTCTGCTGCTCCTCACCAAGAGTCTCCATCCTTTTCACAATTTCAGCCCCTTGGGTGTCCAAGATGTCCCTTGAGTCAATGACTAGTAGGCTGTGTTCTAGAAACGGATTCCCCATCTCTTCCAGCACTGTCACATTAAGTGCCTTAATTAACCTCCTTCAGGAATGCTGTTTACACTCCAGGTTGTTGGTCATGGTGATGGTGCCCAGTGTCACATGCTGTTGCTTTATGGCCTGTTGCTCAAACCCTGTAGTGATCCTGGCCATTTCAGGCCCTGCTGCCAGCCAGCATCTGGGTGCTCCTGGATTGCCAGTCAGTCCAATAGAACCAGAACCATTGCATTGTTCTGCTCGTGGCACTGGATGAATGCCATGGTAAAGAACTTCTTGCTGGTTTTTTGCTCCACAAGATTTCCAGACCCGAATTCTGTTAGGACATCTGGGTGTTTTTTTTCATCATGTCTCGGATGTGTACGGGAAGCCATCTTAGTGCATGTGATTTATGGCGAACATCCAGGGCATGATCTGCATCAGGGATTCCAGCTGGAAGTCACCTTCACAAAGTGACCTGATGTACCGCAGCAAGAGAAGCTCCAATGACAGTAGTTAGTCAGTGTTGTACCTTGACCTAAATGCATTTCCTTGAATTATCTAAAAAAAAATCACCAATTTAGTTGGACATGACACCAATGTTTTTCTACACAGGTTGGTTCCAAAATTAGGCACGTTTGAACATTAGACCTAGGGGAGTGGCGGTCATCTTGGATTTGACCTCTCACGGTCCTCACAGGTCAAATCACTCCACATCTGAAGTAACCCTTATCGTAAATACTAACTATGCTAGACATCTCATGCGTTTCTCCTAAAATGCACAGTACAGCACAATGGACATTAAATCACATAAGCTTTCATATTAGAATCTAACATCTTAACATCTTTGTTTACGGTTTAATTGTCACTGATACACATAAAATAGACATATAAAATCATGAAGTTGGAGATGTTTAGTTCTGTCAGAGCCATAGGTCTTTCTCATATACTCCACCTTTTGCTTTCACTTACTCCTATGGTTAGAGAGTAGTTTATGGTAGGGATGCTCGATATTGGCTTTTTTACCGATACCGATATACCGATATTGTCCAACTCTTAATTTCCGATACCGATATCAACCGATACCGATATATGCAGGGTTTCCCCCCACAAAAAACTGAACAATTTCAGGTAATTAACATTACATATCTCTTGTTGTGGAATTAACACAGCATTATGCATACTTTTGACAATAAATAAAATCAGAATTTGTTCTTACTTGCTTGCCTGGGTAAATAAAGGTTATAGAAATGTATACAAAAAAAAATATATATTTTTTTAAACCGATACCGATATTTTCCGATATCACATTTTAATGCCAATATCGGCCGATAATATCGGTAGGCCGATAATATCGGACATCCCTAGTTTATGGTGATAATTTGCTCACACGGTAGGTGGCCCATTGAAACGAGAGGAGTCAGGGGAGATCCTTTAAGGAAATTGAAACTACTGTTTTAACAGAATCTCAACAAAGATAACCTGATGTTTATTCCTGGATTCCTATAGTTGGACAACCAGAGGCGATCAACATGACGACCGAGGAGGAAGAGGGCGATGATGATGAAGACATACCGGATGTCAGTGCTCTGAAACTAAACACAGACCAGGCCCATCTTTTCATGGATCATGCGAACGGTACGGCCTTCGTCTTGAATGGGGATATTTCCACAGAATACATCAGCTGTTTGGGCAGCAGCCGCTTGAATGAACCAACTCAAACCCCCGCTCAGAAAGCAACAGTTGTGATTGGAGGATGGAGAAAAGATGGGCGTGGTTTGAGATTGAGGTTAATTATGGTATATTCTAAATGAGGTGGAAGTCTTCCAATACTGATGCATCAATTCCGGGTTAAACATGTATCTACAAGATGTTTATGTGTTGTCTTGTAGACGAGGAGATGCCTCTGGTGAGACATGGGGAGACGATTGTAGACAGACGCAGTACCTTCCAGCCTCACCTTGCCCCTGTGGTGACCCCTAGACAGGTACAGCATAACAATAGTGGCTTCACTCCTGCTTGCATGTCTTTGTACATTCCCATTGCAATTCCTCATGGTGTGTGTGTGACCATTTATAGTTCTGTAGCCATCTGTTAAGATAGAAGGTAATGTGTCTCCTGATGATCCTGTGGAGACTGAGAGAGGTTATTCACTGGGTTTCCCGCATCTCATTTTCTGGACAACACTAAAGGCTCAATCTGTAATACAAACAGGAACAATCAGAAATAGGAATTGAGGCATGTTTTCATTCTCTAGTTGACCAACAGCTCTTGAAAGAAGGACTGACAATAGATAAAGATGGGGTTTTGATTGAGCCACAAACCATCACGAAACAAGGGTTGCAATCCATTTTCCAATTTGTTTATTCATTTAGTTGTTGAATGACTGTTGATGAGGATTGCCATGATGATCGCCATGTGGTTCTTAAACAAAGAAACAAACTCATCAATAAAACTCATCAAACTCATAAATAAATCATAAATCCAGTCTTTAGATCAGGTTATATACATTTGTAATAAGTATATAAATAAGTACTATAAATGTTTTGGATAATGATTAACACATTATTCTTTATAATATGATTTAACAAATTAGGTAAAGATTATCAGTTAGCCTTCATATTAAGCACAACATAATCACAATCAAATAGAAATAAACAGCTACTTACATTGAGGGTTATTCAAAAGACAGAAGGCATGATGGCAAACAGGTACAACAGTCGGGGTAGGTTTCAGTTTTCAGGTTTAAGCTCAAGGATACTGGGGGTCAACTATCATTACAACCTGACCTGAATCCAAGCTCTCCTCGTCAGTCTCACATTTTTGCCTGGTTTGAAGGTTTGGAAGGTAATAGCGAATGAAGGCTTAATTATCTATATTTATTTACAACACATAAATTAACTTATTTACAATTATACTGTTATACATACAGTAGTGACAACACACATCTTAACTATTTACAATACAGAGAGGCACATACAACACTTTACAACCAGTGTCAGAGCGAGCACACTCAAGTTGTTCGGAAATTCTGAGGGCTCAGAGTGCACACTGGATGCTCTGACCAAGAGTCAGTTTATCAGAGCGGAGCAGATTTTCAGAGTGAATTTATTAACTCACCTTAACTAGGGCCCTATGAAATCCGTTTTTATCTTTTCCTGTTTTCGGATATGAATTTTCCTGTTTTTGGATTTCAAATTTTTTTCCTTTGAATTTAACCAAAAAAAACTATACAAAATTATGTTTTTAACTAACTTTAATAACAGTACATCTGCAAACAGTGCCAGTGCCAGTTCAGTTATGAGGTTTATTTTTTTCAATTCAGTTCAGTTCAATGCAGTTCAACTGCCAGTGCAGTGCAATAACTAAATAATAGTTAAATAATACAAAATAATAATAAGAAAAATCAGAAAAAAACTGTAAAATGTCATTTATTTCAAAGAGATGTCCTTTAAAGGTTCATGCTTCTCCCCATCTCTGGCTGACATCACCATTGTGATACATGATGGTTAGGCCTTTGTGTTTTCCTCAGTGAGGGATTCTCTTTTGTCGGTCAGCAGCGTTTTGTACTTGCTAAATATCAATATTATCTGGCCATCCTCAGTAAATACTATCAAACTCATCTGACCTCATCTGGTGTTTCCTCATCTGGGCCCTCATTTATTAACAATTCTTAGAAAGTGTTCTATTTTTGTTCTTAAGCACAGAATTTAGAATGTGTGTACGTACAGAAAAATCTGGATTTATCACACGTGTGTACACGGGTCGTACGCACACTCCGTGTTGATAAATACCATTTGTTCTTACCATCAATGCTTGTGCATGATTATCCATATATGGTAATGAAACACCCCCATGGGATGTGAAATAATGGACTAACCCGAGCGAACTCTGAGAAACTTCACGAGCGAGATTGTTCACGGAGGTCTAAGCAACTAATTTGTCGAACCAAGAAGACACAACGTGTGTTATGGGATAAATACGCGACAGGCTGGCGGACTTGTACACGGTGATGTCAGATATCAACGACTCCCTAAGACCATTGCTGCAATTCTGCCTGGACAGCTCAAAATACTAATAAAGACCATTGGCCACTGTTTGCGTTGGTGTGTCATTATAACCATGCTTGAATATGAATGCATTTATTCGTTTTGTTTGATTGGCTACCGGGTATAATATGATTTGTAGAGGCATACAATCTATTTTGCTGTCGGTATTAGGTAGCCTATATAAATGAGATATAATAGCAGCCATAGCCTACATTATGCAACAGTAACTTGCGAATATATAATAACACATGGCACAGCCCTGCGAAGCCTGCATACAGTAAACTAACTTGATCGTTAATCTAGCTGTTGTATCTTTACGCTTATGAAAACATTAAATAATATGTATAGGCTATAGGCCGTCATTTTGCCTTAATAGCCTATATTCTCAAATGGCATTTAATGGCTATCCGCTGTGGGCTATCTCCTCGCTGACGGACCAGTATACCTTATATCATATCATATTCCTATATGTCTCCAAGGAATCGTGGGGCTCTGGGGAATAAAGGTTGGGAACCCCTGCTATTATATCCTATCCTTTATAATGTTATAGGCTATTTTATTTACAGTTTACTCTATCAGCCTACCCAGCATGTAATACGTTCTTTGTTAGAACTCAACTCGTTATTATTTTGCGCATAGATTGCAGAAATACGGGAACGTTTTGATTATATTTAAAAGGCTTTGACATTGTAAAACGAAATAAGTGGAATTTCAAGTTGTAAGCAGAATACAAGTCATATCACCCACACGATATATGCTACCTGTATCATGTATGCTTTTGACTCATTTAAGACACATTTATTGCAAGGGTTTTGTAATACACATAAACTCAACAAATAACCTCTGTTCTCGTTGCAATGCGTTTTTAATTCTTTCTTATACAGTAGGAAGGGGGAAGAACACTATATTGTGGGTGTTCATATGACTTGTATTCTGCTTACAGCTTCGAAATTCCACTTATTTCGTTTAACAATGGCAAAGCCTTTTAAATATAATCAAAACGTTCCCGTATTTCTGCAATCTATGCGCAAAATAATAACAAGTTGAGTTACGCGGAGCGCAGTCAGTCCACCCCGTAGTATTCCGATAACGCTATATATAAACCATGCTGCATTCATTCGGAAAGAAAGACCTATTCCAAATGCTATTTATAGGGTTTTGACAATAATTACACTACTGTCGCTATTTTACAATTAACTATAATGAATTACGGGTGATAATACCGAACACGTCAGTCAAACTAATGCACAAAAGCTTATTTCCGCATCTGCAGTCTCCATATTCTACTGCTGGGCGCCAGGTACGCATGGTCCGAGCTGTGCGTATATATACGCACAAAGTCAAGCACACGTTCAAATTGATAAGTCCCACACTTTGCTTAGAAATGATCGTACGCACGGGTTACGCACATATCTGTGCGTACGCACCATTGATAATTGAGGGCCCTGGTCTTTATATACGAGCGCCCATTAACTCATTGACTGCCACGCTCTTTTCCCATCTTTACTCAATGGCGCCAGCATTATTGACCATTTTCGCAATGTTTGCGGACCCATTGTTTGTTCTGTATTATAGCTATTGTAAGATAACAGTGTTTCTAGCCTTTAATCATTTAATCCACTTGTCACCTGCTGCTAGTAGTAGTACTGTTAGTACATCCATAGTCAGAAGAAACAACACTGCAACGTGATCTCTTTCCTGATGTTTATTTTCATAAACATAGCTTCGTACGAGATGTAACCCATTCTGTAATGTCTTTGAACAGTCTTTGAAGAAAAACAAAATTCATTATTCTCCACCGTCTCTTCTCTCATTAGTCCAATGGTTCTGAGGCCTCGTCGTAGCCAACAACCATTCCCTGTTAGCCGAAGCTAGCGATGATGTGGCACTTCCCCTCCCCCACCCAGCGAGGGTGAGGAGGGATTTCAAAGTCTCTGATCAGCGCGTCTGCTCGATTCCACGTCGTGTCTTAATCTAACTTAACCCGGAAGGGACTCGCGTCTCTAGCAACGGGCCCGCCCCCTCTTCTCGTTACTACGTGACACGCTACCATGGGAACGGCTGGTCACCTTTAACACACTAAACGTCCGTCTCTATCGATGTCAAACTCTCCCCGTAGCTCTGACCAAACCTTCCCCACCAGTGCTTATCAGTGTTTTTGTTAACAACCTGCCGACGACCTCGGAGCTCATGGCTCTGCTATTAGTCTGCTGCTAACACACACTCTCTCTCTCTGTTGTCCTCCTCCTCTGAGATGGCTATGAGTAGATGCTGTCATCCACCAGATATTTACATTATATACACATTGAAAAACATAGATTCCTTCACTATGGAGACAATAGTATGGCTCATTTGACAGGCATTGTTCATAGTCCAAGACTGACTAACCAGTTCATTCATTCCGGTTCCCAAGAAATCACCTGTGACTTGTCTTAATGATTACAGACCTATTGCTCTAACCTCAGTTTTAATTAAATGTTTAGAGCGGCTAGTGCTGAATTATATAAAAGGTCAGATTCCTACCTGTCTTGATCCCTGGCAGTTCGCCTACAAGAAAAATAGATCAGTAGATGATGCTATTTCCTTAGCTCTTAATCCTGTGTATGAACACTTAGATAAGAAAAACTCCTATGTTAGAATGCTTTTTATCGATTATAGCTCTGCTTTTAATACGCTTATTCCATCTAATCTGATCCACAAACTTCTGGGTCTATGCGACGCTATCTGTGAATGGATTCTTAGCTTTTTAATTTTGAGACCGCAAAGAGTCAGGAGTGGAAACAATATGTCTGATGAACTTGTTTTAAGTACTGGTTCTCCACAAGGCTGCATTCTCAGCCCTTTACTGTTCTCTCTCTGCACTCATGACTGTACTGCTTCCTATGATAACAATCTGATAGTAAAGTATGCTGATGATACCACGGTCATTGGGCGTATAAACTCAAATGACGAGTCATTTTACAGATCAGAGGTGCAGAACCTAGTTAGGTGGAGTGAGACCAATAACCTCACCCTGAATGCTTCCAAAACGAAGGAGCTAGTCATCGATTTAAAAGCCTGCACGGTCTGGGCGGCCCGTACGCTGAGGGGGAGGCTGTTCCACAATCTAGGCACTGCGGTGGAGAAGGCTCTGTCTCCCCTAGTCTTGAGCCTAGTTCTAGGCACCACCAATAGCAGCTGGTCAGCTGACCTGAGGGATCGGTGGGGGGTGTGGCGGTGCAAGAGCTCAGATAGATAGGGAGGGGCCATGCCATTTAGTGATTTAAAAACATTTAGGGCTAGTTTAAAATCTATTCTAAAACGAACAGGTAGCCAGTGGAGCGAGGCCAAAACTGGGCTGATGTGCGCATGTTTTTTTGTTTTGGTGAGGACCAGGTGCACCAGTTGTAGGCGGCGAAGCAGGGATTTGTCGATGCCTATGTAGAGGGCATTGTAGTAGTCGAGGCGAGTGGTGACAAAGGCATGTATCACCGTCTCTACGTTACTTTGGGAGAGGTATGCCTTTGTCTTCGCCAGGAGTCTGAGGTGGTAAAAACTGTTTTTGACTACGGCGCTGACCTGTTTGTCGAATTTAAAATTGCTGTTGAAGATGACCCCAAGGTTCCTGACAGAGGTGGAGAGGTTTGGACCCAGGGGACCAAGTGCGTCAATGAGGGGGGCCGGGGGGGCACTATTAAAAACAATGACCTCAGTTTTCCCTTCGTTTAATGTCAGGGAGTTTTCAGACATCCAGCACTTGATTTCTGCCAGGCAGTCAAGTAGTGGTTTTATTGATGTTTTCCCTTGGGTGGGTTTTAAGGGGAGGTAGACCTGCACATCATCAGCGAAGCAATGGAATGAGATGTTATGTTTTGCCAAGATCTGGCCTAGGGGGAGTATGTATAAGAGGAAGAGGGTGGGACCCAATATCGAGCCTTGGGGCACCCCGCAGGTGAGGGGGGCCACAGAGGAAGTGAAGTCACAGAGTTGGACAGAGAAGGTCCTATTGCTTAGGTAGGACCGGAACCAGTATATGTGTATACTCACTGCGATTGCTCTGTCGCTCTGTCCTCGGAGGGGGAGGAGTTCTTGCAAAATACTGCCACCTGGCAGGATTCGATCGTCATTGCAATTTTAACGTAGGCAGCCGTGCAAGGGAGATACAGAGAGGTCCGCGCAGTGGTTAGAATGGGGATCAGACTCTGGTTTTGGCGCTCAACGGTTGGCGACAAAGCTTGACTATACTCGGGTTTGCCGCAGAAAGGTTTAGGCAGACTTAATGATTTTAGAATATCATTAAGTCAACTATCCAGTTAGTTTTTATAGTGTAACGTTTGGCTACTTGAAAGAGAGAGAGACTGAGACTCGTTACGTGCAACGCTTTTTTCTGCGTCTCTCCGTAGATCGTGCTGCGCCACTGTTTTAAAACTTTGACCAGTCAGCTGGTTCTTTTTAGCGTTTATCGCTTTTTCATCGCACTCATACTTGGTCAAGTTCGACCGACAGAAGCAGGCTGAAAGGGTTCAGATGGGGGGAAAGACACTCTGGGAAAGGCACGGCTGCCGTCCGGGATTCGAACGCGCTCAGCCCCAGATCCGCGCGAGCGCGGTTGTCCACGGCGCTGAAATAGCACTCGCGGTACGTGGTGAGCTACTGGAGCTCCCCTGCACCACTGTTTTAAAGTCGTAGTGAAGATTGATTTATATTTGAAAGGCGGCTAAGTGGCGCAGTGGGCAAGGCACTCGCCACTAATGCAGGAGATGCTGGGTTCGAGCCCAGCTCTTGGCATTGCTACCAGCTTGGCTGGTCGTTCATACTAACACAATTGGCAGTGTTAGGGGTGGGAAGCTGGTGGGTGGGGATCGGACGTTGTGGACAGCGACTCCTACAGGTCGGTTGGTGCGCCTGCGCAGCAGAATCAGAAAGCAACGGGGGCGGCGTGTCCCTCCCACGCAGACCCTCGCCGCTGAGAGATCGCGCTGTACAGGTGAAAAGATGCGACGGCTGCCTCCTCGTGTACCGGAGGGGACACGTGATGCAAGGTGTGGTCCACATTGCAGCCGGCCTGTGGGAGGCATGGCCTAACAGCGTTCGAGACAGGGGAGGGTAGAATTGGACAATACAAAATTGGGATGGGAGAAAAATAGAAAATGGGAGAAAAAGTAGATACAAAAAAATATTGATTTATATGAAAACCAATTTATGTATAATTTAGCTAGCTCGCTAACATTACTGGGATTAAAGCAAGCTTTTTTTTAAGCTTTCAGGAGGGGAGGGGTCCCGTTGGCGGGGCAGGCCACCCCTTCAAGGCAATGGTAGGGGAAACACTGGAATATTTGTTAGGACATAACTCCAAAAATAGGATCATCAATGCAAAGGTTAATGGCTGAAGTCACTTACCAAGTGTCATCACTAGAGAAGGAAGAGGGGCCCAAACTATAGACTCTCCTTTCTTGTGTGCCAGAGATGGTACACAATTGCACATGATACCATCAATTAGTGTTAAGAGCACATCATTGACTATTTACAACACCAGGACAGATATAGCGAGTGTCAAAAGGACATCGGTTTCCCCAGCATGAAATCTCAATACCCTCTTTCAGAGACTACACAGACAACCACTCAAACCATCTGGGGGCTGCACAGGCCAAGGCAAGTGACAAACACATAGGATTAATTGACAGGACACAGAAGAAAAAGAGGGGGCAGGCCATGTGTTGAGTGATCTTAATGGCTGTGGACTTTGACACACACACACGTACAAACAGCGATGAGAAATGAGCCTGGGACTCATAAGAGACTGAATGTGCTCTTATTCCCCCGTGGCGATAACCGTTGGTCAGCGGTGCGACCAAGGCTTCCCCATGCCAATTTTGGCACCAAGAGGATTCCTCCTTTTAACTGGGCATGCGTCAGCCCCAGTCTCCTCCATAGACCAGACCGCCTCATTTAACAACGCTTGGTTCGACCTTCGCTGTCCACAAAGGACACACCTTTGTAGACCACATCCTTCAAAGACTACAACCCCTCAATTGAGACACACCTTATCGATAGGTTATGTATAGTACTGGCTGAGCGTCCTGCTCTTCGCCATCGAGATATACCTCATCTCCAGTACCTAGTGTACTCCATCAACGAATAAAACAAATACACCCAGCACCTGCCAGGCCCCGCCCTAGTGACGTACTATATAGCACTAGGCGTGGTCACCACTCGCTCTTCCTCGGAAAACCGTTTCCAAAAGAAAAGTTTCCCCAAGGGACCTCAGGGCAAGCTAAGAGCAGGACGCTCAGCCAGTACTCATATAACTAGGTTATATAGTTGTACTGGCGAATCGCGTCCTGCTCTTCGCCATCGAGATATGGGGACAGAGCAGACGCGAGGACCGACAAATGCACCCCCTGAGGACCCGAAAGCCCACATGAGGGGGGAGGGGAGTCCCGTCACCCCTCCTTCCTAGTGAAGAGGGGGCGGCAGTCAACTCCACCCAAGTGCGAAAAAGAGGGAACTAGAACCTCTTAAACGCACAGCACAGGCGGGACCACGTGTGACACAACACATTGTGGCCCACACCCACACACCCCTGCTACCCCACCGAAGGACGGGAAGCAGGAGAGGTTCCAGACCTCAGAACCGCCTGGGAGACGGAACCCCCGGTCATGTCCATGAGGTAAAACCTTACGAAGGGACCCGGTGAGGACCATGAAGCCGCAGCACAGATGTCCTCCACCGAGGCCCCACCCAGCAGGGCGGCAGAGGCCGCCACCCCACGAGTGGAGTGCGCCCTGACGCCCCCAGGGGGAGCCAGCCCGGCCAACGTGTAGCAAAGGGCAATGCCCTCGCACAACCAATGGGACAGGCGCTGTTTCGACAGTGCCTTACCAGCACGAGAGCCACCGTAACAGACAAAGAGCTGATCGGTAGCCCTGAGGCCCTAAGTACGGCTGAGGTAAATCCCCAAAGCCCGGACCGGACATGACAGGTGAAGGCCCGCCTCCAACTCACTAGCGTGAGGAGGCGGATGAAACGCCTGAACCATAATATCCCTGGAGCGGAAAGAACTCCGGATATTTTTTGGCACGAAGGCTGGATTAGGCCGCAGAGTGGCACCGCTATCGAAACGAATAGACAGACACTCGGGCTGCACCGAGAGAGCACAAAGCTCACCCACGCGCTTAGCGGAGGTGATGGCCAGCAAGAACGCAGTCTTGAACGACAGCTGTTCCAACGGCGCTTGCTCAAGAGGCTCAAACGGGGCCATGGACAACCGACGAGGACCAATTGAAGATCCCAGCTCGGAGCCAGAGAGCGTTTCACCGGCTTAAGGCGTCGAACGCCAAGCAGGAAACGCTTCACAAGAGGGTGGCTGAACAATACAACACCCTCAAACCCCTCATGATAAGAGGATATAGCCGCAGCATATACCCTCACCGTCGAAGCCGACAGTCTATCAAGGAGAGACTGAAGGAAAATAAGGACAGCATCCAGGGGGCAGGACACTGGGTCCCGGCCCCCCACCTTACACCACTCTTGGAACATACGCCACCTACCCGCGTAAAGCGCGATAGTGGAGGGAGCACGCGCATTCCGGATGGTGTCAACCACAGAAGGGTCCATCCTCACCAGACTCACCCTCTCACCAGCCAAACCATCAGAGGCTGGCCCAGCACCGGGGGCTGACACAGCGACCTGCATGCTTGAGAGAGGGCCCTCGCCGACCAAGGAACAGGCCACGGCGGAGCTACCAATAGCTGGATCAGGACCGGCTGTGCCCCGGTCCGGCGCAACCAGGATCACGGTTCTGTGCTCCCACCGTACCCGCTCCAACAACTGACTTACCAGGTGTGTGGGGGGAAAGGCGTACAGAAGCCCGGGCGGCCATGGATACACTGAGAAGGCATCCACCCCCAAGGGAGGATTGTCTCCCCGGCTGACCGAGAACCACAAGGGGCACTTGTGAGATTGTCTGCTCGCAAACAGATCCACTGAAGCTTCCCCGAAGCGATCCCAGATCTGCCTGACTATGTCTTGGCGCAGTTCCCACTCGTCGTGATGAGGACCGCCCCGTGACATCATATCCGCGCCCACATTCTCCTTGCCAGGGATGTGGAGCGCCCTCAGACTGCGCAGCTTGCGAGATGCCCACAGCCAGAGCTCGACCGCCGCCCGGTGCAGACGGGTGGAGCGTACTCCACCCTGCCTGTTGATATACGCCGCTGCCGTCATACTGTCCATTCTGACCAAAACGTGCTTGCCTACCACCAAGTGGGCGAGCCGTCTGAGGACCAGGAAGACCGCCTTCAATTCCAACACATTGATGTGCAGGGTAGACCGGGCAGCATGGATCGTCCAGCTGCCCCCTACTGCGTCGGTCCGACCCGTGAGGGAAGCGTTGTGAACCCCCGAGCGCGTGGAGGATAGACACCCTCCGTTGCTCCGAGAGGGTTACCCTCATGGGTCTTGAACTCAGAGTCAAGCCCAAATACTCCACCTGTTGACTGGGAAGAGGCGTACTCTTCTTCCAGTTCACAGCAAAACCCAGCCTGGTGAGGAATTCCACCACCAGCCTGGCATGAGACCTGGCGACCTCCTCCGACCGGCTGAGGAGCAATATGTCGTCGAGATAGAAAATAATTCGTATCCCCTGACGACGTAGAGGCTCCAGCGCAGTCTCTACGCACTTGGTGAATGTGCGGGGAGCCAGAGAGTAGCCGAACGGCAACCTCTGGTATTCGTACACTACGCCCTGAAATAGGAACCGCAGGAACTTCCTGTGAGGAGGGAAAATCGGGATGTGAAAATACGCATCCTTCAGGTCTATGGAGGTGAACCAGTCTCCCACCCTGACAGCAAGTAGCAGGTATTTGACGGTCAACATCCTGAATGGTCTCGCCACAATCAGACGATTGAACGCGGACACCAGAAAATAACGGGAGTAGATGCCTGACATCGCGTCCTCTCTCTGGACCACGGCCTGCTTCCCCAACAGAGATTGGATCTCGTCGGCCAGAGCTGTCACTGCTGCTGACCCTGACAATAGGGTCTGCACCAAACCTGAAAACGGAGGGTGGGGTTGTGCGCACTGCAAAACAAGCCCCCGCCTCAACGTTCTCTCTACCCATCCCGACACATGGCACTCTTGTAGCCATATGTGATAATAATCCCAGAGCGCACCCGCCGTCAACTGACGCTGGGCAGCAAGGAACAGTAAATAGGTGGCCCGGTCCCTCCCGCTGTGCGTAGCCTCTGAACCCGCCAAAGCGGACAGGGCGTTCGCACCCAAGGGGGGACCCCGACAGAAAGTGCCGGTTTGATACGGGAGAAGCTGCCATCAAACTAGGTGACACACGCTCCCCCACTGAACACCCCTCCAGAGCATGCTGAGGAGTTGTTCTGCAGCCAGACATGCAAGGCGTGAGGACCTCATGGGTTCCTACACACCGTAGCCCTGCAGTGATATTGCTACCACCCAAATCACGCGCGCCTCTTCTTTGCAGACCACTGCCGATCTCGCGGGAGTGGGAGGCATCAACGTGATACCCCGCCTGGCGAAGGCGAGGTCGGGGTAACCCGTGCTGAGCATTCTTTCGAAGAGGCCTCGAGTCCCCCTGCTGACCACCGTCAATAGTGGCAGCCGTAACACCAGGCTCACCAATCGCACAACGTGTGGCGAGGGAGCCACGTGACAGCACAACATTCTCACGGACAGACCCAGGCTCAGCCATCAACTGGGTGTCAGCCCCTGTCCCCATGAGAAGCGAAACGTGGGGCCGCATGCGCTTCAATGAAGGCTCGCGGCCCGCAGCCAAAGGAAAACGACGAGCCCCTTTTCCGCTGGTGACTGGGGAAGGAGTGATCGGGGAGCGGGCTGCTCGCGGCAGAATGGCGACGGCTTGTATATTCCAAGCCGAGCACATCCAACATGGCCGATCCCTTGGCCGCCAAGGCTGTCGGGCTTGTGGACCCCTGTTGACTCGCCGCCCAGGGTACCACTGGCGAGGGAAACATGGCCGCCTGTCGAGGGCCTCGCCACAGTAGCTGACGAGGCCGTGCTCCAACCTCTGGCTGCATAGCGTGAGGCGGTGTGGGACCTAGGTCAACAACCGCCCGCGTCTCCACAGAACGACCAAAGAGTCTTTCCGCAGAAAAAGGAGCCGTGAGGAGAAGAAACCTTTCTTCCTCCCCAAGAGGAGACTGCTCCAACCAGAAATGCCTATTAACAAGCGTTGATAGCATCCTAATCCTCCCCGCAGTTACAGCTTGCGACTGAGTCAAGATCTCTATAACACCAAAAACATGCTAAATGTTTTCAGCGTCGGCTGGTCCTGTAGCCCCACTACCCGACGCTAATGTGGACAGAAAAACAGTCAGCTGAGCCACAACACTAGCCGCCGCTAAATTCCATCCTGTAGCAGTATAACTCTCATCAGTCCATACTGCCACCTGCCGGGCCGACTCGCTCTCAAGCGTCGGCTTCCGGGTGGGACACCGTTCAACCCCGCCGGGGCACAGGATCGATGCTACCTGGCTCTCTAGCTACGGCACACCCGCCCTGCGCCCTGTTGTCAACACATTCACCCGTAAAAAGGATAAATAAGACTCAGCAAAACCCCCCACATTAGCTACCGACTGACCTTCATCAATGAACCGGTTAAGAGGAGGGAAAAGCAGTGACATTCCACGGCCGGGAACATTAAAACAGTGACCCAGCATTATAGCATTAGTGTTAGCAGCGCGCTCCAGGATCGCCTGGAAAACGTCCACTTCAGAGGGACGTTCACCAAAACATCCCGCCCCTGGCGCCGACACACAACTCGTTGTGTAACAAAACAACCAGCAGCATTACTAACACCAGCGTTAATGCCTGATGACACAGAGCCTACCTGTGTACGAGCCGGCTCGATAGCCAAACCTCGCACGCTGTCCCTCGATCTGCTGCCACAAGACGAGGAAACATCAGGATAGACCCGACGTGTCGTTGGAACATGCCGCGAAGATTCCAGGGGTAGGCAAATCTCTGGTAAGCACTCAACATTGCCTAATTTCTCTAAACTTTTCATTACAACTAGTTTCACAGGGTGCAAGCATCCGCCATGATGGAAACGAAAATAGAGGAAGAGCGAGTGGTGACCACGCCTAGTGCTATATAGTACGTCACTAGGGTGGGGCCTGGCAGGTGCTGGGTGTATTTGTTTTATTCGTTGATGGAGTACACTAGGTACTGGAGATGAGGTATATCTCGATGGCAAAGAGCAGGACGCGATTCGCCAGTACGACTATATAACTATACTGTGTCGCCCCACTGTTCAGGGCTCTCTTTCATTTTCTGCCATGACTACTGGTGTCTCATTGGGAGACACTGGTGAGAGAGACATTTGCAAATATTAAATAAAACAATGTTTTTATTTAATTGAATTACATTTTATTTTATTGTTTTTTCCGGCTCTCTTTGACAAACACCCTAGACATAAATTGTTCCTAAATTGCCATTACAGTTTCCTTTGTCAGATCATCCCAGCTGCTGTACTGTACGTCTACAGATCAGGGAGGTTAGTCAGTCATCTGACGTCACTGTGTCACAGAACATTGGATTTTCTGAATTCCTCAACAGGCTCTGATTCAGCTGGCACACATGGAATGGCTATCCATCAGTTCAGCTAGAGGAATGGGGGGCCTTGACTCCATCTGTGTCATTGAGAAAGCTCTAGGAGGGTTTATCCTACTATTTGTCTCCAACTATTTGTCTGTCAGAGCCATCATCTCAGTTATTCTCATGCCCGACAAACCCCTTGTAGCGACAGGAGTCGGATGTTATCCATGATAGGACTGTTGTAGAATCTGTCCAGAGGGTCACTGACTGAGAATGTTAGCCAGCTGAGCAACAGATAGGGCTGCACACAGTTCAAGGTGAGGGATAGATAGTTGGCGTTTATGGGCTATACAAGACCTGGGCCTTCATTTATCAATGCTGCGTACGCACAGATATGTGCGTAAACCGTGTGTATGATCATTTATTTGATTAAAGATTTATTTTTAGCGTTTTTCCAGCTTTTATGGTCAGACATGACCGACAGAGGAGAGGGAGAACGGGAGAAGATGTGGGGGAGGACATGTGGCAAATCCGTCCGGGAGCGGGAGGCGAACCCGGGTCGGCGGTGTCGGTCTGCTACGTAGTATGCGATGCGCCACTCTGGCGCCCCGTGTACGATCTTTTTTTTTTTTATTATTATCTTTTTCCCCCCTCCTTTTTCCTCCGATTTTCTCCCATCCCAATGTTAGTCGTTATGCCAATTCCCAATCCCCTTCCTGGTCGCTGCGCACTTACCCCCCACAGTCGGTCTGGGAGAGTGGAGGCTATCACATGCTTCCTCCGACACACGTCTAGCCAATCAACCGCTTCTTTTCACCTGGCAGCGCGGACTCTCACTGAGAGGGGCGAGTGGGGACTACATCCAGACATAGTCAGACAGGTCTGGGACCGATTCGGGAGGCCACGGTGGACCTGTTTGCGAGCAGACAGTCCCACCAGTGCCCCTTGTGGTTCTCGGTCAGTCGGAAGGACAACCCCTCTCTGGGGGTGGATGCCTTCTCGATGTATCCGTGGCCGCCTGGGATTCTGTACGCGTTCCCCCCCCCATACACCTGATAGCTCAGCTGTTGGGGCGGGTACGTCAGGAGCGTGGGACTTTGATCCTGGTCGGGCCGGGGCTCGGCTGTGTGGTTCCCGGCCTTGATTCAGCTCTTGGTGGCCTGTTCTGTGGTCACCACGGGCCCTCTTTCAGGCACGCAGAACTCTGTTCTGCCTCCTGTTCTGGGGCAGCCTCTAGGCTTGGCTGCTGAAAGGGTGAATCTGGTGGGGATGTGTCTTAACTCTTCTGTGGTTAACGCCATCCGGAACGCGCGCGCTCCGTCCAGTTACGCGGCTTACGCAGGGAAGTGGCGTATGGTCGAGAATGGGGGGCAGAACATTGTTCAGCCACCCTCTCGTGGGACGTTCTTGCTTGGCGCACGGCGTCTCAAGCCTGTGGAACGTTCTCCGTCTCTGAGTCGGGACCTCCAACTGTTCTGGAAAGGCTGTTGGGGGCCCCGTTTGAGCCTCTTGAGCAGGCGCCATTGGATCGTCTGTCTTACGACCGCGTTCCTTTTTTGGGCCATCACCTCCGCTAAATGCGAGGGTGAGCCATGTGCTCTCTTGGTGCGGTCGGAGTACCTGTCTATTCGGGCCGATAGCAGGCGACTCTGTGGCCTGATCCGGCCTTCGTGCCAAAGAATATCCGGAGCTCTTGTCGCTCCTGGGATATGGTGTTTCAAGCGTTTTCGCCCTCTTCACGCTAGTGGGTTGGAGGTGAGCCTTCACCTGTCATGTCCTGTCCGTGCATTGAAGGTTTACCTTAGTCGCACGCGGGATCTCAGGGCTTCCGATCAACTGTTTGTTTGTTATGGTGGCCCTTGCGCGGGTGAGGCGCTGTCCAAGCAGCGCCTGTCACATTGGTTGTGCGAGGGCATTGCCCTTTGCTACACGTTGGCTGGACAGGTTCCCCCCGGGGGCGTCAGGGCGCACTCCACTCGTGGTGTGGCGGCCTCTGCTGCCCTGTTAGGGGGGGCCTTGGTGGAGGACATCTCCCCGAGTCCTTTCGTTAGGTTTTACCTCATGGACATGACTGGGGGTTCTGTCTCCTAGGCGGTCCTGATGTCTGGGACCTCTCCTGCATCCTGCCATCAGGTGGGCTAGCAGGGGTGTGTGGGTGTGGACCGCGGGGTGCTGTGTCACGTGGTCCCGCTTGCGGTGTGCATTCGGGGGTGCCTGGTTCCCCTTTTTTCGCACTTTGGTGGAGTTGACTGCCTTCCCCCCTTCGTTAGGACGGGCGGTGGACGGGACTCCCCTCCTCCCTGGCTGGGGCTTACGGGCCCTCAGGGGGTGCATTTGTCGGGGCCACGCGTCCGCTCTGCCCTTTATCTCAGAAGGCAGAGCGAGATGCGAAGCCAGATGATATATAATGTAAGGTTATCCTATAACCCTAGTTATATGAATACTGGCTGAGTGTCTCGCTCTTTAGCGCCCTGAGGTCCCTTGGATGTTTTCCGCTTATGTAAATCGAACTGGGAAGGGTGAGGCGTGACCACTTCCGGCATAATATAGGGGACGCATGGGAGTGGCGTGGTCACGTGCAAGTGGGTGCATTTGTTTTGTTTCCCAGAGCACACTAGGTGCTGGAGATAGTGTTGTATCTCAGAAGGCAGAGCGAGACGCTCAGCCAGTATTCATATAACTAGGGTTATAGGATAACCTTACGTTTCCTGTGGTTCATCCACATGCTCACAGGGAATCCTTTGAGCCAGGCTGCAAAAGCTTTTTTTATCAGTTGCACAGAGATTGAGTAGGACAGCATCCTTTGGGGCTTTAAGGACAGGAATGTTGGGAGCTCTTATCATTGGAGTGGCATAGTGCATTACACCATCTACAGTATCTCCACTCTTTAAAGATTTCATCTTTTATTCTTAAAAAAAATTAAAAATTTGACAAGGGATATTTTGAACAGATGTAGAAACTATTGAAATGTATGTAAGTAGTTTCTTATGCTTTTCAAAAGTGAGTTACAATTATGAGGTCAAATACTCTGTATTGGGACTATGCATTGCAACAACATCATTATGTATCAACATACATTTAGTTAGATGTTAATTTAGGCGTGTATGAACAAATGTGTGGGCATATAGTAGTGTACAGTTAAGTATTCTTAGCTATTTCAAATAGTTGATTATTGTATATTGGATTATTGGAGCTTGTCTATGTAGCTATAGCTTATTGGGTATCCTGATAAACTAAACTAAACTAACTGTTACTGTAATAAGATTACAGTAACGTGTTACTGCCCAACCCTACTGCTCAGTCAGATGGGGGTGGTTGTCACCGGCATGGTGCTGTTATGTGATTGTTGAGAAAGGAGTATGTTTGGCAACTGTTCCAGTGTCTGGGTTCTTGAAAAGCACTATATAAATAAAATGTATTATTATTATTATTATTAACTGTGGAGGAATATAACCGGATCAATGAATGAACCAAGTCAAATATAGACTTGGTTAAACACAGGTTTATTATTTATACCCAAACAGGTACAAGTAAATCAAGTGTTACGGCGGATGACTCAAAGTGGATCCTGGCGGACGTATCCTCAGAGAGCTCCCGATACACAAAGTTGAACACATTATATACACAAGAGAGAGTGGGTGGGTCCAGTGTTTTAGGTACATTTGCCGAAGGTGTGAGACATCTGGCTCCGGGAGGGGAGAGGGGGTGAAGTCGGGGGTTGGTTGATATGGAAAGATGGGTAGGGTGAGGTGTTAAGAGAGGAAGGATGGAGTGTTGAAACACAATAGGGTGATATGAACTCATGATATGTGATTGACATCAAAGAGAGGGAAAGAGACCTTTTGGTCTCTCATCAAAGAGAAGACGGAGAGTCTGTCTCTCACACAACTCTCGTTTTGGAGAACAATAATCGTGGTGCGGCACAGTGGTGTAGTGGTTAACACTGTCGCCTCACAGCTAGAAGGTCCTGGGTTCAATTCTCGCTTGGAGACCAGGGCCCTCATGCATCAAAGTGTTCTACGCACAGATCTGTGCTTACCCTGTGCGTACGATCATTTCTAAGCAAAGAGTGGGATTCATCAATTTCAACTTGAACTTGACTTCGTGCGTACATCTACGCACAGGTCAGACCTGGCGTACCTAGCTCCCAGTGGTAGAAGATCGTTACTACGCATAAGCACTCCTCAGTCCTGCATTAGTTCCAAGGCGGAAATAAGCTTCCGTGCATTAGTGTTCAACTTCTGTATGACCCGTAATTCATTATAGTTCATTGCAAAATAGCGACAGTAGTGTAATTATAACGGGCTCACACGCGAACAAGAGGTTGGCCTGCTTGTTTGGCACGGGGGGGGCAGACGCAAAACACCAACCTCCAAACGCGATTAGATATTGTTTCAAATAAAAAGCAAATTATTATGTGTGTCATGTTTCCAAATAAGATTGCTCACGAAATGCTTTCTACTTCAATTTGTTGGTTAGAATAGATGACCTCCGTTGAAACTTCACTGAGACTAACAGTCTATTTGTGAGCTCCCGCACAGATGTGATGATAATAATAATAATAATAATAATAATAATAATAATAATAATAATAATAATAATAATAATAATAATAATAATAGCTTCATTTTATATAGCGCCTTTCAAGAGACCCAAGGTCGCTTTACATAGATAGGGGGGGGGGAATAACAAAGTAACAAACATAGTGGACAGACACACAACATATATATATGATGATGGAATTCATTCAAGATCCTCTCCACCCTCGGGTACGTCTTTGCCACCGCGGCACGGTCCATCGTGATATTGGAGATGGATCGACCAATAGACTGTTACTGTAGCTGTCAAAGCTCCATCACAAATGCAGTTATGTGAATAGAAAGGGATTCCACTCAGTCAATGTTGCGATGCGCATTTGCCTGATACATGTTATTGCTGGATGCCGGGAGGAAGGCGATGCTGAATGTTTTCAATTCATTAAATAAAACGGATACTTTTTGCAAGGGTTTACTGACTGTCATACAAATGATCAACCAACTACATACTGTAACTTTTCAGTGCACATTCTTATTTACATTGTGACAACAGCCTTGTGAGTTCCCGCAGTGACCCGCACACAGACATGATGGAATTCAAGTTCATACATTGAAAGGCAGGCTATCATACATGCAGTGAGATTCATTGTTCTTGTATATGCTCTCGTATTATATTGTTTATATAGGCTACCCAATACTGACATCAAAATAGATTGTAGTATGCCTCTAGAAATCATATGCAGCAGGTAGGAGATTGACGGGAGATCCATCGCGATTTGGAATCAAATTGAGGAGAACTTTAATCCCTGGGGTATTAATCAAACAACACGGGAAAAGGCAGTCATATTCCAGCGCGGTCTTTATTAGCCGACAACAAAATAGATGCCTCTAAAAGTCATATAGCCAATCGAACACAACTAATAAAGGCATTCATATTACAGCACGGTTATAATGACACACAACCAACGCCAAACAGTGGTCAACGAACGGTATTTATTAGTATTTTGAGCTGTCCAGGCAGAATTGCAGCAATGGTCTTAGGGAGCCGTTGATATCTGACATCACCGTTTACGAGTCCGCCTTTTATTTATCCCACAATACGCGATAGTGTCTTCTTGGTTCGACAGCAGTGAACAATCTTCGTGGAGTTTCTCAGGGTTCCGCTCGGGTCCGTCCATTATTTCACATCCCATGGGGGGTGTTTCCTCATTTTCATGACCATATATGGATAATCATGCACGAGCATTGACGGTAGAACAAAGTGGTATTCATCAACACGGAGGACCATAGAGCCTGCGTACGCACGTGTGATGAATGCCGACTTCCCTGTGCGTACGCTAGTTCTACATTCCGTGCTTACGTGTGGAAGTAGGTCAAGTTCTACGTCCACGTTGATGAATGAGGGCCCAGGTTGCCGCATTGCCAGGTACCCAGGTGGCGTATCTCCCGGGCCTTTCTGTGTGGAGTTTGCATGTTCTCACCGTGCTCGCAAGGGTTTCCCCTCCCAATAAGATAAACCCAATGGAAAAACATGCAGATTGCTTACGCTGACGAAGACAGGGGTACTTGGATTGGCCCAATGTCTGCTCTTGGACAACTGGATGGAAAAAGTGCAGAGTGACATTTCATCGTGCATGTGTGTGTGTGTTCCTGTGGGTCGCCCATCTTGCATGTGTGTGTGTTAATCTGCATGACAATTAAAGACTTCTTCCTCATAATTCAAGCACCTTGGTAGAGCGGAAAAGTTGCGACACATTTAGGTTTCATTATGTGGTTGTTGAGAAGGACGGAGTATATTATTCATTATTAATGCATTAATAATATAGGCGGAGGAGAGATGGGAGGAAGTGATCAGGTCATGTGATGTTCATTGTTGCGTCTGTGCTTTCTGTTACAGGTTAAAATGGTTCTGGACAAGCTGTATGAAAACAAGAAGATTGCCAACGCTACTCATAATATATATGCATACAGGTCAGATAACGTCCGGTTTACATTTGTATTCTGTGAGTTTCAGTGTTGACTAATGCTGCAAACCCCTTTAAATACACGGTAGGTCGTGCAGTGTGTGTCATTAGTGGCCCATCCCTTGTTTCAAAACGGTCAATTACTACAACTGAAGGCCATGGAAGGCTAAGTGAGAAGATAATCATAATAGCTTCTGCAAAATATAGGGTTTAACATGAAAAAGTATGCGTGTGTGAGAGAGAGAAAACAAGTGTGTGCGCGTGGCGCACATGTTTTTATTTAGCTTTGTTTTTATCTTGTTACTACTTTTAATTGTGTAGTATTTATTTTAACTGTTTGCTCGTCACCATTGTAAATGAGGGCAACCTCAATGCTCTACGAGCTTTAAATAAAGGTTTGATTATGATGGTGGTGGTGTGTGCGTGTGCATGCACATATGTGTTTGTGTGTGTACATGCATCTTTCTCAGTCGGTCAGGAGCTGCAGATGTGCTGCCTCAGCGGACATTACTCAGAGGATAGAGATGCTGACGTTCAGACAACTTTCCCATGAAGAGGCTGACGTTAGCTCACTGCATTCTCCCACCCAAAAATGACATGCTCTCCAACCTCGTAAGCTGTTATTATGCTCTCTTTTGCAGAATATATTGTGAGGACAGGCAGAGCTTCCTCCAGGACTGTGAGGATGATGGAGAGACAGCTGCAGGGGGACGACTGCTCCATTTACTACAGGTTACTATAGGATTTGTTACAGACTCTGCTTTATCGTGGCACAGAGCAGGATTACTCTTTCAGCTACGCTTTGAAAGCTGGCACAATATTGGGTTTAGTGGTCGATCAATATGAGTTTTTCAAGGGCCGATAACAATATTTAGAGTGGCTGATATAATGCAGATATTATAACATTTTGCATCTGATAAAATACAAATTTTCTTTTTTTTTGATCCACTTTTTCTCCCATTTTCTATATTTTCTCCCATCCCAATTTCGTATCATCCAATTCAACCCTCCCCTGTCATGAACGCTGTTTCTTGCCTCCCACAAGCCGGCTGCAATGTGGACTAAGTCATACATAGCACAAGTCCCCTCCGGTACTTGAGGTAACAGCAGTCGCATCTTTTCACCTGCGCAGCTCGATCTCTCAGTGGCGAGGAGTAACGCGTGGGAGGCTCATGCTGCCCCCGACACTTCCTGATTCTACTGCGCAGGCGCACCAACCGACCTGTAGGAGACGCGGTCCACAACGCCCAATCCCCACCCTTCAGTTTCCCTCCCCGTAATACGGCCAATGTGTATTACTGCGGACGACCAGCTAAACTGAAAACAATGTGGAGAGCTGGATTCGAACACGCGAACCCAGCGTCTCCACATTGGTGGCGAGTGCCTTGCCCACTACACCACCTAGCCGCCCTTATAAAATACAACAATTTAATAATAACAAATGAGACACAAAATTGCTGGTAGAAGAAGGGGGGGTAACCACTGCGCTCAGACAGGTGCGTAGTCCAACATTAATTATGCAAAAAAGGGAGGTAGGGACCGCACTCGGAATATCGTTGTTTTTTATTTTACAAGTTGTTTAAAGGGCACAAAACGTTAACGTTTTGTGCCCTTTAAACAACTTGTAAAATAAAAAACAACAATATTCCGAGTGCGGTCCCTACCTCCCTTTTTTACACAAAATTGCTGAACATATGTTCACTAATGTTAGCTATATCAGCTAGCTAGCTTAGCTAGTTGATGACAGCTAGGTTTATACTTGCTAACATTAGCCTAAATAAACATGGTGTTAGCGTCGATTTAGCCTGACAAAACTTTGGAGCCCTATTTAGCCTTTTTCCATGTAAGCTAGCATGAAGTGATTGGTAGCTGATTCCATGTGATCTGTTTAACCTGTTACCATAATTTTCACTCTAGCATTACAATTGAGCCCACTAGAGCCTGCAAATGATGGTAATATTGCCTGGCCGATTGGCTGTGCCAATATTTCCATTGGATTCTATTACATTCCTATTTAATACTAGTTGTAACCAAATATACTTATTCCCAGGGTGCGATTTTGTTAAAGAAACAGAGGGGGGGTACATTTAATTATATTTTTTGTAGGCCATAAAAAAGGTTATATCCATTTACAACTCATCTAATGCAAAATAATGTTGTTTTCTGTTTCTGTTTTCCATTTAGTTTGTTAGTTGTTTGTTTTAATTTGTCTAAATCGAGAGATTTTCCCTCAAGCACTCCCAAAGAGATTAAGTGAACGTACACTCCATTCTCAACAGGTTTTACTTTCAAACGGATGCTTCCCGAAATATAATGCAACGGTTTGTTAATATAAGAATAAAGATTTACATAATGTATAAAGCATTTAGATTGAGTGCTGAAACTTGGGTGCTGCAGTATTGAGTGCATAGACATAAGACTTATTAGTATAGTAGGAGGCGTGCATGATAGTATAGGACAGTAAAAGGTTAGTGTTTTAGTTTTTAGT
The DNA here is from genome assembly GCF_963971535.1 of Notolepis coatsorum. Taxonomy (NCBI): domain Eukaryota; kingdom Metazoa; phylum Chordata; class Actinopteri; order Aulopiformes; family Paralepididae; genus Notolepis; species Notolepis coatsorum. The sequence goes on along the minus strand of NC_140166.1, from coordinate 181,793,071 downwards.
TTTTCATTTCAGATATTGATTGAAGAAGTGTGTTTTTAGTCGACGGCGAAATATTGGTCGGGATTCGGTTGTCCTAACTGTGGTGGGAAGTTCGTTCCACCATTGTGGAGTGAGGACAGAGAATAGGTGGCTTCTCTTTGATGACCCTCCCGGAGCTCAGATAGGAGTGGGTCTGAGGCGGCCAGAGGATGTAGAGCGGAGGGGTCTTGAGGGTGTGTAGTTAGAGACCATTGACCGGAGGTAGGCAGGAGCACGATATGCCAGATCGAGGACTTTGAAGCGGATTTGTGCTGCAGGTCCCTGAGGAGTGGGGTAACATGGGCTGACTTTGGTAGGTTGGCGATCAGACGGGCGGCTGATTCTTTTTTTTTTAAACTTTGACCAGTCAGCTGGTTCTTTTCGCGTTTATCGCTTTTTCTGGTCAAGTATGACTGACAGAAACAGGTTGAATGGGGGTATAGATGGGGGGAAAGACACTCTGAGAAAGTACGGCTTGTCCGGGAGTCGAACTCGCTACCCCAGATCCGTGACGCGCACGGTTGTCCCCGACGCCGAAATAGCGTTCGAGGTACGCAGTGAGCTACTGGAGCTCCCCCGGGCGGCTGATTCTTGAGGGATTTATATTTCTTGATGGACCATGCTGCTTAGAGCCTTGTTGGGAAGAGGTTGTTTATAAAACTCTTGTCGGACAGAAATTCACTTTGACTTAGCGGCTGGGTGGCGCAGCGGACATTGCGCTCGTCACCAACGCAAGAGACACCGGTCTCGAATCCGGCTGTCAGCGTTGCCTCCGGCTTGGGCCGGCCGTCATACTAACTCAATTGGCAGAGTTTGCCGGAGGGAAGTCGAAGGGTGGTAGTCTGGTCGTTGTAAACAGCGACTCCTACAGGTCGGTCAGGGCGCCTGCACAGCAAAGACAGGAAAATGGCGGGGGCAGTGTGAGCCTCCTACATGCTACTCCTCGCCAATGAGAGTCGCGCTGGCAGGTGAAAAGATGTGACTGGCTGCCTCCACATGTATCGGAGGAGACATGTGATGGGCTTCTATCCTCCCTACGACCGGCCAGTGGGGGGCACATGCGAGCAACGATCAGGACAGGGGAGGGAGAATTGGCACGAGAGGAAATTGGGATGGGAGAAAAATCACAGAAAAAGGGGGAGGAAAAAGTAGATTTATTAAGTAGAAAAATTCACTTTGACTTGAATCTCGCTCTTCAAGAGATCGACGCTGCATCAAATTCTCTGGTACGTTCACGCACCGGTCAGAGCGCGTCTTCAGTTATAGAGGCCAGTGAAACTGAAAGTGCTGGGTTGTAGTTACTCAAACTGTGGCCAAAAACACAGCTTGCAGTAGCTTCTTGGAGAAAGGAGGCACTAGCAAGCAGGGACAAAAGCTGACGATTTTGAAAAATCCATGTATTTATGAATGATAGTCTACTACTGGAAGGGGGGATGAATCATAAAACGATCAATAAAAACGAATTACCAGAGGTAGGCACTGTGCTTATTCCCCTGATTCACTATTGTATATTAGTGCCTGTTGTGCCCTTTAAACTGATTGGTATGGATGGCTCCTTAGAGGAACTCTCGGTAGAATGTAATTGCCACAGACAAGGTGACCTTCAGTAAAGGCAACTTTATATCCAAAATAATGTTGACCTGACCTCAGCATTAATTAAGAAGAGGAGAGACATCTATATTATATAAGGAAATGATTGTGACAAGTTTTCTAGTACTGTTAGTCCTTGTATCAAGAGCTCAGCCAATCAACTAGAGAATGAAAATAGCCTATGTCTCCATTGCTTTTTTTGGGGTATGGGGGAAACACATTTTGATCACAGATGGGGCCTTTAAATAGCGAAATAACTTACTACTCCACTGCCAAGACCAGATAGCATCATTGGAAAATAAATGTCTGCCATTTTACTGTAATCATGAAACGCTCTAGCAAATGTTTTCAACAGTACAGTAATGAAGTCTTAATAAAGTAAAGGAGTTGTTGGACAGTGGCTTACCATTCAACAGACCATATTGGGTGGTAATACTAGGTACAGGAACACATTGAGCGCAATGTGTGTGGAAGTAGGTCCAAGCATTTACAGTTCTGTGGTAAGGAATGACCACTAGGAAATACACCACCGGTAATTGTTTACTACAGTATGTTATTTTGGTCAAGGAGACGGTAGTGTAGAGAAGCTGTATTTAATGTCTTCATGCCTTGCTGCATTTTCATACCTATCCCAGTGAAGTATCACTCTGCTAGGCAGGATGATGAAGCTACACGTATAAATCTCCTTCCTATTACTCTGCAGAGGACTTTGGTACCATGACATTGACTTACTTTCAGTGGTTTGCGCTGTCAGATGGCAGTGTGATACTGTCACACCCACATCACATTGAACTACACAATTGTTCAAATAAAATACACCTTTTCCACCTCCCATTGGCACTGTCTGAAGGACAGACTGTGAGGTGTGTGAAAACTAGCAGGTCCTTGTAATCAGAGCTTCAATTTCGATCTAGCAATTCTGTCCAGCCAGTCCATTTGCACAGAATATGTGCCGTCGGGTACTGACTTCAGCAGTACAGCCCATTTAGTCGGACTCTGTGCCGTTGGGTACTGACTTCAGTACAATAATAATAATAATTACTTGGATTTATATAGCGCTTTTCTAGACACTCAAAGCGCTTTACAATGTAGGGTGGGAATTGCCTCCTTCACCACCACTGGTAGCACCCAACCTTGGGCTACGCAGGCTCAATGGCTGCCATGCACTGGCACCCGGCACACATCACACTTCACAATGGCTGAACGGCTCAGGAGACAGGGATTGATATCAGCCAATTAACTCATTGACCGCCACGCTGTTTTCCCATCTCTACTCAATGGCGCCAGCGTTATTGACCATTTTCGCAATGTTTATGGACCCATCGTGTGTTCTGTATTATAGCTATGGAGACAATAGTATGGCTAATTTGACAGGCATTGTTTATAGTCCAACACTGACTAACCAGTTCATTTCTACATACTTTAGTTTGTAAAACTAAACATTGGCCCTTTCCAAAATAATCCAGTCTTTTTTTTCTAGATCGCGAGATATGACGTGTTATATGCATTAACTCATATATGCCTGAAACTCCAAATATTTCCAAATCAAAGGTATATACCATATATATATGTTCCTTCACAAAATCATCAAGGGGAAGTCATTTTACCTCGAAACTGCGATCGTTACCAAAAGCATTGCATCTGCATTGTACTGTATAGCAGTGGCGGCCGCCACTGGGGGGCGCTAGGGCGCCGCCCCCCCTTCAGGCCCTGCCTGGTTATATGAGAGTAGAACAAGAATAAGTATCTTTTTGTTTTTTGTTTTATAGCCCTATAAATAATATAAACATGTTTAAAATTAATAATATTTACTCATTTTAAGTATGTTTGTATTTCCAATGCACAATATAACGTTATTATCGCAATTAAAAAACACTCGTTTTCCAGAGCAGGAAGTGACATCACGTTTTTTTAATTTTTTTTATTTGTTCGTATTTCTCGGCCCGGGCTATACGCGATAGCGCTCTGAGTGCGCGTCACAGTTTGATCGCTGTATCCGTCACAGCCAATCAGTGCATAACACGTTGTGCGTTGAAATATGACTATTATGTTGGAATCTGGGCGCGATTTGAAGCGGTCTAGCCAGTAGCGTCAAGAATATCTAGCCGCATTTCGCTCTGATTGGCCGACGCCAGTATTTTTTTCCGTAGCAGAATCTCACAGAGACGATCTCTGATTGGCCGAATCCAATTTCTAATGTTCCAATTCTAGGTTATTCCGGCTAGGTTGGTTCCTAGGTTGGTCGGTGGAGATAGTTGTGTTGTTGTGAGAATGATGCATGCAGGCAGCTGTTTGTCTTAGACGAGCGTGCCGTGACTGCAAGTTCTTTAGACTGTTAAGCTTAGGCACTCTTTCAAAGTTGGTTAAGGTTAGAGTTTGTCTTAGAGCATGGCGATAGAACGCCAGGTAGTTTGCAGTCTGTTCGAGCGGAAATGGACAAAGGAATGTACTTGTGTTGTGCTAATGAGCTACTTGGCTAACAAGCTATATGGCGGATGTAGTCTGGAGACAGTGGACAGTGGATATACATCAACAGTGGATTATACACGTTTATCAAGCTCTCCTGCCCTGGACGTTTCAACTAAACAGTGAGTCTCTCTCTCTCTCTCTCTCTCTCGCTCTCTCTCTCTCGCTATACACAGCTGTCTCCGCGAAATGCGGCTACGGAAAAAAGTATTGACTGTGCTTGCTGAGACGATAATTAATAGGCTAGCGATTCAAAACGCGCTGCTGTGTTGTGAACTATAACATTAATTTAGCTGCTGCTGATGCATAATGAATGAATGGTGAGTTGTTTAAAATGACAACATACATGTGTTAATTATTTGATTTGATTGATCCGAGAGACAGAGAGAGATTGCTCCAGAGCATCTCAGAGCATTACATTTTCAACTCGACCTATTAACGAGAACTGCGACCTACAAGGCACCAGCGGCAGCGGCCGCCACTGCTGTATAGTATATAGTATATTGTATTGTAACTCAGTTACTTTCTACTCTGCATTGAACATTGTATATATGTATATATTGAACACTTTTTGTCTACGTACTTGACTTCTATTTTATACTTACTACACTTTTATACTTATCTATCTATATCTATTTTGATCTAGCACAATCTCTGGAGCAAAACAGAAAGAAGCATTTTATATAAAAGTATTCTGTACTTCTGTATGACAACTAATAAAGAAACTTGAACTTGAACTTGAGCATGTTTTAGGTTCGGTAAAATACGACACTGAACGGCGGTCAGGTGGCGTAGCGGAGATTGCGCTCGTCACCAATGCAAGAGGCTGCGGTCTCGACTCCCGGAGTCAGCATTGCCTTGGCTTGGGCTGATCGCTATACTAACTCGTTTGGCTGGGTTAGGGGGAGGGAAGCCGTGGGTGGGAAACTGGCGTTGTGGACAGCGAAGCCTACAGGTCAGGTCTGGGTGCTTGCTCAGCGGAGGCAGGATTTGAGGAAGGCAGCGTGACCTCCCACGCGTTACACTTCACCAATGAGAGCCCTCGCTGCCAGGTGAGAAGAGAGCCACTGGCTGTCGCCGCACGTGTCGGAGGAAGCGTGCGGATACTTCAGGGTTCCCTTGTACCGACCAGTAGGAGAACATGCGCACAACAACCAGGTAGGGGGGGGGGAATTGGCACAACGACTAAATTGGGACGGGGAGAAAACAGAGAAAAATCGGAGAAAGAGAGATACAAAAAAAATAAAAAATACAACACTGATCGGTACAAAAGCATATTTTAAGTAAAGAAAAAACCAGTAGGTTACCTAAAATAGACCTTACCTTCAGTGGTGCGTTGGTGATTTCATACCTGGTTGCACTGTGTTTTAATGACGCATGTGCATACATTTTCCCTCGCGTGCGCACAGAATAAAGACGATGCCTAATTGCCTCTAGGAATGGAATGTAACACATTTCATTCACAAGTTTTGTGTGAATGTATCTGAGGGCGTATTTGAACACACCTGACGACCCGAGCTATTGTTATGCAAAGTAGCCAGGTGGGTACTTGGCAAGTTGGCGCATGAGTTGAGTGCAGCGCATTCTTGTGTGCACACGCGTGCACATCTGCGCGTGCTCCTGCTCACAGACCTGGTTGAACGGCGTGCAACCCCGTCCCATGACCAACGCACCACTGCTTACCTTAGTCAGACGGTACTCCAAAATTTATAAATCCCAGTCGTCCCATCGCGATCACAATTACGCGTGTATATTGGGCATGGCTATCATATGGGAAACAATAGGTTTGAGGCATCAAATCTCCGACCGATTGCTATCTCCTGATTCACTTTGAGGGGGAAGCAGCTGGAGGTAACTAAGTACTGAAAGACACTGATATCCCCAGTTCAAAAGGTAGGCGATACTGCCACCTGGCGGGATTCAATCGTCATTGCAATTTTAACGTAGGCAGCGGTGCCAGGGAGACACAGGCAGCTCCGAGCGTTTAGAATGGGGATCAAAGGAAAAATATCAAAGGATCTAAAAACGAGAACTCGTTTTTGGCGCTCAACCGTTGGCGACGAAACACGAGAATACTCGTTTTTGGCGGCCAATGAGTTAAGGGGAAGGGATGATTAGGTGGCCTTGATGTCAGATACCTGATTGGGAATTTGCCAGGAACGTTGGGGAAACCCCTACTTTTTACGATAGGCTTCTGGGTTCTTTAACGACCGAATTCAGTCAGGACCTCGGTTTATCGTCTCATCCGAAGGACGGCACTCGCAGCTGTGCAGTGTCCCTATCACTGTAACAGGGGCATTGTTGCTGACAAGTCCAGAGGACAGAGTGCCCCTTGCTGGACAACAACACCACTTTCCCGACAGCAGCCTTGACCAGGGCTCGAACCGGTGATCTTCCGATCATGAGTCCGGAGCTCTACTTATGTAGCCACGCTGCTGGACAACAGTCCATTTGGTCAGACTCTGCCATTGGGTACTGACTTCAGTACAGCCCATTTGGTCAAACTCTGTGCCTGACTTCAGTACAGCCCATTTCGTCAGACTCTGTAAATGTTGGGTACTGACTTCAGTACAGTCCATTTGGTCAGACTCTGTGCCGTTGGGTACTGACTTCAGTACAAATAAAAAATGCATGCCAGGATGGTGTGGTTGTAGAGAGGCAGACTTGTAACTGAAAGGTTGCTGGCTCGATCCTTGGTGCCGACAGGAGGGTGTATTCTAGTTGTGAGCTAGCGACTGGACAGTTGCAGGTATTTCCACGGTGCCCACTATCTCTGCCGAAGTGGCCTAGAGCAAGGCACTGAACCCCAAAACTGCTCCAGGGGCGCTGCAGAGTTGCAGGTGATCCTGCGCTCCAACCTCCACTGCATTTTTTTGTCTACCTACTGCATGGAGCAACCCCAGATGTTACAACCCAGTGATATTACTGGGTTCTCTCTCTGATTTCTAACTTTAGAGACTGCTGTGACTGCGGTGCATGTTCACAGATACTGACGGAACTGGCCTGGGTCACAGGAAGAACATACTGACGGAACTGGCCTGGGTCACAGGAAGAACATACTGACGGAACTGACCTGGGTCACAGGAAGAACATACTGACGGAACTGGCCTGGGTCACAGGAAGAACATACTGACGGAACTGGCCTGGGTGACAGGAAGAACATACTGACTGAACTGGCCTGGGTCACAGGAAGAACATACTGACGGAACTGGCCTGGGTGACAGGAAGAACATACTGACTGAACTGGCCTGGGTCACAGGAAGAACATACTGACTGAACTGGCCTGGGTCACAGGAAGAACATACTGACGGAACTGGCCTGGGTCACAGGAAGAACATAGTGACGGAACTGGCCTGGGTCACAGGAAGAACATACTGACGGAACTGGCCTGGGGTCACAGGAAGAACATACTGACGGAACTGGCCTGGGTCACAGGAAGAACATACTGACGGAACTGGCCTGGGTCACAGGAAGAACATACTGACGGAACTGGCCTGCGTCACAGGAAGAACATACTGACTGAACTGGCCTGGGTCACAGGAAGAATATGTGAATTCCTGCCATAAAATGGATGGCATTCTCCTATAAGTAAATCTTTATTTATTTTTTAATCAAGACATGTCTTGATGATTTCCATGGTTACATTCATTATTCACATCACATCAGTCATTAACGTGACCATGTTTTTTTTTTTATCCACTTTTTCTCCCATTTTTCTATATTTTCTCCCATCCCAATTTCGTATCATCCAATTCAACCCTCCCCTGTCACGAACGCTGTTTCTTGCCTCCCACAAGCCGGCTGCAATGTGGACTAAGTCATACATAGCACAAGTCCCCTCCGGTACTTGAGGTAACAGCAGTCGCATCTTTTCACCTGCGCAGCTCAATCTCTGTGTCGAGGAGTAACGCGTGGGAGGCTCACGCTGCCCCCGACACTTCCTGATTCTACTGCGCAGGCGCACCAACCGACTTGTAGGAGTCGCTTGTTCACAACGCCCGATCCCCACCCTTCAGTTTCCCTCCCCGTAATACGGCCAATGTGTATTACTGCGGACGACCAGCTAAACTGAAAACAATGTGGAGAGCTGGATTCGAACACGCGAATCCTAGCGTCTCCACACTGGTGGCGAGTGCCTTGCCCACTACACCACCTAGCCGCCCCCTTTAACATGACCATGTTAGAGATAGATGACTCACTGTCAGATAACTCAAACAACCTTCTGGTTATCTTAGGCTACGTTCACACTGCAAGCCTTAGTGCTCAATTCTGATTTATTGCTCAGATCTGACTTTTTTTGTTTGGCTGTTCACATCATTTAAAATTTGTTTTTAATGTGGCCAATATCAGATTCCAGTGTGAAGCTTGCAGTCTGAATGTAGCCAAACAGTCTCCAACAACACCAATACACCATAATTCTGGAGTTAGCTGCCTTTCTGGCTATACTTTTATTAAGATGTTCCACCTGACATTACGCCACAGTATTTATTCAACATCTGATACTTGACAAATGCATGCATCATTAACCATTTCTCTACCACAATACAGAAGATTAACCTTTCACTTCCATACGGTTAACAGTCTGTAGTGTTCAAGTTTCAAGTTTCTTTAATAGTTGTCATACAGAAGTACAGAATACTTTCATACAAAATGCTTCTTACTGTTACGCTCCAGAGACTGTGCTAGACAAGATAGTATCAAATAACATAGTATAGCATGTAAATTAGAAGTAGAAAATGAGGTCACAGTGTTCAGTATAGACATATGTACAATGTTCGATGCAGAATAGACGTAACTGAGTTACCATATAATATACAATACTATGCAGTGTACTAATGTACAATACTATATAGTGCAAAGCAGAAATGGGATGAGGTACAATTTAGGTACAATTTACAGTAAGGTGTACGAGTTGTAGTGCAATCCTTCATCAATAAATATAAAGTGTGGGGAGTGGGTGCTACAGTGTGTTTGTTTAAAGTGAGTGTGTGCTATAAAGTGTGTAGAGTGGGTGCTACAGTGTGTTTGTTTAAAGTGAGTGTGTGCGTGTGGATGTGTGTGCTATGTGCGTTTGATGGTTGTTGTTGTGTAGTGTTCATTGTTCGTTGAGCAGCCTGATGGCCTGGGGATAGAAGCTTCTTCTGAGTCTTTCTGTGCTCGCCTTGAGACTCCGGTATCGCTTGCCTGACCGCAGCAGTTCAAAGAGGCAGTTGTTCGGGTGACTGGAGTCTTTAATGATTCTCTTAGCCTTGCCCCTGCACCGCTTGTTGTAAATGTTCTGGAGGGTGGGGAGCCCCCCTCCAATTGTGCGTTCGGCTGAACGTGTCACTCTTTGTAGTCTGCTTCGGTCTTGTGCAGTGCTATTCCCAAACCAGGAGGTGATGTTGCCAGTCAGGATGCTCTCTATTGTACATGAGTAGAAGTTCTTAAGGATCTTCTGACTGACTTGGTGGTAGTGAAAGGGTTAACCTGATGGAAACAAGACAAACGTCTTTCTCAGGTCTGCATCCCCTTAACAATTGTATGTATTGAGCCGTACTGTATTGTACCCATTCTGCAATCTGTTAAATAAAGTTTTCATTCATTCATTCACACCTTCTGTAGTGTGATAGTGAAACGGTTAACCGTCTGTAGTGTGGTAGCGAAAGGGTTAACCGTCTGTAGTGTGGTAGTGAAAGGGTTAACCTTCTGTAGTATGGTAGTGAAAGGGTTAACAGTCTGTAGTGTGGTAGCGAAAGGGTTAACCGTCTGTAGTGTGGTAGTGAAAGGGTTAACCGTCTGTAGTGTGGTAGTGAAAGGGTTAACCCTTTCTAGTGTGGTTAAAGGGGAACGCCCATTTTAAGAAGTCACATACTGTTCTTCCTGTGCTCCAGGACAGTTCAGTCAGTATTTGTGAACATGGTATCTTAAGGACACACACAAGATCCTATCAAATCTTCTCATCTCACTGTCAAATCTTCTCATCTCACTGGACAGAACTATCAACCATCCGACTGAAGCAGTCTGACTGGTAGAGCCATAGTATCAGGTCTCTGCCTCAACATTGTCATTCATCTCCTATACTTTGGTTTCCCTCACATTGACTCTGCAATTACATTTTATTTCAAGGATTCGTAAGTGTTCTTCACTCATCTCATTCCTCTTCCGCCTCTCTTCCCCAATTACGTTATTGAGATTTCAGCTTGATTCACTTCTGGGGAACGAGGTGAAGTGTGAGACGATGAATATAAAGAAGGCTATAATTAATAAGAGTAAATGGCCAGATGGCGTTGCTTCCCACCCACCCACCCAGATTGCTCGTTTATGTGTCATACTGAGCCAGATTCTCCCCCTTTGTGTTAAAAGCTTTTGATTGACAGGTGATGATATCTCCAATAAAAGAACGTTCTCTGTGATGCATCCGCTATGAATAGATTCACAGCTGATGATTTGAGGCAGATACTGTATCTCCCATAAAGGAACATTCTCTGGGATCCATCCACTGAATTGTTGCCCTAGTTGAACATGGCTTCTAAGCAAGGATGTATTATGCCATTAACTGCCAACAATGTGGCTTGTTAGTAATTTCTCAGACCACACACTAACACACATACAGTACATTATATCATCCACACAAACACAAAGTACACACACACAGACAGCATGCAGAGGGTTGTAATTCTACTGAATTCCCATTAGATTGAATGCTGCAAAGTCTGTCTAAAGAGAAGTAGGTTCACTCTCCAGACATCTTGATAACGGGGACTAACAAGACCTGACCCCTATCTCTTTTAATGGGGAGTAATCTGTATCTAAAGAATCTGTCATACTTCTTTCATATCTGAAGTCACTGATGAGTTACTGAGGCCATTATTTCTCGGCTTAGACCAGCTTCTACGCATTCGGCATCTAGTTGATCCATACTTACCATGGAAACCACTCACTGTGCAATTCCCAGCCTTTTGGCATATTTAAAACTCACATTTTACCTTAGGATCCAGTAAATAAAATGTTTACATAACATAAAAATCACATCACATTTGATTATTGTCTCAGAATTAGGGGTGTAAAGGTACACGTATCCGTACCGAACTGTTTCATTGTGTACCGTACCGAACGGCTGTGTACCGAACGAATACAACGGCATGTTAACCACTAACGACCGCCCACCGGGGGCTGTTTTTTTCACAATCTAATATAATTATTATTATTCTTTTTTTAAGTCGATTATTAATTTCAATATAGAATATATGTTGACAGCCCTACAAATACAATTAGTTACTGCACACTAATATCACCCCTGAGTGGAACATGGAAAGCCAAACTTTCCCCCACTGTACCCGAAAACCCGTACCGAACCGTGACTTCGAAACCGAGGTACGTACCGAACCGTGTTTTTTGTGTACCGTTACACCCCTACTCAGAATATGTTTATTTTGCAGTCAGTGCTTTCGTCGTTGCCACCATCTTTAGTGTTATAATATGGATTTCCCTATTCAAAACTACCAGTGATCCTTCTCCTCATTATATAGACTGTCTCTGGATGCTGGCAGTTACCTGTACATGTGATGTAGTGATCTACTGTGTATTGAATGCACAGTGCAGAGTTGCAGTTCAACTGCATTTCCATGAAATGGGGATATTTTAATCAAAACATTATTATGTGTGTATCCCAAGCTTAACTTCCCATGCAAAATCTCCAAAGATTTACCTGAAAGTGTCTGACCCTTTGCAACCCTAATTGCATACGAACATAACGTGTCTCTCGGTTCTTTGAACAACAACATTATTTTCCCCTCACCACATAGATCCTTGATGTGCGGAATGTGATGGTGGTTGTGTCTCGCTGGTATGGGGGTATTCTGCTGGGTCCAGACCGCTTCAAGCACATCAACAACTGTGCCAGAAACATCTTGGTGCAGGAAGGATTCACTTCCTCCACGGTGAGATACTATTGAGCTCTCTGTGGCTTGCCATTTTCAGTCACACTGACTAGGACAGCAGTCGAATGCAAAGGGTGTATCCACGGAAAAACACCCCAATCCTCAATGACGCTTTTTGACGATGCCCCCCCTAATAATACATATTGATGCTATCGGTAAGATATCACAACAGGGAAAATATGTTTAAAATGTCATCATGGTATGTTTTTCACTGTGAGGCCAAATTATGCAAAACGTCACAGGCCTCCTTGATATAGTAGGACAAACATTAGTTAATTTTGATGCCAATCAGATAAAGCGTTCATTTAAAATACAATTCAGTAATTTAGCTGACGTTTACAAATTGTGTACAACAAGTCAGCAGGAGGGGTACACCTCTGGTGGCTAAGGGTAAGTGGTATTGTTCGTCTAGCAGTGCCAAACTTGAGTGCTTCACTGTGAGTGCATAGTCGTATAGACTTATTAGCATAGTAGGTAGTAGTATAAGTATAGTAGTACATACTACATAGTAGATAGTAGTATAGACTGACGAGCCTGGTGGGGACCAGACTCGCCACGGTTCAAACAAACAAATTCAAAGGTCCACACGAGCAATATCAATCAATATGAATATTTATTGAATTAAAGGCAAAAATCCAGTTTGATGGGCAAGAGAATGGTCATAGACAGTCCGATGGTCAAAAACACAAAACAGGCTCGCAGACAGAAAAAGGGATTGTTCAATACTCAGGGTAGTCGTCCGGTCCAAGGTCAGTACACAAGGGGGAATCTCAGCCAGTCCAGGGTCCAGTACACAAAGAACACCTACTCGCTTTCTCCTCACCTCTCACTACCTCTCACCATCACAACTCTGAATACACAATCTCTCTCTCTCTCAATACCACAACTCCAACTCCTACTCCGCTCAACTTACTCATGACTAACCAAGTGGTTTTGTAGTGTGTGTCTGGGGTGTGTGCACGTGAGATGTGTGTGATCTAATTATGCGCAGGTGTATTCTATCAGTACTAATCAGCTAGTGTGTGTGTCGGGAGTGTGTGCATGTGAGATGTGTGAACTAATGCTGCGCAGGTGTATTCTATCAGTCCTAATCAGTACTAATCCTGTGGCAGAAGTAACTCCCATCCTTCACATATCCATGGGAGGGGGGAGGAGATCTGTCACAAGACATAGTAGCATAGTACATAATAGTTGTAAAACATTTTCTAGTAGAACATGTTGCTCAGGTTCAGTTTGAGGTGGTTGGTCGTCATCCAGGCAGGCCGAGATCTGTTAAGAGACTTGGGTATCAGAGGGAGGAAAGGAGAGGAAGAGTTGAGTGTCATCAGCATAGAAGTGGTATGAGAAGGCATGATAAGTTATAATGTTACCCAGAGATTTGGTATAGAGACAGAAGACGAGGGGTCCAAGGACCGAGCCCTGTCTGTAGGGGGCAGGGTCCGATGGGCTGCTTCTCCATGATACCCGTTGAGGTAGGATAACAGCCATGCCAGCCCAGAACCTACACCTCCCATTCCAGCAAGGGATGTGAGTAGGATCTGATGGTTGACTGTGTTGAAGGCTACTGACGGGTCCAGGAGAATCAGGACAGAGGAGAGGCCTTTCACTCTTTGTAAGGGAAGAGCCTCTGTGACTGCTATGAGGGAGACTGCTCTGTGGAGTGACTGGTCTTGACTGGACTGATTTGAGTCCATGTGGTCATTCTGTAATAGATAGTCAGTGAGCTGGTTGGATACAGCACGTTCAAGTGATTTAATTTGAAGAGAGACATGGTGATGATAGTTATCTCTGACGGTGGGGTTCAGAGTTTTGATGATCGGTGTGACTCTGGCTTGTTTTAGAGAGGTGGGAGCCACCCTGGAGTTGAGAGAGAGGTTGATGATTGCAGTCAGGAATGGGAGGATGTCTGGTGCAATAGTGTGAGTGGAGAAGGTATCAAGTCCAGCTGGCATGTAGTGGGATGGTTCGACATCACACGTGTCCGAATTTCTGTGTCTTAAAGGGGAGAGAAAGATGACAAAGTGTGGTTCCTGTTTCAGCACTTGGGAATAGGGGGTTGGGAGAAGCAGCTGCGGATGTTCTCTAGAGAGAGTGGAGGGATGGGTGGGGGGGGGGGCGTTTGTGGAGGTTCTTAGCCGAGGCCTCAATCTTATGGTGAAAGAAAGAGGCTTTGGCAGTAGTAATGTTTTTGGAGAATGCTGAGAAGTCATGATAAGTAGTGATGTCACCAGTGAGGCGGGTCTTTTAGCACTTCCTCTCTGCAGCTCTCAAGCTCTGTCTTTCTTCTCTAACTGAATCTGTCAGCCATGGTCTGGGTGTGGAACGGCTGGCAGGCTTCTTGGTGAGGGGACATATGTAGCCCCTTTTACCCCAGTTGACTTAGAGGGCAGGGCCCTAGGTTCGTAACACCTAGCTCTTACTAATCTAATAATAGAAATATACGAATATCTGTTTGGTATATAACATCAATACCTTTGAAATAGAAATGATCAAGCCAGACACTTAACTTTAAATATAAAAATAATCTGTATTGAACATAGTGTTATATATTACATACACCGTGTGTATATATATACACATTACCGAATAAAGAAAATGTTAGTTAGTTAATAAATAGAGTATTGTCTCTCAAAGGCACCGTGTGCTCACTATCAAAAAAGGAAAACAAAATAACAGAGCTGTTACTCTGTACTCAGGTTCAAACTCAAAGGCACCATGTGCTCAATATCAAAAAAGGAAATATAAATGAAAACCTATATCCAAAATGGCATTAATGATACAGCTAATTACAAATGAAATATCCTGTACAATAATACAATATACTAATATACCTAAGCCGGCATCTAATAAACAAAAACAAACAAACAAAAACCCCCGTTGCAGGCCTGATTGATGGGAAACTCACAATCCCATTTAATCTTCAGCTCTAATGAGCCAAAGTACTCACGGTCCGGAGTCAGTGTTCAGGTGGGGGGAAAGGAGAAAGTGGAGATTGAGCACGATGCAATGTGAAGTCCTGGTGGGCCTCCCACGCTGCCAGAGGAAGTCTGTACAGGCCTTGGTAGCACAGACTGCTATCTGGTTCCCGAAATCTGTACAGGCCCTGGTAGCACAGACCGCTTATCCTGTTCTCGAAGTCTGTACAGGCCCTGGTAGCACAGACCGCTTATCCTGTTCTTGAATGTAGTGGGTTTCCGGGTTAGCTATCCGGGCCCTGCTACTGTTTACCTAGCTTAGCCAGCTAGCCTCAAGACCCAGTCCAATGTGGAGCAATTGATTAGGCATGCCTATCTAACATGCACAATTCCCCGACATCACATATAATGTTCAGCGTGTGTTCTAGGCCAGAACACTTGATAACACTATACTGGATACAACTTAGCAATGGTGTGTCAAACATTTGCACACTCTTCCACCTGCTTCTCTCAACCTCTCCCTTCCTGGACTCGAGAGCTCTTCTTCTTCTTCTTCTTCTTTTCTATTTTTTGGCGGTTGGCAAACACTTTCGACGAGCATTACCGCCATCTACTGAAAAGGAGTGTGGATCTGGATGTCCTAAATCCTATAAAATAAACCTGTCGTTCTCAAAAAATAAAACAAACTCTCCATACACACTTCCCCAGAATTCCTTTGCAAAATATCAACTATTTTAAGCGCTATCTTTTCCCTCTTCAAATCCCTAATAAGACCTTTCCTCTGCCTTTGATACAATGCACACTGCTCTACCACATGTTCTACCGTTTCTAGACTAACCCTACACTCACATTGCCCATCAATATGCTTCTTTAACATAACTAACGTACTATTCAACCCTGTATGCCCCAACCTCATCCTTGTAAACACGTCCTCTTCTTGCTTGCTCCTACTAGTAGCCCTACTCCAACCCACCCTCTTCTGCACCCCATAAAACCATCTCCCTAACCTCTCATTATCCCACATGCCTCTCCATTTTTCCTTAGCCTTCATTTTGACTATACTCTGGATTTCAGCCTTACTAATCTGTACATTCATTGTAACCCCATCAAGTCCACAAGCTCCTTTGGCCAACTTGTCCGCAAACTCATTCCCTCGAACCCCTATATGGGCCGGCACCCACAAAAAGACCACCGTACTACCCGAACGCCTAAGTCTGTCCACCATCTGCACTATTTCCAGCACAATATCCATCCTTGACTGACTCGAGAGCTCAATCACCACACCTGGTTAAACCCAGTCCCATCAACCCTGACCTTTTTCCTGATTGGCCAAGCCACAGTTCCCAGTTCACATAGACAGGAGTTCTACATATTACCCATACATGAAATAATGGTATATGTAGAACATATTACCCAGAGGTAAATAAGATATACAAAATACAAAATAATAACATATATTTAACATATATTATATTAACAGGATAACCACTGGGTTAATATTACCAGGGTTAGTTAATATTACCAGGGTTACACATAGCTTGCGGGGACAGGAGGTTGAGAGGCCTGCAAGGAGGGTGGAGGTTGCTGTATCTGAAAAGAGAGCAGAAAAATAGTGGACAGGATCTCAGAGGAGAGGGTGGAGGGGGACAGGGAGTGTAGGTTGCATTTGAGTGAGACAGTTTGAGTTGGAGTGGATGATTTGGGGTTTAGCATAAAAGTTTGTGAAAAGGACACCAATGCAGGAGACGCTGGGTTCGAGCCCAGCTCTCCGCATTGCTATCAGCTTGGCTGGTCGTTCATACTAACACAATTGGCAATGTTAGGGGTGGGAAAGCTGATGGGTGGGGATCAGACGTTGTGGACAGCGACTCCTACAGGTCGGTTGGTGCGCCTGCGCAGCAGAATCAGGAAGCGACGGGGGCGGCGTGACACGTGATGTAAGGCTTCGTCCACATTGCAGCCGGCTTGTGGGAGGCATGGCCTAACAGCGTTCGAGACAGGGGAGGGTAGAATTGGACGATACGAAATTGGGATGGGAGAAAAATAGAAAATGGGAGAAAAAAGTAGATCAAAAACAAAAAAGTTTGTGAAAAGGATACAAAGAAGTAGTCTGATACATGGAGGGGAGTTACCGTGGTGTTAATTATGCTGCAGTCACAGGAGAATATGAGATCCAGGGAGCTGCCGGCCTTGTGGGTGGGAGGCATGACAGTGGGAGTCAGGTTGAAGGACTGTAGGAGAGAGACTACTGTGGCAGACTGGAAAGAGTCAAGTAGGTTGACGTCACCCATTAGCACCAGGGGGGTGCCGTCTTCTGGGAAGGAGCTCAAAATCGTGTCCAGCTCATCTGTTCGAGGGGACCTGGAGGGCGATAGGGAGTAACAATGGGGAGATTGAATGGACTAGAGATGGATACAGCATGATATTCGAGAGGAGAGGGTAATACATCACTGGAGGTACGCGATAAGAGGGTGTCATCTAAGAACATGTTTTCCACCCCATCTGCAAGGGAGGAAATGGAGTGTGGGGATGTCTTACCTTATAGGGACATCTGAGGCCCTACTGGGAAACAAATTGACCCTTTTAGTGTTTGTAAACAACAATGTTGTTTTGGCTCCGGACGTCTCCAGGGAAATGCAAATGGGATAGAAATATTAAAAGGATAATAATTCGATTATTTCCGTAATTAAATCACCCAATAAATATTTTTAAATGCCCCTTAACACATTGGGCGCCAATAACGTCATACAACGTGTTTCAAGGTCATGCTAATTCTGCCAAACCACGGCGTACAACGTTATTGATATCATATTTCATTTTTTCGCCATGGTATTCATAATTCCCTCACCCAGCCTCGGCTGATACACTGGGAGCCTGCACAACTCTGCAACGCTTCAATACTGCCGCCTGGTGGATGATCGGGCGAGTTACAACCGGAAATGGATCTCTGGTGATCTCCGTGCATCTGGGAAATGCGTCCGGCACTCACATATTGTTGCGGGACTCTAGACACACATCCGTGTATATGGATCGCTGCCATAACTCAATAATCTATATGATTTGGGCGTTTATTATTATTATACAAACCGGAAATGGATGTAGTAGATCGCCGTCAAATAAGTGGGATCTTTTTCATCCAGTCTCATCAGCGAACGGTAAGAGGACAGTAATGTTACTTTGTTTATTATTATTAATGCAAACTGCTCTGATCAATATATCACCCATACTACATAAAGCATTTACTGACGATCACGGAATTATAAACGACCCCCCCCCCCCCCCACCCCCCGTTCATCCGCGCATGATGAGTCATAACGTTTAGGATCATGTACAGTTGAAATTTTTAATATAGCGTGTATCGGCAACAAACGGCAGTTGATAATCTATATATGCGTTTATGCCTATAACTCATGTTCTAGGAATTACTGCAGAAAACGATAAAAACATATTTATATTCTAGACGGTATTTTCGTATGAATCTATTAATGAAAAGGTATAACGTTCCTACATCCTGAACGATAGATAATCGATGTTGAATGGGCCATAGTAATGTCAATTTAGCAATACAATTAAAAAAATTATAGCCCTGCAAAGAAGGTGAACATCTCCATAGGCTTAGAGTGGTGGCAGAGAGTGGTATGAGATGGGCAAACTTTGTGGCAGTTAATGTGTTAAGGTTGAAAGTGGCCCTTTAAGTCCAGTGCTTTTGTCAGTCATATAATCATTACTTTGACCATAATGTAATGTCTTACTCTTGTTTCACAGGATGAGGCAACCAAATCAGGAGGGAAGAGCAAAAAGCCAAGAAACAAGAAGACGAAATGAATCTAAATAAAATATGTTTATAATGATAATGTCACTCAGGGTCATATTAGTCTGTTTTTAAGTTTTCAGCTGAACATTTGTCAAACCGAATGATCTAAAGATGATATGCTTGAGTGTCGCTTACATACATTTTAGAGGTTGAGTACTTGTTTTTTGTCTTTTCACTTTTTCTCCCATCCCCCAATTCTGTCGTTATGCCAATTCCCTCCTGGCCGTTGCGCTGCCCTACTGTCTGGGGAGGGTGTAGACTACCACATGCCTCCTCTGATAGATGTGGAGTTGCCAGTGAGCGTAACACGCATGGAGGTTCATGATATCTCCCCCATATCCCCTCCCTGCTGAACAGGTAGTAGAAGTCTGACCAGTAGGAGTCGCTGTTGCGACGACCAGGACTCATACCCCACTGGCTTCCCACCACATGAACATTTGTGGGGGTAGTTCGTAGGGAGTAGGACGACTGACCAAGCCGGAGGTACCGCCGCCGGGAATTTAACCAGAGTCTCTGCGGTGGTAGGAGAGTGCTTAGACCTCTACACTACCCAGGTACTTTAGAGCGATAGAGTGCCACATTCACACACAAAATTATTTGGATTTACACCTGCAAATACTAGCACTGTCTAAAAAAGATCTAAATGTACGTATCATCTTCTCAAGGGTTCAATGACATTATGGAAAAGATCCCCAGTAAGAAGCTGTACGTTTTAATATGTCTTTGAATTATTTGAATGTATTTGACCTTTTGGCTTGCCAGGAGGCATTAATCATATTGTATTAACATGATATAGCCTTGGGGCATATTCAGAGAATCAGACTTTGACTATACAAATATGATATGTTTACAGCAGACTATAAAATTCAAACTGTATAATGTTTCATGTAATTTTAAATATTAATTAAATATTTCAAGTCATGCAAGTTGTTTTATGATAATGCACATCACAATGGTTTTTATGGCTAAAAATGTGTCTCACATAAAAGGAATTCTTCACCCACCTAATTATGGACAGTTTCACGACAACATAAACATTCGAAATAGAACCAAGTTAACTTCCTGGTGCAATGCAAGGAAACTATAAAAGAAGGAAGGGTCATCACATCACTGAAGTGTGGAAACGTTCAATTCGGGTTGGATAGGATCATCTCCTTGTTTATGACCTTGAATGTCAGAATCATCTGTAATGTGTTGCATTGTTAACCAGCTAACGTTTCATTATTGGTTGATGTATATTTCCTCAGATAGCTGGTATATGTTTTGTATTATCTACATCTCCCATAGACTTCAATAGAATGGCACCAAGCAGAACATACGGTTATATCTATAACCATAGTTATATGAGTGTAGTGACGCTCTGCGTCTACTGGAATACATCCCTGTATCAGTACTAGCACTGAATAAATCTCCACATGCACCTTTACACACCCATCCGCCTGGCCACACCCCCATCCGCTCCTCTACATAAGCAGGGGTATGGCCATACTAACAGCTCCTTCCCAAGTCTTTCACCACAAAGGCGAAGACCACTGGGCCCTCAGTGAGTCCGACACAGAGCGTCACTACACTCATATAACTATGGTTATAGATATAATCATACGTTATAGGTCGTGTAGCTCCGCTCTGCGTCTACTGGAATACAGGAGCTGAGCAGAGCGGAAGCTCGACAAATGTACCCGCTGAGGCCCCCCACAACCATCAGAACCGGGGAGGACCCGGACCCCCATAGTGGAGGACGGGAGGGAATCTGATCCGACTGTGCGAAGAGGAGTTTAGCAACTCAAACGCACAGGGTGAGCAGACCGTGGGACTTACCTTCCACAGAAGAACCCACGACTACACAAACGCGCAACCCACATGCCACTAGGGAACGAACGGGAAGAAATAAAACCCCTGTTACAACCCCTAATATCACGGGGTCAAAGGCAAAAACCCAACCCCGTGGCAAGGCCGTAGCAGCGGAGCGCGAAGGAGGACCCAGCCCCAGGAAGGGACTGGACCCCCCAGAAAAAGGGGGCCTGGTGAGGCCAACGACGCCGCAGCATCGAGACCCCACCAGGCGGTCACTAGTGACACCACCCCCCACATCGCCAGCGTATTCGGACAGGGCCCATCCAAGAGCAGGCCCTTCCCCCCCCCTACAGCACGCCGCCCCGAAGCACTCAAGAGGCTACACCCACAGCGGGACCAGGCAGCGCACCGGGGAAACAACCCCCAAAAGAGGTCGATCCCTCAATCCAGGCAACAGGCCACTCGACCTGAGCCTGAAGCACTGCGGACTAGACAGGCGCCAAAGGGGTCTGCTGAAAACAGCACCCCGGCGGAAGGGGCGTATGCTGGTATGCTGTGCACCATGTCGCAGCCTCCACACAAAAAACCTTGACTCTAGAGGGGCCGAGGCAGAGAAGGCTGACATGATTGGCAGACGTCATGAAAGGTGCGGGGGCCCACTCACAGGCAGACGGGGCCAAGCCCGGCCTACCCCGAGAGTTGACTCCACTACCAACACACCTGGAAACCAACCACCACCTTGGTTCTAACATGAGGCGGTTGTTCCTATAACCCCCCAAGAAAAAACTCAAACACAACTGCGGGTATACACTGGCTATACAGCAGTACAAGTGTTTCAGTTTTCAAGAAGGGGTTAACCCAGGCCAACAGGTCGATGAAAACAAATTCGGACCTGGGCCCGGCGGACCGGGACGTACACAGGGATGCCAGAGGGGTTCTACAAGAACCACCTCGACAGCCCCCTCCCACCAGGAGAAGAGAGGGGCGAAAAAGAATGGAGAAGGACCAGGCTCCTTTAGCACAGCGCAAGGTACAACACAATATGGACCAAGCAACAGTGAAGGATAACACGCAGTGACATAATCACGAACATCTCCATAACATCAAACCCTGCAACGCCCGGGCCGACCCGGCATTTTTCCCCCGAAAAAGCACAAGTCCCTCAGGGTACCAGAACAGCAGATCTGCGCCCCGGCGGACAACGGGTTAACTGACCTGGTCCGGCGCGACCAGAACCAGTCCTGTGTCCTAATCACGGCGCCATCCCCAGTCCCAGGAGGGGGGTAGGTACGCGTGTCGATCTAAAACATCACAGAGGGCGCCACCAAGCCGCGCCAGGTGGCCCACCCCAAAGGCGTGAGAACCCTCCGCCAATGCTTTGATCTATTCCATCATCTCCCCCCAGAGATGAACGAGAATCCATCGAGACTAACCTAGTACACTGGCGCTCGGAAGAGACAAAACTCCATCCCAGTTGCCCCACAAAAACGCCGTTTCAATGATGAGCAACCAAGGCGCGCAAGCCCATGCGTGGTTCCTATCAGAAGCACCCAGGGCCAGCACTATGTACACGTCGAGACCCAAAACATCAATGGTAATTCTAACAAGAACCCAGATAACGTTCCCTCCAAGCCGCCTGGGAGAGCGGCAGGAAGCTGGCCAAGACACAGATATGGGTCCCATACGACGCGCCCGAGGGAAAACACCCCCGTCAACCCTGCCCTATAAAGAGAGGAGACGGGGAACCCCCAGAGAGAGACTTCCCACGTGAGTAATGATTGAAAAGACATATGCAACATTGAGCTATGTAACAATTGGACTAAGACTCTCTGAGGAGGAGGCTCTGAAACTCTGAGGAGGCTCCCTCACTGAGAGGGAGGTTCTGAATTCACCGAGGAGGCTCTGAAACTCCCTGAGGAGGAGGCTCTGACCCAATATACACACTACTAGTAGGGAGCAGAGCAGAAGAACAAATTGTCTCTACTGCATTGCATCACCTACCAAGCTCAAGACACATACAACAGAGCAGAACTTCTTTTTAAGTTCTACTTACCTTGACAATAACAGAGGTCCACAACATGGAGCCTGAAAAGAACTCACGAAAGTCTCACAACCAATAGAAACGTGCCCAGTGACGTACTCTATGGCGGGGGGAATTCCGTGGCCCACCGCCCAATATGGTGTGAACCGCAGATTCGGATACGGTCCCAGGCAACAAAGCTCCCGATGAGGAGCTCATGTAACGTGGGCGTCAAACCAGAACCCTCTCCACGCCGCTAAGAGGCAGCAAAAAAAGGGTACCAGCCTGGAGCCGGCTTTCGTAAGTCGCACAGCCATTCCCCCCATAGCAACACAACTGGCACTTGCATCTCAAAACCATCACCCGCCCGGAGAGGCAGCTAGCCCTCACACAGCCGAGCGCCTCTCAAGCAAAGTCCAACTGCAGACCGGAGGTAATACCTGTCCAACTGCAGAGCTGGAGGAATGCCGGCGGGGATTAGGCCAGCGACGCGAGCCCCTAATACGAAAATGCCGGTGGAGGTCAGAATGATCATCATCTTCTAGACACCCCGGTGGCGAAGACATTATCGCTGTATTTCCTCAAAAAATAGTGAGAGAGAAAATAAAAATATAATGTCAACGCAGCTCCTTCATCGTAGCTCCTCTTCAATATTTCACTAACTCAAAGTGGTGTATACAGACACTCGCCGTGGTGAAAACAAGGAAGGAGCTGTTAGTATGGCCACACCCCTGCTTATGTAGAGGAGCGGATGGGGGTGTGGCCAGGCGGATGGCTGTGTAAAGGTGCATGTGGAGATTTATTTAGTGCTAGTACTGATACAGGGATGTATTCCAGTAGACTCAGAGCGGAGCTACACGACCTATATAGCTGGTATTCTGATGTGATGACCCTTCCTTCTTTTATAGTTTCCTTGGTGCAATGATAGCTAATACCAATAACTGACAGGAAATAAACATGGGTCCAAACTGTTCCCTAGCAACAGAATTCCAGTGAAACCTGTTCTTCTCGTGTAAAAACGGCCCACTTTAAGAATTGATACACATTGACTCATCAGACACACAGTCTGGAGCTTTTATTGCTGTTGCAAATACGGTACACATGGATATTTCCCCTGCCCGCTGTGTTTGACATCCATCTCAGACGGTCCTGCTTAATATTATCCAGCTTTTCACAGCTGCCTCCATTATTTGACTCATATCTCAAGGCTCTAGTGTCTATCCTTCTCACTCAATCCTGTAGCATAAATAGTATGCATACTAAATACAGTAGTCTGCATACTAAACACTAACAGGGTCCATTCTAGACAGAAGCGGATTACTGTCTAAAAATATACCATTTCCCTTTGCTCACTTGTCAATTTGGCTTCTGCTTGTCCACACTTCAGGATCCCTGCACATTGAGAATAATTACAATTTAATTAATTTAGCCACGAGTACTGTCATTGAAGGGCTATCATCATCATACTGAATTATCACAGCCCTTATTCTCATGTCATCTTCTAGGATGTTTCAAGAAGCTTTCGCAACGAAATTCATACTCTACACTGGAGAGCAGAATTAGCCTATACTGGAAAAAACACGCTCACAAAAAATCAGCTCCCTTACTTGAAATGTGTATTCATGCCACCTCTGAGAACTGATTATGTTGTTGTTTATAAAGATTATGAGCAACAGTACAAAAAAGACAACACAAAACATCCGACTCTGCAGAGACACTTATACATTCCTTTGTCACCTCCCGTCTGGACTATGCAAACTCCGTTCTGGTAGGGCTACCCAGAAATGTCTTAAACAGGCTGCAGTATGTCCAGAACTCTGCTGCTTGGGTTCTCACCCGCACCAAGTCCTGGCATCACATCACCCCCACCCTCATCCACCTCTACTGGCTTTCAGTCAAGTCCCGCATCAATTTTAAGATCCTCCTCATCACCTACAAAGCCCTTCACTCCCTTGCCCCCCGGTACCTAGCTGACCTCCATCCCTACATCCTACCCCGGAGGCTGCGGCCCTCTGACTCCGGTCTCCTCTCCATCCCCACCACCAACCTGCGCACTGTCTGTCCCAGAGCCTTCTCTGTTGCCACACCCACCCTCTGGAATTCCATCCCTCCAAACATCCACAGTGCTACATCCCTCATTCCCTCTTTTCTTTTTTCTTTTTTGCTATGTTGTTACCTTGTTCCTCTGATCTCCTTCCCCTTAGCTGCTTTTTCCCCTTAGCTGCTTAAAACGACAATGTGTGTTTTAAATGTTTTGTTCTATTAATCAAGTTCTGCCAAGTGTACAGAGCAAATTGAGACCACCAGCATTTTAACATGGCACTCACATCACTAAGCACAGCTTGTGTCTCACCAGACCATCTGAGGCTATAGAGCAGTGAAGGTGAGTGCCGTGTTGAAGCGGACGGTGGTCTCAATTTGCTCTGTACACTTGGCAGAACTTGATTAATAGAACAAAACATTTAAAACATTGTCGTTTTAAGCAGCTAAGGGGAAAAAGCAGCTAAGGGGAAGGAGATCAGAGGAACAAGGTAACAACATAGCAAAAAAGAAAAGGGAATGAGGGATGTAGCACTGTGGATGTTTGGAGGGATGGAATTCCAGAGGGTGGGTGTGGAAACAGAGAACGCTCTGGGACAGACAGTGCGCAGGTTGGTGGTGGGGATGGAGAGGAGACCGGAGTCAGAGGGCCGCAGCCTCCGGGGTAGGATGTATAGGGATGGAGGTCAGCTAGTGAAGGTGAGTGCCGTGTTGAAGCGGACGGTGGTCTCAATTTGCTCTGTACACTCTAGATATTTTTTTTCGTTTTCTTTTTAACCAAAACAAAAAACACATTGTTTCAGTAATGACCTCAGAATACAAAGAAGGGTGTAATGGCTCCTCACAAGGCCCTTTGATGAATCCATTGTTTTTTTTCCTCTTTGAAAGACAATTTTGAAACGTCAGACACAAATCACAGGTTTCAAGGGGCAATCTCTTTCCACGGCCATACCTCATTAGAATTTCATAGGAGGAACACTTGCCTTTTGTATGTTGATTCATAATTATATTAGTGAACCCAATGCCAATTGGTCGGGCAAACAAATGAATGGGCCCCATGCTATAATGTTTTAGTTGAAGGGGACATTTAGTAAAACAAAAGGAAAAGGGAATGGTTTCATTTATTCAGTCTCTTTGAAGTGGACCAGTGTGAAAGTGCTGTTTACAGCCTACATACGAGGTCTTTGACCTCTAATGTCTTTGATCATATAATCAGCAATGAGTCAGTGCTTACAATTATCTGTGACACTGGCAGTGGCACATGAGGCAATACATATATCCATTGTGTGGGTATACATTGGTAAACTATATACGTATAGATTCATATTTATTTATGTATTCCATTCCAAAGAGCCCATTGGTATTACACTTTGTTTACATGTTTTGTTTTGGTCTGATGTGTGGGTTGGGGGTTGATGATATAAGGAGCTGCTATTGTTGCCCACACCTCAGGCTCTGTCAAGAGAGGTCTGGTGAAATCCACAGTATAAGTCCAACCCAAACATAAAAAAAGGAAACCGTGCAATACCAGGGGGGCTCTTTTGCCCTAGAGGTCGCCGTTTGATGACATTGCAGATTCTGCCTTTAAAGACACAATTTCAGATGGCAACTTAAGGGTCTCAGACTTCAGACAGTCAACGATTGCAAAGGATTCACAACCAAATTTAAATGTGACTACTTTATTTTAGTTTTATGTTAATTTATCCAATTACTTTTGGGGGGGGGGGGGTGAATACAAGTGGTTACTACTAACATGTGGTTTAACCGATATTGATGTAAACACCCTCAAATTGAAATGCTGAAAGTCTAACTACTGAGTCTTTGACCTCATAGTCATTGTTCAATTAATACAAACAAATGTTTTGCTGTTACAAGAATTGCACTGCAGAATACTTGGGTCCACTTTTAAGTGATGCTGGTCTTCATGTTACTTGAGAATATTCAAGATCGGCAATCTTACTTCAAATTAGGTGTATGATGATGTAACTTTACTTGAGTCGCCTATAAGTATAGGCTTAGAGGTTTCCTACAGACTACAGTAGACATACAGTATGTGAACCCTTTTGGCAACATGTGTTGATTCATGTCATTCAAATAAGAACATGTTTCTGCTTTGATTTTGGTTGGACATGACGATTTGTAGGCTACCAAAATCCTGAATAATCTTACATTTGACCCTTCCAGGAGGACAGTGTTATGCATTATTTACAAAGTCTTCACTGAAAAAAAAGAAGAAAAATATGACCTTATAGAAGTTAGATGGTAAATGGTAAACGGCTGCTTTTTTATATAGTGCTTTTATCCAAAGCGCTTTACAATTTGTTACTCACATTTTATCCATTCACTCACACATTCACACACCGACGGCTGCAACCATGCAAGGTGCCAACCTGCTCATCGTGAGCAATTAGGGGTTAAGTGTCTTGCTCAAGGACACATCAACTCGCTGCCCGGGAGGCGTGGGAATCGAACCGGGAACCTCCGGATTGCCAGACTGATTGATTGAAAATGTTATTAACAGATTGCAGAATGGGTACAATACAGTGTAGGCTACAGCTAAGGGATGCAGACCAGAGAGACTTTCGTCTTGTTTACATCAGGGTCCCCCATTTTCAATTCATCATAACATATATGGCATACATGACATACAGATAGACAGTACTGTTACATCTAGACATTTATGACATACCAGATCTACAAATATACAGTACTGTTTATGAGTACAACTACAAAAAGAGTCTAAAAAGAGAGTACCGGTATATACATTTGAGGGGGAAGAAACTGTACATTGCAGGAGGGGGGGTGGGGGGGGAAACTGTACATTGGAGTGGGGGGGGGGGACTACATTGGAGGGTGTTGGGTTTGGACATTTACAGGGGCCAGTTTCGAATTGCAGTCTCCCGTAGTTGCTCCTTTAGAGAGGTTTTGAAGGTGGGTAGTGATTCACATTCCTTTACAGCTGTGGGTAGGGCGTTCCACATTGATGTGGCATAATTGCGAAACATGTTTATGTAACGGGGAAGCCCGTGGGTATGTCCACAGTCACGGAAACAGGTGTGTTGACGAGTGACTGTGGCAGTGCGGGCTGGTAAATTAAACTCACTTCCCCATAACAGGGTTAACAGACGCATAGGTACGGTAGTTAGGAGTGAATTCACTTCTTAGTGCAGCGGCCTGTGTCGTCGGACGCGGGAGCCCCCTGTTCGACTCCCCCTCGGGACATTCTCATTTAACATCAAACACAACGCAGACCAGTATGATCCGTCACATTTAGTCCCTTATGAGCCGAATCTGGGTTTAACATGATTTGTGGAGCTCCCTCTGGTGTTGTGGTCGTGGTATTCACTGACCTTTGGGAAGTATTTTGACATGTACATGGGTACCTTAGTGGTGTAGTGTATCTTGTAGACCAGGCCCATTGCAAGTTGCTGTACTCTGTCGTCTACTCTAAGCCAGGGCTATTCAACTGGCGGCCCGCGGGCCAGATCCGGCCCGCGGGATGATTCTGACCGGCCCGCCAAAGATTACATGATAATAAAAAAAAGAATTTTTTTTTTTATATATATATATTTTTTTTTTTACTTTTTTCTTTTCATGTCAACGTTAACACGCACAATTGAGCCAAAAGTCACTAAATTAATGACAGATTTCATTGATAAATTGAGGGAAAACTTTGCAAGTCGATTTGATGAATTTGACATGTCCAGAGAATTGATGCATTTTGTGAGCAACCCATTTCAAGTCAAGTCAAGTCAAGAGTTTTAATTGTCACGGCATACAAGTATACAATGAAATGCGGGTGGTCTTGCCCGCGACGATGTGCAATACAGTGGTACAACATATAATAGAATCCAATAAAAATACAGTGGCACAACATTTGCCAATGTAGCTGCTATTTCCACAAAAGGACAAGAGTTCCTTGCATCACTTCACATTGATGAAGGTCTCCTGCAACTTGAAATAATTGACATGCAAGCATCATCTGCTCTGAAGCAGGCACTTGAGAATGAATCCACCACAACATTTTGGATAAAGTGTATTCATGTCCAGACATTCCCCAAAATAAAAACGCTGGCAATATCTGTGCTAACAATGTTTGGCTCAACATACACCTGTGAATCCAGTTTCTCTCACATGAATGCCATTAAAACAAGCAACGTGCCTCCTTGACAAAATGGCATTTGCATCACTGTTTGCGGGTAGCCCTCACTTCCTATGAACCCTCTTTCTCTGCCATTGCCCAGTCAAAGAAGTGCAATCTCTCTCATTATATGTGTGTATGTAGGCTAGGCCTGTCTGCCCCCCACCCCCCTGATGTTTGAGAGTTAAGAGTGGACAATAAGTGCTAATAAGATGCTGTGATTTGCTGTTGTTGCACAGACATGAAGCACTTTTTCATAAGCTCAGCTGCACTATAAATGTGTTTTTTTGTTCAAGTGTCAATGTTAGAATGTTCAGATGCACATCATGCACTTGTTTGTTTTTTATTTTATTTTTATATTGAAATGTTGAAGAGGAGATGTTGCAGTTGTTGCACAGTCATAAATGAAGCACTTTTTGCAGGAGATGTTGCAGATGTGGCACATAAATGAAGCACTTTTTTTGAAAAGTATACTACTTTTGCAATGTAGTTAAATAAAAGTTGTGAAAATGTGGTTGCGTGTTGTGTCAAGTGTACATATATTCATAGCACGGGGAGGTGCCGTGGTAGTCCGGCCCCTGGCCCCTTGGGTTTCTGACAATGTGGCCCCCTGAACAATTTAGTTGAATAGCCCTGCTCTAAGCCATCCTTGTCAAAGTGGGCAAGAAAAGGCATGAGTCAGTGGAGTGGGATGTTCTGAAGTCGGATTGGAATTCAGATTAGATTTTTTTCCGCAAGGTACTTTTCGACCTGTTCGTATACTATTTTTTCCATGACCGCTGCTCTACCTCCTGAGTCCTGAGCCACTGTAATATGCCCCTGTCGGCTGTCTGTTCAGTAAACTATCATATGTAATTCAATATTAATCAGTAATTTTTGCTATTTAAAACAACCATCACCTTGATTGATCAAGCATCTGTGGCCTGTTTGTTCTCGCCCATCGACTCCAGCGCGTGTCCTCACGTCACCCAGTGACATTGTGCAGTGCGCTCCGCGGTGGCCGCACAGCGCAGCCACCACAGCAGACTATGGAACATGGAAGCGGCAGTCTTTTTTTTATTATTATTATTATTATAATTTTTTAGAGCGTTTGTCTTCAATAACATTGAAAGACAATGGGAGAATTAGGGAAAGCATCTTCCCTGAATTCGTTATTCATAGGCTATCTTAATGTTCGCTTCTTTGCGCGCTATAATGGGGAAGACAACACCGGAACACGCAACTCGATTGTTCAAGGTTTACTTCATTTGTTGGAACAACTAGAACTATAATGTCAGTGATATTGCATTAACCATGGGTACTTATGTTCTGGAGTCCAACTCAAGCGCCAACTTCAGCGCCGCGGACTCTGCGGTTCGTGAACCAGGGGTCGCCTTCCCTGGGTACCTGATGGTGATCCTCTGTGTGCTTATGGTTACTCTGGTTGTCGTTACTGTTGCTGGAAACGCACTTGTTATCATGGCTTTCGTGGTGGACAAGACCCTGAGAAATCAGAGTAACTACTTCTTCCTGAATCTTGCCATATCAGATTTTCTAGTGGGTGAGTTCTATCTGTCTGTCTATCTATCTATCCCCCATAGCCCACAGCATAGGGTCCCTTTCCCTTACGTTTACGCCTCACAGCCCCTTAAAACTACCTTATTGATTAAATAAGAATTAAGGTAAATTAATGAATAAATTAAGTCGAATTGTGCGTGGTAAAATTATCAAATTAAGGGGGGAAAACCCTGAATTGTCCCTTTAAAAAACAACAACAATCCTGCAATTTACAGTAATGAAAACTCCTTGATTTACCCTGACATTGGTGTTCAACCCCAGATTGAAATTAAGATGTTTGAGAGATCTACAATGTTTAAGTACCCTTGGTGTGTGCAGATGAAGGCATTTAAAGTAATCTTAAGGGAGGATTGTTCCCTAGTGAATCCCCCTCTATTCCATGTGTCTCTCTGTGCCATGAGGTGTTATGGTGAAACGTGCCTATTCCACGTGTCTCTCTGTGCCATGAGGTGTTATGGTGAAACGTACCTATTCCACGTGTCTCTGTGCCATGAGGTGTTATGGTGAAACGTGCCTATTCCATGTGTCTCTCTGTGCCATGAGGTGTTATGGTGAAACGTGCCTATTCCACGTGTCTCTCTGTGCCATCACGAGGTGTTATGGTGAAACGTGCCTATTCCACGTGTCTCTGTGCCATGAGGTGTTATGGTGAAACGTGCCTATTCCACGTGTCTCTCTGTGCCATGAGGTGTTATGGTGAAACGCCACATGCTCTTCTTTCTAGGTATTTTATTAAAACACTGCAGAGGTGTTGTGTTCTTCTGCACACACTGTAAACCACCAAGACAAATGAATACACATGATCTCACACTGGTTGTAGGTCTTGAGCAGTTCAATGATATTATTCGATGATATTTTTGTATTACGCCTCTCCAATATTACATCCTGTGGCCAGTAATAGAGAGAGATGGGTGCAGTAATGGAGACTGATATTGCTTGGGGTTCACTTCAGTGTCATTACTTCCACAGCCACAATGTTTACTGTATGACACACTGATAGGGCTGTCTTTCTTAGTCGATTCTAAGAAAGAAAATAATAATAATAATTGATTGCAAATCAATCAGTTTGGTCTTAGTTGACCAATACTTTTCTAGTCGATTAGTATTTTTTTTTATTTTTTATTTAAAAAATGTTTCCCTCTTTTTCTCCTCCTGATTTTTCTGTTTTTCCTCCTATCCCAATTTAGTTGTTATGCCAATTCCCCCCTCCCCTACCTGGTCGTTGCGCGCATGTGCCCCCTACTGGTCGGTCAAGGGAGCCCTGAGGTCTACCACATGCTTCCTCCGACACATGCGGAGACAGCCAGCGGCTCTCTTTTCACCTGGCAGCGAGGACTCTCATTGGTGAAGTGTAACGCGTGGGAGGTCACACTACCTTCACCACTTTCTGTCTTTTGCTGAGCAGGCGCCCAGACCTGACCTGTAGGAGTCGCTGTCCACAACGCCAGATTACCACCCCCGACTTCCCTCCCGCTAACTCAGCCAAACGAGTTAGTATGATGGCCGGCCCAAGCCGGAGGCAATGCCGACACCCGGATTCGAGACCGGAGTCTCTTGCATTGGTGACAAGCACAATCTCCGCTGCGCCACCCAGCCGCTAATTAGTCGTTTTTTTTTTAACCCCATGCTGAATATTTACAGAAAAAATTATAAGCACCTCTTTGGTAAGCATACGATTTATAGAGGTCCCTCTGCTTGATTGTATATCTAGGAAACATAATTTACAGATTTATGGATTTAAATCAATTGATAGAGTAGTCGACAAAGTAGTATGACTATTTAGTTGGCTAAGAATGTCTTTAGTCGAGGACTAATGCTAAAATGTACGGACATACAGTAGAAGGCCTGCTAAACGGATTGAGAATAATGCGTGTCGTTGTCACGCTGTTCTCACGCGTTGCTTGCCACGTCGTCACGGATCACAGGACTGTGTCCTTGTATTAAACCGCCACTAAGTGCTGAATACAGTGTATCTGAATGTATTTGACAGTGAATGAAGTGCCTCTGACTCTGATTCTGTTGCAGGTGCTTTCTGTATCCCTGTGTACATCCCCTACAACCTGACAGGCCGCTGGATGCTGGGCAGGGGGCTGTGCAAGCTGTGGCTGGTTATGGATTACGTGCTCTGCTCCGCGTCAGTCTTTAACATTGTTCTCATTAGTTATGACCGCTTCCTGTCAGTCACCAGAGCAGTAAGTAGGCTGTAGAGTTACTCATAACCACACACATGTGCACACACATGTATACATACACATACACATGATGCACACACCGATACACTCACACAGAGTTGGCACACTTATTGAAGAATACTACTTAATTTCAGCTTTGAAATATACATGTTATTCCTCAAACACTGCTCTTATTGTGAAAATCCACTGCTATCTCCCGTGTGTCTAAAGCAGAGAGAGGGCTCTTTAATTTTCTATCACACAACAATATGCAGCTCTACTAAACATGAAGGACTGTGACAGTAACCCAAGAGGACCTTCATGGAATAATGGTCGTTGGCTCTAAACTACACATTAGTCACATTAGTCATACTCTGCAGGAGAGAAATTGAAGAGAAAGCTGGCTAGAGATGCACTAACAGAGATTTTCGATAATTTGAAACGAGGACCGTGTAGATGTGACCGCGTACAATTATATATACGCAGACAATCGTCTACTAACTGACGGAATGCGGACCACAGATTCAACCATTAACAACACTTGGGGGTCGCCTGGCCTATTTAGGAAATCCCTGAACATGAATTTGAATCAGTTTGTCATCAAACAACATGGATGAGCTAAATGTACAATTACAAAAAGGATCTGGACTTAATTCTGGAATGGATAATAAAAAACAAATTGATTCTGAATGTAGGAAAGACTAAATGTATAATTTTTGGCTCAAACCATGTATTGAGGCATCAGAACCAATTAAAATTATCCATCAAATAATTCCATACAGTAACCTGTATAGAACAGGTTACTGAGGCTATACTTCTAGGAGTCTTACTTGATGAACAGCTAATGTGGCAGAATCACATTGACAAGGTGACTAGTAAAATGGGGAAAGGAATATCCATGATAAGAAGATACTCCTCTTTATTAACGCCACTTACCCTCTTACAGGTTATTCAAACATTGGTGTTATCACACCTTGACTACTGCCCAGCAATCTGGTCAAGTGCAAAAAAAAATATCTAAAAAAACTTCAGATTGTGCAGAATAGAGCAGCTCGTCTTGCACTTGGGTGTTCTATGTCAAGTCAAGTCAAGAGTTTTATGAGAACAGGTGTAGACCAAATGCATAGGGATCTTGCGTGGTTGAAAGTAGAGGACAGATCGACACGCAGCCTACTAACACTATTCAGAAATATAACTGTCTAAACAACCAAGCTGCCTGTACTCAAACATTTTCCTAGAGTACAATAGAGTAGCTTTAGGTTCGGGCGGCTACGTGGCGTAGTGGGCAAGGCGCTCGCCACGAAATCTGGAGACGCTGGGCTCGCCTGTTCGAGCCCAACGCTCCACATTTGCTTTCAGTTTAGCTGGTCGTCCGTACTAATACACATTGGCCGTATTAGGGGGTGGGAAACTGATGGGTGGGGATCGGGCGTTGTGGACAGCGACTCCTACAGGTTGGTTGGTGCGCCTGCGCAGTGGAATCAGGAAGTGTCGGGGGCAGCGTGAGCCTACCACGCGTTACTCCTCACCACTGAGAGATCGAGCTGCGCAGGTGAAAAGATGCGACTGCTGTTACCTCAAGTACCGGAGGGGACTTGTGCTATGTATGACTTAGTCCACATTGCAGCCGGCTTGTGGGAGGCAAGAAACAGCGTTCGTGACAGGGGAGGGTTGAATTGGATGATACGAAATTGGGATGGGAGAAAATATAGAAAATGGGAGAAAAAGTGGATAAAAAAAAAGAGTAGCTTTAAGTTCTATGTCTGTAAGAAATCGCAGATTAGGGTTTTTTTTTTTTTTTTCAGCTGGACCAGAGCTGAGAAGCCACTTTCACAAAGATAGGTAGTGCAAAAAAAAAAAAAATTATATAATCTTTTTTTAAATATAATTGTTTTTCGATTAGTGGACTAATCGAAAAAATAAGACAGATTAGTCGACTACCAAAATAGTCATTAGTTGCAGCCCTAGTGGACACAGTGATTCACCATCTACTGTGAGCGAGTGTCATTGACCATATTGACCAGTGTAGCAGCAGTGCAGATATTCCATACACAGTTCAAGCCAGCTTTCCTCACGCAGCCTCTCCCAGCTTCTTGTCAGTGTCTGTCTGTGTGTCAAAAAGCCCCCCATCCTGTCATGGTTTTTGCCTTATTTCACCTTTCTGTGAGGGACAGCCGTCTATTTTTGCTTTATTTCACCTCTCTGTGAGGGATAGCTGTCAATCCCTGTTCCCTGTGGTTAATTGCCTCATGGATTGGCAGGTGTGTGGGCTTGATTGCACCTGATGCAGTGCAGCTGTGCCTATGGCCATGTGGAGTCTATTTAAGTTTGGAGATCGCAGTGTCAACTGCTTTTTCATTTCCTAGTGTTGGCTGTCCTTTTGGTCACGCTCATTATTATTATCAGAATTGAGCTTTATGGTAGTCACTTATTTTAGGCTACTCACGTGATTATACACATAAACTCCCTTAGTGGAGGTTTATTGTTTCTTTTTCCAATATAAACTCCTTTATTAGGAGGTGTCCTTGTGGCTTATTTACTTTTATACTATACCTCTTTATTGAGAATAGTCCTGTTTTTTGGGACTTGATTTATTTTCTTAATTACTCACTTTGAGATTTCCACCTGTAAAGGTTGTTTTCCGTTAAATTTTTCCCCTCCTAAAATATCTGCGTAAGCGGATAACGGATAACTTTAAGAGTCCCTGTTATCTGCTCATGACCCACACACACACACAGCCCTCACACATCCAGGTCCAGCATTCTACTAAAAATAGAATTAGTCAAACAGATAACACCTGTGCCAATTAACTAACCCTGGCGGGCGGTCAGGTGGCGTAGCGGAGATTGTGCTCGTCACCAATGCAAGAGGCTGCGGTCTCGACTCCCGGAGAGTCAGCATTGCCTTGGCTTGGGCTGATCGCTATACTAACTCGTTTGGCTGAGTTAGGGGGAGGGAAGCCGTGGGTGGGTCCTGGGCGTTGTGGACAGTGACCCCTACAGTTTGGTCGGGGCGCCTGCACAGCGAGGGTAGGATCTGGAGAGAGGTAGTGCGACCTTCCACACGTTACACTCTCCCAGTGAGAATCTGCGCTGCCAGGCTGCTTCATTACTTCAGGCAACCAACTTGCGCCTAGCCACGCCCCCGCGGCAGCGCCAGAGCGCAGCGGCGCGCAGGTTGCCGCACCCAATCCCCCCTGTTTTAACATCGACGGTTAGCTCAACTCGTTCGCCGCCTTGCTGTGGAGCCTGCGGTCCAGTTTGTGACAAGTTCGAATACATTTTTTTTTTTTTTTACGTTTAATTAATTTATCGCCTCTCTATATAAACGTCTTTCTTTCGCCGGTTAAGTTTAGGCATTCTTTCGGAGTTGGTTAAGGTTAGGGTTAAGTTTAGGCATTCTTTCGGAGTTGGTTAAGGTTAGGCAGGGTTCGAATTATCATCTGAGAGCTATGGGGGCCCCCTGATTTTTTTTTTTTTACTATTATTTTTCTGAAATTGTGGCTGTTTTCGAAGTCATATTTAGAGGAATATCTCATTAGAATTTGTCTAATACTAAGTAATAATGACATCACACAACAGTCTAATCATTAGACTATTGTGTGATGTCATTATTCAGTCTCATTCTTAACCATCAATATTTGTTCATTTTCTTACTCACCTCTGATATATAATGCCATATTTACTTATTTGCATTTTGCATCTGATTAAATACAACAATTTAATTTGAAAAATTAGACAAAATGTATGAACTTGAATTAACATGTATTTGTCTCTGCACTTATAAATCAAAAACTAACAAAATAATCGAATGGAAAAAAACAGCAGCATTCATCAGGATACAGTAAGTAACATTATCATCTGATAATAAAATGAACATAAAAGCTGCCCTCTAGTGGCCGGCGATAAACTCTTCATACTTGTATAAATCAAAATAAATAATGTTATAAAAAATGTGCACAGGTAATCAAGCAACTCTGCATCTGTGCCCTTATCAAGTTCAACAAGGTCAAGAAAAACATTGTCCACATCTCCATCCCCAGTGACATCACATCTGACATAAATTATCATGTAAGCTTTTCCATGAATTGTGCTTTCATCCAGTGTTATACTGATACGTGAATCCTGCGATTTGACATGAGAAACAATTTTTTTTTCATCTCTGTGGCAATGTGCTCTATGATCTGTGCACAAGAATGATCGGATTGGTGAGCTGGCCCGACTGTCGCACCGTTCAACTCATTAAGTGTCATAAGGGGGTTCAATTTGGTATAAGGCAACCTTTCTTTAGCGACATTATATGCTGCCCTGAATGAACTGGCTGTCTCCTTGAGCAAAGCAGATGTGATTTCGCTCACTTTTCTTGGAAGCACTTCCTTCTGGGTTTGACATTCTATAGCTTGCTTATGAGCAACGCTATCACTGTGCAAGTATATTTTCTTCCTCAACTTCTTGCTCTGAGAGCTAGTCACAGTCCCATTCATCCACTGCTCTGCCAAATGGGCTCCAGATGATTTATTTAACAATATCTTGGCGTTTTTACATGGAAGGCAGCCAATGCATCCCTCCTTGGCAAATAACCAGCTATATTTATTTTTCCAAAAGATCCACTGACTCGGACCCCAGCATTGTGGTGGTTGAGTAGCAGCGCAGTCCAGGTCTAGTGGTGGAGACTCGGGTCTGGCAGTGGCAAACGGCGCGGTAACAATAACAGGTGCACTGCGCACAGGAGCAGCAGAGCTAACACTAATACTAGCACTAGCAGTGTCAACTTCAGTGACAGTAGCGCTGCTAGCTGCTGCACTAACAGCGTCAGACTTTGGCCTTTTTATAAAACCAAAGCTGTCCAGCTTTGTACAGCCTTGCGGCGGGTTGAGCCTTTTTTTTGGCGGCATGTGGCGTACTGTTTAGTGTTTATGTTTTCAGTTGCAGCCTGCAGGACACAGACGGACCGGCAGCCTTCTGTTTACATCAGCTGCTTCTTCTTCACTAGGTTGGAGTAGCGTTAAACTTATGGGGCGACGCTCATGGGCGACACATAGCGGCTTGGAGGTGAAATGCAGCCTATTCCACAACATTAATTACTCTGTTCTTTTAAAAACTGAAAAGAAAAATATGATCTATTAACAATTTATTTAGGTAGCATAAATAATATTAATTCGTACATAAAAAAGAAAAAAAAATATTATATAATTTGTTTGAGAGACCCCCACAGGGGGTCTTGACTATGGGGGCTCAGACTATAGCTATGGGGGCTGAGCCCCCATTGGTCCCCTCATAATTCGAACACTGAGGTTAGGGTTAAGTTTAGGCATTCTTTCGGAGTTGGTTAAGGTTAGGGTTAAGTTTAGGCATTCTTTGGGAGTTGGTTAAGGTTAGAGTTTGTCGCAGAGCATGGCAATAGAATGCAGCCTATTTCCGCACTGCCGCTCTCTCTCGCTGCCGCCGTCACATGGGCGTCGTGGCCAATCAGAGAAACGCTGAACGCAAGTTGGTTGCCTAAAGTATTGACGCTGCCAGGCTGGCTGCCGGCTGGCTGCACATGCGTTGGAGGAAAGCATGCGACAGTCTCCGGCCTCTCGGACCAACAGTAGGGGGGGTGCGCAACAACCAGGAAGGGGGTTGGGAATTGGCATAACGACTAACAGTGGGATGGGAGAAAAATCGGAAAAACGAGGGGGAAAAAGATAAAAAAAAAATAAAATAAAAAAAAACTAACCCTGGCACTTCCACCCCTCTCTCCCCCGCAGCAGAGCCCAAACCACACCCCACTACCGCACTCCTACATTACAATGCAGACTGTATGTATTTTGCAATATAAACACTGGATCAGCTTGAAACATTTCTTGGCATTGATAAGTGTGCTTATAAAAACATTCATCTGAAGTGATATAAGTTGTCAAAATAATATTGCTCATGGCTGGGGCTCTAGAATACAAATAATGATGTTTCTCACCCCAAAAGCAGCATAGATTTGAAATAATGTAACTATGGGCAGACACCAGGACAAATGAATCCTTCAGACGAAGAACCATATGTAGTTTTCAGAAGAACAAGGTTTCAGGTGATGTATTACATCCACATGCCAGGTGAATTAGGTTGTCTTTACAACTGCAAATACATGGGCTGTGCAACATTTAAAATAATAATAATAAGTTTCAAGTTTGTTTATTAAATATCTCAATAAAATACACATACTTTACGGTGAAATGCTTGGTTCTGTATGAGCCCCTGAGAGTGTGCTTCATACAGTAAAAAAAGTAAGTAAGAAAGTAGTCAAAAGTAAGTAAAGAGGAATATACTGTATAGAATATACAGTACAATATGCACTGTATAATGGAATGTATATGGTTCTTTGTCTAAAAGGCTTCAACTAACGGTGCCATGTGTTGATCATCTTCGAAGCCATTGTCAAGTCTTGTGAAATGGTCATTATATGTAATGTCCTTCATAAATGTAATATCAATAATTTCATCCACTCAGACTCATGGATTATTGCACCAGATGATTCTCAGAAACTGTGCACCACACTTTTTTTTTTTTTTTTTTTCCTTCATTTTTCCGCCGATTTTCTCCCATCCCAATGTTAGTCGTATGCCAATTCCCAGTCCCTTCCTGGTCGCTGCGCACTTACCCCCCACAGTCAGATCATCTGGGAGAGTGGAGGCTACCACGTGCTTCCTCCGACACACGTCCAGCCAATCACCGCTTCTTTTCACCTGGCAGCGCGGATTCTCATTGAGAGGGCGTAGCGTGTGGGAGGACCACACTATCCCCCTCACGTCCAATCCGCGCTTAGCAGGCGCCCCGACCGAACTGTAGGAGTCGCTGTTTACAACGACCCGGACCCACCCCGCCAGCTTCTCCCACCCTCTGATACAGCCAATTGTATCAGTGCAGACGGCCAGCCAAGCTGGTGACAACCCCGGAGCTGTGAGCTGGATTCGAACAGGCAAATCCAGCTCAGCTCCGGGGCTGGTGACAAACTTTTAGTCTCCTCAGAGATTTGAAGAAGCGTGTTTAGTGAAGCAAAACCACCAATTACAGTATGGCCTAATATACGTCAAATAAAGCCCTTTGCAAATGTATTCAAGCTGTGTATTATGTGATTGTTGTGTATAGGCTTGCAGAGGATCCTTAAATACCTTCACCCAAAAAGTATAATCTGTATAACAATTACTTACCCTGATCAGGGGCGTTTTTAGGGTTAGAAAACATTGGGGGCTTCCCCCCCCCCCTTTTTTTTTAACACAGAAATACACAATTTTAGAGTAATTAGAGACGAATACTGAAGAACTAGATTCAAGTTTTTTAAAGTGAGGTCCAGGTCCATGAGAGGGATATGGGCAGTCCCCATAGAAAATTCAAAGTTAACAGGACCAAATCATCAGTTTCTTATTTAACCATTATTTAGCCAGATAAAGCATTGTTCTGTGCCACACTAGCTCACGCTCAGCGTCTCATGCATAATCTCGCTTCAGCGTATGCACACTGAATAAATTTCAAATGTACCTTTAAATGCCAGCATTCATCTGGCCACACCCCCATCCGCCTACCTACATAAGCCGGGATGGGCCACACCCTCATCTCCTTCGCAAATTTCATCACAAGCAACGTGTTGCTATATGCCCACTTGACGTGGAGAAAGTATTGCTCTAAGGAAAGGAAGAATAAGGAGAATACGTTGACATCATATCTTTATTTTCTCTCTCACTATTTTAAAACGAGAAAATACGGCGATATTGTCTTCGTACTGGAGTGTCTGGAAGATGGTGATCATTCCACAAACTCCACCGGTTTCGTATTGGGGGTTCACGCCGCTACATACCTCCCAGCTACAGTCTTCTTTGATGCGGCTGGACGGAGTGAAACCCTCCGGCGGTGCAGGGACTGTAGTGGCGCGCCGCTGTTGTGAGAAGTGGTGCGTTCCAGGTTGGGTGAGTAGTGTTTTTGCTGGCAGGCTCCACTTGTCTGTTAGTGCTATGGGGACTAATTGACAATGTTATGAAAACCGGGCCCAGGCTAGGGTCCTTTGTTCAGTCTCCTAGACGACAGGAGACCTTGGTCTGAAGCCATTTTAGTTAACTAGTGGGCCGCGACCATTAACACTGGTGATCCCTGTGTTTTCTGGACGAGTGGTTTTCCCTCTGTCCCGTGTTAAGCCCCTTCTTTCATATCCAAATGAGAGTATTCCTTCACGAGGGGATATGTGCATGGATGTGCGATAGCGACAGATCCATGTTCAAGTCAGCTACACAGGCCAGTTTGGTATTGTGCTGATTCCGTCGGGTGTTGGTAAAATCACCGTTGTAAAGCAGTGTGGACATCTTGTTTCTCTTTTCTCTAAAAAAGTGAGGAGAGGTTCAGAACGGCGGCCTGTCTGGGTGAGTGTTATGTCATTGTATACATGTTCAGGTGATAGCTGCTTAGCTTACGGTTAGCCAGTCAGCTGTTAGTGCTGCGTTAGCCTGCTGGGATCGCTGCATGGCCTGCTCAGGTTGGGCCTACTGTTAGCCAGTCAGCTGTTAGCTGCGGTGCTAGCATGTCGTGATCACTAGGTAACGTTAGCTTGCTGCTATAGGCCATGGCCTGGCGCGGGGTAGCTTTAGCTTCTCGCGCGCCGCCGTGAGCTCGCTTCTGGTCGCGTGCGCCGTTAGCTCGGCGTCTCGCGAGCAGGGGCAGTAGCGCCCGAACGGTTGGAGCTTGATGCTATTCTGTTGAACGTGCTTTGATTTTAACATGTTTTGCACTCTTGACTACGACGTCATCCTTGACGGGGGATTTTTCGTCGACCCTGCCCTGAGCCAGGACGGCGAGGTTGCGTCAACAAAGAGGACTGTAGTGCGGGTTGGAGCGGCGACGCTGCCCAGTTCGAACAACACAGGAGCGGCTGTGTTCCTACGGTGTCTGTGACTGCACTTCGCTGATCTACGTTCCGGGTAGGACCAGGTTTGACCAGACCTTATAACACGTCTTCTGGTTTTACTTTTCTAAATGTTTTGTGAATGACGATGTTTTCCCAAAACGTGTGTTGCTGCAATGCATTTAGGATACGGCGCGAGTTATGTGTGAACTGTCTTTGTCACTGGCAGTTAGCTTCTCCGTGCAAATCGGCTTGTTACAGATGTGAAAATGATCCGTTTGTTGTGTGAGAAACATCATGTGTGTTTATACAGTATGTACCGTGTACTCACAACTAAGGTAACTAACCTATGAAGCTATGCTTAGTGACAAGTGAGTAAAAGAATGTTCTTTTCTCAACCTGTGATGACAATGAACAGTGTGTTCACATATTAACAGGTTTTCCTGTTTTAACTGGCCGTATTGAGGGTAAAATAAGAGGATTGTGTTTCCCCCCGGTTCCCTGGGGACTTTTTCATCCTCCTATCAGACATGTTGTGCACTATTTGTGTCTTTTGTGTGGTAGGGATGCGATGTAACCCTTAGCTTGATTGCTGAGGTTGTGCTAAAACTGCTGGAGAAACTTTATTTTCCTAAAAGAAAAGATGGTTTGGTCGCTGTCGTGTGTGCTTAGCAAGGCCTGTGGCCGTTACTAATCGAGAAGTATGTATTCTCTCATTGTGAAAAACGGCGTTCCTCTGTTGAGTTTTTGCCATTTTTTGTAGGTGATGATGGGTTGTGTGTGTCATGTGACCTACAACTGGGTTGGACTGGCCACAGAAGCACATGTGTATGTTGGACCGGGGCTCTTAGAGCCCTCTCTATTCTGTGTTTTTTCCTTAGTAAAAATCAGATAGCAGGTTAGCTCATGCGCTGTGTGGAGCTGTCAGACGCTTCATAGAGCTGACTATGACTGTGTCATATTCTCTTTTTGTCATTACATCGTATCATGGGTGTGGGGTCGTAAAGGGGTGAACTGGTAACTTTTCCTCTTCCCCTTGTTTCTGTCGGTCAGGGGTACACCCCCTGTCCTTCAAGGTTCCCGTCACGTGGCACGCCCAATATACCACGGCCTGGTATATTGGGCGTGTGCACCGCAGGAATTCCCCCACCATAGAGTACGTCACCGTGCGCGTCTCTGTTGGTAGGACTTCCGTGTGCTGTTCAGGTCCATGTGATGGATCTGTTTCAGGGGGGTGGTCAGGGCTCCTCCTCACCAAGCGCCTATTCGGGCCTTCTGTGAGTTCGGATTCCTTCTTCCATGTGAGGGAGCCTCCATCAGAGTACAGAGCCTTCCTCCTCAGATTGTCAAAGTGAGTGGACCCTCTAGAAGGTGTCCTGTTCTATTGTATATGTATTCGATTCAATTCGATTGT
Organism: Notolepis coatsorum; assembly: GCF_963971535.1. NCBI lineage: Eukaryota > Metazoa > Chordata > Actinopteri > Aulopiformes > Paralepididae > Notolepis > Notolepis coatsorum. Next base: position 181,750,347 of record NC_140166.1, on the reverse strand, counting down.
TGAGTGTGTATGGGTTCAGTGCCTCTTCCCCGGAGAGCCCTAAAACCAATTTTTTACATGGCTCAAGGTGCAATATATTCTTTTCAATCTGTACAGCTCGCGTGGGAAGTCTCTCTGGGGATCCCCGTCTCCTTCCTATGGGAGGGTGGTGGGATGTAAAAATGTGAAAAAATGTTACCCCTGGCTGTGTAGACTGGGATACATGCTGTTGATGCTTCCTTCTTTTCTATTCACAAAGTGTTGGAGTTAGGGAGTGTCACACCCCTCTTGTCGTTCCCCTGGGCGCCTTGGGGATTCAATGACAGGTCTAAATAGCCTGTTCATTGATGGGGGTGTGTCCCGACGCACGTATAGTGCTAGCTCGCTGTAAACAGGCGACTGACTGGCACGCCTTGGTTGCTTGTGGTTGAAACAGCGTTTTTATAAAGCAACTGAGATGGGGGTTTTTCCTCTTCCGACGACCAATCCCACGACCTGGGTTGGTTTTTCGACGGATTCTCGTTCATGTCTGGGGGATGATGACGGAATGGATCTGAACATATGTAGAGGGGTCTCACGCCCTTGGGGTGGGCCACCAGGCGCGGTTCGCCCGAACATCTGGGTGGCGCCTTCTTTTCATGTTAAGATCGACACGCATATCTGCCCTTCTCCTGGAGTAGGCAGGTCGGCGTGGTTAGGGCACGGGACTGGTTCTGGTCACGCTGGTTCGGATCAGTTGAACCCGTTGTCCGCCGGGGATGCAGATCTGCTGTTCTGGTACCCTGAGGGACTTGGGCTTTTTTCAGGGGGAAAAATGCCAGGTCGGTCCGGGTGTCACAGGGTTAAGCGCTATGGAGACCCTGGTTGGGTACGTTTTTACTCAGCACTGTCGTAATGGCTTACAGCCATGCCATTCTGTACACGCTCGATCTCGTCGGATCTCGGCCGCTACACAGGCAGTGGTGCAGTCGTGGTCACACGCGGTTACACGCCGTGTTACTAGATGATCAGTACGCGCGCACAAAGATGCGCTCTATCCATATTACGACTGCACCACTGTACACAGGTTGGTCCTGGTTAGTACTTGGTTGGGAGACCGCCTGGGAATACCAAGTACGGTGTGCTTAGGGGCTGGTTCTCCATTCTTTTTCGCTCCTCTCTCACGCATGGCGAAGAGGGGCCTGTGGGGGTGGTTTTTGACCTCCTCTGGTGGCCCTGTGCTTCCCGTACCGCCAGGCCCGGTCCGAAGTAATGTTTCGTCGACCCGTAGGCCTGGGTTAACCCTTTTTTGGAAACTGAAACACTTGTACTGCGGTATAGCCGGTGTATACCCGCAGGTGTGTTTGAGTTTTTTCTTGAGGGGTTATAGGAACAACCACCGCATTGGGTAACACCGAGGTGGTTGATTCCCTGGTGTGTTGGAGCAGTGTCAACTCCCGGGTTCACCGTTTGAGGGTGCTCCTGCACGTTCATGACGTCTGCCAATCGTGTCAGCCTTCTCTGCCTCGACCCCTCTGGGTGGGGGTTTTTAAATGGAGGCTTGGTCATGCAACACCGCCAGCTTACGCTCCTTCCGCCGGGGCGGCTGTGTTCAGCTGTCCCCTCTGGCGCCTGTCTCGTCCGCAGTTTCCAGGCTAGGTTTAATAGCCTGTTGCCTGGTTTTTCCCCGGTGCGCTGCCTGCTTCCGTTGGTTAACCTTTTTTGTGTGCTTACGGCCATGCTGACTGCCTGTTGCAGGGTCAGTGTGCCAGGCGGTGTACTATTGGGGGGACGGGGCCCGCTCGGCTGAGGGGCCTTTGTCCGAATACGCTGGCGATGTGGGGGGCGGGGCACTACGTGCCCACCTGGTGGGGTCTTGATGCTGGCATCATGGACTTCTCCGGGCCCCCGTTCCAGGGAGTCCAGTCCTTTTGGTGGGTCTGGGTCTTCCTTCGCGCTCCGCTGCTACGGCCTTGCCACGGGGTTGGGTTTGCCCTTGACCCCGTGATTCTGGGGGCAGTAACGAGGTTGTTCCTCCGTTCGTTCCCGGGTGGCATGCGGGTTGTGCGTGTGTGTAGTCGTGGGGTCAAGCCACGGTCTGCTCACCCTGTGCGTTGAGTTGCTTGAGTGCCTCTTCGCACGGTCGGGTCCGTCGCCCTCCCGTGAAGCCACCAATAGGGGGGGTGCCCTCCATTAGGGTGGGTCGGGGGGGCTCGGCCCTCCCTGGTCTGATGGTTGTGGGGGGCCTCAGCAGGGTACATTTGTCGAGCTTCTAGCTCCCGCTCAGCTCCTATTATGCATGAGACGCTGAGCGTGAGCTAGTGTGGCACAGAACGTTAGGTTATAACTATAACCAAGTTCTGTTAACACTAGTGAACGCTCAGCGTCTAGACGCTGCTGCAGGCCCTTGATTTTTCATTGTGATGAAATTTGTTGGGAAGGAGATGAGTGTGTGGCCCTTCCCGGCTTATGTAGGTAGGCGGATGGGGGTGTGGCCAGATGAATGCTGGCATTTAAAGGTACATTTGAAATGTATTCAGTGTGCATACGCTGAAGCGAGATTATGCATGAGACGCTGAGCGTTCACTAGTGTTAACAGAACTTGGTTATAGTTATAACCTAACGATATGGTCCATGAGGCCCCAACGAGGGTACAAATATACATACACATACATACATACATACATACATACATACCAAATTAAAAACAGTTAAGAATTATACACATAAGCAAATAAACAAACAAACATTATGCACAGCCTATGTACAAAAGAAATAAACAGTTAATCTCTAGTCTTTACAGTTTTCTTCGATTGCATAAACACTCAAATCAAAAGTATTACACAATTATCAAAACCTTACACTCAAGGAGCAAAACATAGGCCCAGATTTGCACCCCTATAAGCACAAAGTCAGCCTCACACTTTTTGCAAAACAATACACAGTGATTTGCAAAACACTAAACACACTTGCATTACATTACATATAGAATGTGAAATTACCACACATATGAGCCAATTGGTTAAACACAGCAATCAGATGCACAAACACACCATTGCTTAATTGTAGATACACCAATCAGGTTTAAGCACTATAAAAATGCAGCAGGTGAGTTCACCTGCCTTCAACCAAAATGGAAGGAGAGTGAAGTACTGTACACAGAGAACGTGAAAATATACAATACATTCACCAAACACTACACAAGACAACCAATGATGCAGACTGATGAAAATATACATTTTCTCTCCATATACCCAAATCAGTCAACATGTCAACATGGGGAATCACAACAAAATAATCTCTTGCCAGACCCAGCTAGGCAAAGAGATAATGTCTAGTATTTTCTGTACTCTATTTAAAAAAATTCTATTTTTGTTTTTGTTTTAGTGTAATTTTAACCTGTACTGGATACAGTATTTTATGTTATTTGCTGAGCTTACTGTGTTATGCATGAAAACAGAAGCAGAAAAGGATGGACGAGTATGTATGTGGCACAAGCTCAGACCTCATGGAGATCAGCTGAGACAGAGACTGTTCTATCCAGTCCTCGACAGAATGCTGCAAGAGCTTGAGAGCAGGTTCTCATGAGTTGGAGAACAACGTATGAGAGGCATACAGGCATGTTATCCAGCCTCAGACCAGTTTCTCTCAGTGGAATTGCTGCAACCCCTCGCCACACATTACAATATCCAACTACTGCCAGAGGAGATCACAGTTGCAAAGTGTTTCCTGGCCAGGACAGGCAGAGATGCAGTCCCTACTATCCAAAATGTCTTTTCCCCCCTGGATGATAATAATAATAATAATAATAATAATAATAATAATAATAATAATAATAATAATAATAATAATAATAATAATAATAATAATAATAATAATAATAATAATAATGCATTTGATTTATAATGCGCCTTTCAAGACACTAAAAAAAAGGTCCACAAATCGGTGAATGAAAAAATTATATAGGATCAAATGAAAACTACTACTTGCTAAAAATCGATGTTTAAAAGTACTAAAAACCAAAGAAAAATACCAAACACTAACAAACATTCAGCACAGACAATGGGGATGATGCCATCAAAAAAAAATTTAAACACTTTTTTTTTTATTATTTTTTTTAGATCCAGGGCTAGGAGAAAAACATCCGGGGCTAAAGCCCCGGAAGCCCAGGGCTAACGACGCCACTGCCTGTGATGCCTTGAATTCATGACGGTGAACGTAGCCAAACTAGATGAGTTTAAGTTAATGGAGATTCACTTTCAATGGTTATCTGGTTATCAACTTTTAACACTTTCAGAGCCCAAGCTTAATCTTGATTTGCCGCTTGAATGCCCACCATCCAATGTTAGCGTTAATAACGCCTAATCTATGTTTTAAATTATGTGTCTAATCTGCCCGTCGGTTATCAATGACTCGTTTTCCAGTCAACATTGTCGAAGCGGATTGTTTTTTTATCGGTTCATTTTCGTTTTATAGCATTTTGAAAATTAAGGAAAATATAAATATTCCATGATAATCGCCCTTTACTGGAATATTCTAGAATACACAAAAACTGTCATTTTTCTGCCTATTTATGAATAGTCTTCAAATAAACGCTAGATTAGCGATAGTATAGTTTCAAGTTTCTTTAATAGTTGTCATACAGAAGTACAGAATACTTTCATACAAAATGCTTCTTACTGTTACGCTCCAGAGACTGTGCTAGACAAGATAGTATCAAACATAGTATACATGTAATTTAGAAGAAGAAAAAGAGGTCACAGTGTTCGGTATAGACATATGTACAATGTTCTGAGTTACCATATAATATACAATACTATGCAGTGTACTAATGTACAGTACTATCTAGTGCAAGCAGAAATGGGATGAGGTACAATTTAGGTACAATTTACAGTAAGGTGTACGAGTTGTAGTGCAATCCTTCATCAATAAATATAAAGTGTGGGGAGTGGGTGCTACAGTGTGTTTGTTTAAAGTGGGTGTGTGCTATAAAGTGTGTGGAGTGGGTGCTACAGTGTGTTTGTTTAAGTGAGTGTGTGCGTGTGGATGTGTGTGCTATGTGCGTTTGGTGGTTGTTGTTGTGTAGTGTTCATTCATTGTTCGTTTAGCAGCCTGATGGCCTGGGGATAGAAGCTTCTTCTGAGTCTTTCTGTGCTCGCCTTGAGACTCCGGTATTGCTTGCCTGACCGCAGCAGTTCAAAGAGGCAGTTGTTCGGGTGACTGGAGTCTTTAATGATTCTCTTAGCCTTGCCCTTGCAACGCTTGTTGTAAATGTTCTGGAGGGTGGGGAGCCCCCCTCCAATTGTGCGTTCGGCTGAACGTGTCACTCTTTGTAGTCTGCTTCGGTCTTGTGCAGTGCTATTCCCAAACCAGGAGGTGATGTTGCCGGTCAAGATGCTCTCTATTGTACATGAGTAGAAGTTCTTAAGGATCTTCTGACTGACTTGGAACTTCCTTAGGCGCCTGAGGAAGTAGAGGCGTTGTCGTGCCTTCTTCACAACACTGTCAATGTGTGTGGTCCATGTCAAGTCCTCGGATATGTAGGCTCCGAGGTACTTAAAGCTGTTGACTCTCTCAACCGGTGCCCCGTCGATGCTGAGGGGGCTGTAGTCCTTGACCCCCGACCTCCTGAAGTCCACAATCATCTCCTTTGTTTTGCTGACGTTCAGGGAGAGGCTGTTTTCCTGGCACCATCCCGCCAGGACCTTGACCTCTTCCAGGTAGGCCCTCTCGTCGTTGGCAGAGATCAGGCCCACCACCACTGTGTCGTCAGCAAATTTGATGATTGTATTGCTACTCCGCTGAGCCACACAGTCGTGTGTGTACAGGGAGTAGAGGAGGGGACTCAGAACACAGCCCTGGGGGGCCCCTATGTTGAGGGTGATGGATGAGGAGGTGCAGTTGCCTGCTCTCACCACCTGGGGTCTGCCAGTCAGGAAGTCCAAGACCCACTGGCAGAGGTCATAGTTCAAGCCCAGGTCCCTGAGCTTGGCTATGAGTATGGAGGGGACTATGGTATTGAATGCCGAGCTGTAGTCGATGAATAGCATTCTCACATAGTTCCCCTGCCTCTTGTCCAGGTGTGATGCTGCTGTGTGCAGCACATGGGCTATGGCGTCCTCCGTGGACCTGTTGGGGCGGTATGCAAATTGCAGGGGGTCCATGTTGATGGGGAGGGAGGAGCAGATGTAGCCCTTTACTAGCTTCTCAAAGCACTTCATGGCTATGGAGGTGAGAGCTACAGGGCGGTAGTCGTTGAGGCAAGCAGGCTTGGATTTTTTGGGTACAGGGATAATAGTGGACTTCTTCAGGCAGGTGGGGATGACAGCCTGTTCTAAGGACAGGTTAAATATGTCAGTGAATACTGGGGCCAGTTGGTCGGCACAGACTTTTAGGACGCGGCCGGGGATGCCGTCCGGACCTGCTGCCTTCCTGATATTCACTTTTTTAAAGGTCCGCCTCACCTCATGCTCTGTTACCCTGAACACTGCGCCTCCATCAGCAGCCGACCCCCCCCCCCCCCCCCATTGCCGTGGCTTGTGAGCTGGTGTTGTTATTACCAGCATCAAACCTCGCATAGAAGGTATTGAGGTCATTTGCTAAGGAGATGTCACTGTTCAGTTTGAGGGAGGCGCCTTTGTAGTCTGTCATCGTTTTGAGCCCCTGCCACATAGCTCTAGAGTCAGCTTGTTCAAACTGGAGTTCAATTTTATCCCTGTAGCGCCGTTTGGCCTCTGACACTGTCCTCCTTACGTTGTATCGCGCCACCTTGTGGTCATTCATGTTGCCTGCCACTAGGCCGTCGTTGTATGCTTTGGTGCGCTCTCTCAGAGCTTCACGGACGGATTTGTCTACCCAGGGTTTTTGATTTGGGTAAACTCTCATTTTGGTAGTGGGGATTGTTTCTTCCACCCTAGTACAAACATAGTCCAGCACTGTTTCCGTGTAGACATTAATGTTATCTGTGTCGCGGAACACATTCCAGTCTGTGCAGTGAAACACAGACCGGAGCGTCTCCTCTGACGTCAAATCCCATTTCTGCACCTCTCGCGAGACTACAGGAGTACTTTTAATTCTCTGTTTGTACTTTGGTGAAAGAAAGATTGACGCGTGATCTGATTTACATGTATATGTGTCGTATGCACGCTATATAGGCGATCTGAAAAATCGATTCTCTGATTTCCTCAAAGCGATCGCCCACACACAGTCACACACCTAGGGCGATCGCTGAGATCTCAGCGAATACAACTCTGATTATCCCAAGACTTGTAAAATAGATTCCTTAACTCAGATCAGATGTTCTCCAAAAAGATCATTCCAATTCCTGATCGCCATTCCAAAAATCGATCGCTTTTATTGATCCAACGCTACATACTGTACATATGTATTCCACGCTGTTCTGAGGCTCCACAATGAATCCGATCGGCTCGGGTTACATGCCTGAGAAGTAAAATGTGGATTCCGGATTTTTCATTGAGTCCATTCCAAAAGGGTGCATTACCATCTGGGAGACGATAGGGGGCGGTTTTTTCACATCTGAGCTCCTACAGGGGCTGCATACCAACGGGAGACTGTTGATGAAATATGAATTCAGATCGCTAATAAAAAAATTAAACGATAATTGTCGTCGTGGGCATTCAGGCATTGGGCTGAAAAAACGTCTTATCACGTTTTGGGCATTGAAAGTGTTAACACTTTCAGTGCCACCAGGTGGCGCCAGACTTAGTGCTGGAATGCCACCATCCACTTTAATGTTAACGTTAATATCGCCTAATCTATGTTTTAAATTATGGCTAATCTATGTTTTAAATTATGGCTATGTGTCTAATCTGCCCGTCGCTTATCAAAGAATCATTTTCCAGTCAGTGCTGATCGCTTCATTTCCGTTTGAGAGCATTTTGAAAAGCACCCGTTTTGAGGTAAAAAAACAGCCCATTCTGGGCCATTCTGTGATAATAGTCTTTTACTGGAATATTCCAGAACGTTGATATTTGTCGGCCTATTTATGAATCGTTTTCAAATAAACGCTAGATGATCAATATTATACGTACACGCACGCCCATTCGAGGCGCGCGCTGATAATAGCTGCTTTCATTTCAAAAGGCATGTGTCTGATAGGGATATATTATTAAAAGATTGTATAATTGGCTGATATGAACATAGATAATGTATGTAAAAGCTAAATAGTATATTATGCTGTATTGTATTATGAATTAATTATGAGTAGGTATTATTGTATTGTGAATTCATAAGGCGTATATATTGTTGTATTATGAATTTGATTAGGGTTTTTATTGTTGTTTTAATTGTCTGTATGACATGTGAATGTTGTGAGTGTATAAGTCTGTAACTGTATTTTACGTGTTATGGACCCCAGGAAGAATAGCCCCAGCACTGCTGTGGCTAATGGGGATCCAAATAAACTTAAACTTAAACCAGTTGATTTCCCCCAAGGGGATCAATAAAGGAATATCTTATCTTAATTCAACTTCATTCTATGCACTACAGATGTCTCCCAAAATAACATGCAAATACACTCAATCAGTAGTTTCTAGGTGTGCTATTCAATAAACATAACAATTAATCGTATTCTGCATACTACTCCAACAACAATAAAGACACAGCATTAACAGTAGTTAGGTCAATTTGTGTCTTATCTCAAACTCTGCCCTGTTTTCTCGATCCTCCAATCGCAACTGTTGCTTCCCCTTTACTCTGTTTGCAATCTCTATTATACGGTGGCTTTTGCAATTAGGCTCTAGTCACTATACGTTAGTGTCTTGTGATTATTTCTCCTTTTACATTTCCTCCCTTTTCCTCAGAGTTATATGGGGGAAGCAAGTTCAGTGGGAAGCAACCTTTGTGATTGGAGTATCAAGAAAAGAGGGGGCAGGGTTTGAAATAGGTCAATTTAACCAATAGAACTTTGAGGGAAGGGAATGGAAAAGGACAAATAATCACAAGACACTAACATGTAGTGACCAAAGTGTGATTGAAAAAAGATGAACTGAGATTAAAAGGGACATTTCACCCCAAAAAACTGTTTTGCACACATTAATTTAGTTTGACAGTTATTGAGAGTAAATTAAGTTTGAATATGGCCACCAGTGTCATTGGGGCCATTGAATGCGTGTGTTAATTACAGCGCCATGAAATTATGAAGAAATAGCAATACCTTGTCCTATAGGGACTGCTACCTTATCATGTCATTGAGCTGTAATAGACCTCTCACATGTTCATGTCATTATGACAGTCATTTTGTAAATATTGTGGGGTTAATGGGAAAATTGCATTTCACCAAAGGATTTTGTTTTGTTAACGTTCCACATTTTAAAAGCCAAATTGCTAATGCTAAACGACCGGATGTTGCAGAGAATGCACTGACCCTGGTGACGTTGATCTGATCTGCAAAGTTAAGTTAGCTTCTTTCTTTTTAAACTGCCACTTAGAATTCAAAATCCCCTGCCTTATCAGAGAGAGAAATATACATCAGAAGGCTTTGTTCACAGGACCACAGCTGCATGAACCACAGACGAAGCTAGGAGCCACCTATTAATAGTCCATTAATTTTCCTATAGCTTCAGGAGACTCGGGAACAGCCATAAACCATGTGAGAGGTCTACAACATATATGGATTTATGTCCCTGATGACATCACACCACAGCACATTGGCCACGGTTGTCATTTAACGATAATCACTTGCTAATTGATTACAATATCACCCGTTTGTGACCAAGATGTCTGTGATTTACTAGTTGTGATTGTGATTGAATATTATCATTAGCAATACTATATACACCTCAGTGGTTTAAGGTAAGGACTTTAATCAGAATAGTGTGATTCAGTCAGTAAGAATTTAATAAAAGAAAATATTTATAACTACCGTAATTCCTCTAATAGTGACCGGTATTCAAATACAAGCCGGGTCTCTATTAATGGCCGGGTGCGCTCTTGAGCTAAGCAATTATAAGCCGACCTCCTAATACAAGCCGGGTTACTAATATACTGAGCTAGTTACTTGATTTCACTTTGAAAACGTTGAAATGACCAGTGACCACATGTAATTGCACTGTTTACTATTTCATACAGTACTTGGTTTCAATAAATGAACCCAGTACATTTTACTGGGTTCAAACTGACACAAAATGTTGATTTATTCATTATGATCAGTTTGAAAATTAGAAATATAGGCCTCTCTTATACATGCCTCCTCCTAATAAAAGCCTGGTACCCGCTACAGTTTAAGCAAATACAAGCCCGGGTCACTATTAGAGGAATTACGGTATATATATTGTTTTTATTTAACATGGATGTTTTGTGTTCTCTCCTAAAAGCTTAATATATTTAATTTGGTTATTAGGCACTGTACATCACCAATCATACTTAGATTATACTTTTCACACAGGTAAAATACAGAGCACGGAGAAGCATGACTCGTCCGGCTGTGAGCAAGATGGTGGCTGTGTGGGTGTTAGCCTTCCTCCTCTACGGCCCCGCCATCCTCTTCTGGGAGGTTGTTGTCGGTCAAAGTATCGTCCCGGCTGACGAGTGTTTCGCCGAGTTCTACGTCACCTGGTACTTCCTCCTGAGTGCTTCCACCTTTGAATTCTTCTCCCCCTTTGTGTCAGTGGCCTTCTTCAACTTAAGCATCTACCTGAACATCCACAGGAGGAACAAGAGCAGGGCTGTCCACACAGAGGAGTACACCAAGAAGACACAGAGAGACAGGGGAGGTTCCCGGGACGGGAGCACCTTGTCCGTATTTTTCGTCAAGACTCGAAAGGTGTCATCCAGCAGCGAACCCACTACTATTTCTGCAGCTATAGAGGATGATGAGATGCTATCACCCTCTTCCAGTGGTGAACCTAATAGCCACACATTCATGCAGAAAAAGAACATATCTCCTTGCAGGAGAAGCTCTGGTGGGCCTTTTCAGTCCAAGGACACCTGCAGTGCACCTAGCTGTAGAACGCAAGGATCACATCTTTCCCGTGACAAAAAGATTGCCAAATCTCTGGCCATCATCGTGTGCATTTTCGGAACATGCTGGGCTCCTTACACCCTGCTGATGATTATCCGCGCCGCCTGCAGCGGTAAGTGTGTGGAGGAGTTCTGGTACGAGATTACCTTCTGGCTCCTGTGGTTGAACTCTGGCATTAACCCTTTCCTGTATCCCCTGTGCCACAGTAGCTTTCGAAGGGCTTTCTCCAAGATTCTATGTCCCAAAAGACAATCGGTCCACATCGAGATCCAGTCCTGCTAGAGGAGCTAATTTTCACAACCTCACATCGAGATCCAGTCCTGCTAGAGGAGCTAATTTTCACAGACTGTCCTGCTAGAGGAGCTCATTTGAACTTTTTTTTTTTACCCTTTCACTACCACTCTACAGAAGGATAACCCTTTCACTGCCACACGACAAAGGGTTAATAAACACAATGGCTAGTAAAACAGTGTAAATATCCATCTACTATACAGTATGTCATCAGAAGTTCATGGAAGTCTTCAAAATAGAGTGAAGTTCAAATGTATTTGAAGTTTGCATATTTTGACATATGTGTCGTGACAAAGAAAATGCACATAAATGCAAATTATGATTCTCTTAATTGTATTATGAGAGCACATTTAAGAAACACAAGGGGTAAACAATGGCCTTTAAAGCAGGATTTGAAGTTGGACCTGGTTGCAGCTTCCCTAACTGTAGCAGGCGGCCCTTTTACTAACCTCTCCAGACATGCATAATGTCATGTGTGTGTGTGTGTGTGTGTGTCTAGGAGGGTTATACAGAAAGACATTCCAATTGCCTTGTGTAAATTGTCCAGTAAAGTAATAAGCATCTTTACCTTCAGGTTGTTGATTGGAGTGTGGGTCTGTGGGTTAAGGCTTTACAACAGGCTGTCACCCATGGGTCCTTCAAATAACCACTAGAGTACTTTGTATCTGAACTGTGAATGTGTGGCAGTGTAATGGACAAAGGTCCAAAGAGCAAAATAAAAAGGAGGCTATATGGTATGTGTGTCAGCGATCATGTTACTGTTTAACAACCAGTTTATTATTATTAGAGCCGGGGGTTTAAGGACTGTGGTATTTGTTTGGATATGAGCTATTGTTCTGGGTGGGTTTAGAGTGATTTGCATACATATTATAAACCACCACAATCTACTAATAAAGTCTCACAGGAAAACTTCACTCAGATGTGAAGGTTAAAGCTATTACCAACACAAACTTATTATTATTAACTCAAGAAACGTTTCTAAGTTTAAAGTGCTTTGAGAAAGACTTCAGAAGGATAATCGGAAGGAGTAAGAGCTACTTTTGATATGTCAGGAACAAAGAGAAGAAAGCGAGACAGACTTGTTCTCAAGAATGTTCTGAGCTTTTTTTATCTGATATCAAGGACAATTCACATGTCATAACAGGAAAGGCATTGTTGAACTCAAGGGCGCTTTTGACTCTTGTACATATTTTCTACGCAGGCATAAAAATAGAAAGTCTGTCCAGCATCCTTTGGGATGGCTGAACACGAGGAAATGACAGTGTTACTTTGCCTGTGGCAAAAAAAAAAAATCCTTCCTGGAGCAACCAAGCAGACGAATCAAGCGGACAAGCATATCATGAAGCTGCTGTTATCAACGGGAAAGCAGAATGTACACATTAAATACAGTCTAGGGAGGGTTTTATATGACCAATTCAGGGGTTAAGATGAAGAGTTCAGAGTGAGATCTGTATATTATGATCTTTCATTGAATTATTTGCAGATTTTATGCAACAATTGCTTTATCCACACAAAGTCTGCTGTATACAGTGAAATAAATAATCTTCTCATCTTCTGCATGGATGAACACCAGGAAATGGCTTTACTTTGCCTGTGGGAATTAATTTGGGACACAAGGTTTTAAGTGATTTGTTTTCCCCTCACTATTGTTTATGTGGAGTTGTGGCTCAAGGGAGTTGTAACCTCTGCCAAGAAGATCACAGTACATTTCCACCCAGTTGTAAGTCTTTCTGTCTGTCTCTTTGTGAACAAGTTTCTCTCAAAAGGTTACGGCTGGATTATTATCCCAAACGGAAGATGCCTATTGATTTTGGTAACACCCTGACCTTTCCTCTGGCACTATCAACAGGCCAAACTGAATAGTTATGGCCAGATTGCCTTATACAGACCTGGGCATTGTATGGCCCGCGGGCCGGATACGGCCCGCGGGATGATTCTGACCGGCCCGCGAAAGATTACATGATAATTTTTTTTTTTTTTTTACTTTTTTCTTTTCATGTCAACGTTCACACGCACAATATACGCTTACCTAGGATTTGACTTGATTCAACAACAAAGCAGTCGGGGCAAGCCGAAAACGGTCGAAAGTGTGGTTATTTGAAGTTTGGATATTTTCTTTCACAACTGAGGTAGGTAGATAACATTTTTATAGACTAAAGTACAGAAAAAAGGTACCGTTGGGTACCGGTATCGATTCACAGGTACCGGTACCGTATCGGTTCAAATGTGAACGGTACCCATCCCTACTGAACACACAACTGCAGGGCAAGGGCATTTTTGCTCATGAAATGCATAGCCATGTGAAAGCCTTCATGACAAAGTTGCAATTAATTTCAAGGCAACTAGGCAGCAACAATCTCGAACACATGAAAACCCTGAAAGAAGTCAAACCATCAGCTGATCACCGGCACAGGTACTCATCCATGTTGGGAGCACTGCATGATGAATTTTCAAGGCGTTTTCAAGATTTCAAAAAGGTTGAGGATGAAATGCAGCTGGTTTCCTCTCCCTTTACCTGCAGTGTTGATAGTTGTTCAGCTTGAACTCATTGACCTGCAGTCTGATTCACTACTGAAAGAGCACTTTAAGTCAGCATCACTGCTAGAGTTCTACTCTGCTCTCAAGGAGGAGAACTTTCCAAACATGAGGAGACATGCTCGGAAGATGTTGGTTCTCTTTGGATCCACCTACATATGTGAACAGACACTCAGTCATGATGTTTACCAAGTCCAGGTACAGATCCTCTCTCACTGATGAACATCTGGCAGCTGTGCTTCGCATCTCCACCTCAGACATGCAACCTGACTTTGATGGACTTGTTAAAGCTCAACAGAGACTGGATTTCTCACACTGAATGAAAAAAAAAAGAACTGAAGAACACTAAAATGTGGAAATATAACAAGTGAAATGGGACACTTGATATTTTTTTTTCTTTTTTTGCACAATTCTGAAAACATTAAATGTTTATTATAGGCATGTAAAGTAAAAAAAAAAGGCTACAAAACTGGGACACTTTTCTTTACACAGTTCAGTGACATGTCTTGTTTATTTTTGCTATAAGATGATGTGATGTCTTTAGAAAGCTAAGAAAATCCTTGTTTCAATAGTATATGAAACTCAAACTGCCCTTTGTTATTAATGTTTCACATTTTGTTTATCATTTTGGAAATAAATTCTATTTGAATAAATGATATTTTTGAAAGCTAACCTCACCTTTTAATTGCCAAATAATAACATACACTCTTACCAGGGGTCAAAACAATGCCATTTACTGCTTTTTATATAGAAATAAAATGTATATTATGCATAATTGAGTTTGGAATTTTGGCCCGGCCCTCCAACATATTTTCAGTTGCTCATTCGGCCCCCTGGGAAAAATAATTGCCCACCCCTGCCTTACAATGTTCTGTGAACATTTATTACCCCCCTAACGGAAGACAACTATTGATTTTGGTGACCCCATGACCTTTCCTCTGGTGCCATCAGGTCCGAACTTTACATTGTCAAGTGAACGTATCTCCTGACCCGTTTCCTTCTTACATGCTGTTCACCAGATTCTCACGAAAAACAATGTCATATCTAGGGACCAACACCTAATGTGTTACTCATGTAGTTACTTGACAAGCCAAAGCATATGACTGCCAGATTAAATAGTAATTTAGCTTGTTGAGAAAATGTTCAAACTCATTAAATTAGTTTATGTTCCAATAAAATAAATTTGTATTGGAACAAGTGAAATTCTCTCACCCCATCAGCAGACTTTTTCACTCGTTTTAAAGAAATACGATTTTCAAGACTCAATACGAGATTAAATTACTTTACTGTACATGTGGGCTCTAAAGGTAGAATCTGTAATGTTGCGACCTCTAGGAAAAAGATGACAACATGGTACTGCACTTTGTTTAGAGTTTTTGTGTTTCAGGCTCTGGCAAGAGAGGTCTGGAGAAATTCACAGTATAATAAGTTACTAAACTTTCACCCGATTCTCACGAAAAACGGTGTTATATCTAGGGACTAACACCTTCAAATGTGTTACAGTACATACAGTATGTAGTGGTAAGCACATGGTAAACAGGAAGCGATGCGTTACTTGTGAACGCCCTGTCTGATTGGCACCAAACTTCCCAAATATGTTTGTCCTAATATAGTGAGGAGGCCTGTGAAGTATCATGTAATTGGACTCATGGTGGGGCTATTCACACAAAACTAAAAGCATGAACTCAACAGCTTGTCTGATCATGATGACGTTTTAAATGTCTTGTCTCTTTGTGATATCCTAATCCTAATAAGTGTCAGTATGTATTATTTAGAAAGTTGATACGCCATGGCTTTTCTGTCTTCTACACATCGGCGTATTTAGACCACCATCAGTAGGGCACGTGCCCTACTGATGATCATCTGTGCCCCACTGATAATTTTTTTTTTTTTTTTTTTAACAAATGTTTTTTATTTTCCCTTTTTTAACATGATCAAATAATAATATTTTTTACTTCGCTTTGAAATATTATAGTGAAATATTTTGCACTGCATTTATCTTGTTGAAATCCTCCAACAGGCTCTTTTTTGTAAGTTGACTGGTTTGCACACCAATAATACAGTGCAATAATAGAATAGTAGAATAGATAGTAAAATTATGCAATAGAATGGCCAGAGTAAAATAGTGCTACAGTACAATCAACAGCGGGGAGTATTAGAAGGCTATGGTGAAGAGGTACGTTTTTAGCTTATTTCTGAAAATATTAAGAGATCTAGCTTCCCTAATGTCCATAGGTAGTGTGTTCCATAACTTGGTGCATATAGTTAGCAAAGGCTGCATCCCTGATTTTCTTTAGACTGTGGCTTGGAACCTTCAATAGACCAGTAGTAGATGATCGCAATGTTTATACTTTGTATATAAGGAGGAGGACCTTGAAATCAATTCTAAATGTTACCAGAAGCCAGTGTAGGTTACTTACTTGTAACTTCGGGTTTGATCCAAGGAGTAAGTTGCCCCATATTGCTCTGTAACATTTCTCTTTTTGTTATAGGACCGACTAGTAGGATTTCAGTTTTGCCCTCATTTAATTTTAGGAAGTTGTTCGTCATCCATTTGTTTATTGCTAAGAGACAGGCGGAAATGGAGTTCATAGCTGTGTGATCATTTGGTTCAGCGGAGATGTACAATTGTGTGTCATCTGCGTAACTATGGAAACATACATTGTGCTTTCTAATGTCTCCTCAATGTTCAATGTTCAATGCAAGTAAAGCACTTTAAACTTTAAGTATGACTAAATGCTTTCTTGACTATATATATAGTAACTGTTCCAAAATGCATAGATTTCTATGCATTTCAGGAGTTTGGGGGGCTGGCTCCCCAAACTAATTAAATAACATAACCCTAACCTAACCCTAAAACCGAAATAAAGTTAAAAAAAAAATAGTTACAAAATCCACCCATTTTCGCCCACAAACCGGCCAATTTTTTTTTTTTTGGTGCCCTTCTGTGCCCTACTGAAGTGCTGGGTCTAGATACGCCCCAATACAATATTGAGTGTGTGAAAGTCAAGTGGGGAGATTATTAAGCCTTGGTGGAGGTCTGTCTGCCCTCTACTGAGTATGCATTCTTCTAGTTCAGCAATGTGTTTCATCTGTCATTTGTGGGGAAGTTATTGGCCACCACTGGAGTGGTACAGTCACTCTAGGTAGGGGCTTAATTGTAAGTATTTTAAGCTTATATCCAGTATTTTAAGCTTATATACAGTCTTAAAATGTTATTTCCTTGAAATTACGTTAAACAAGTGAATATCTTGAAATGAAGCAGGTCACTCTTTTATTTTTATTTTTAAGATAATAGTTCTCATCAAATCCTCAAACTCATATTTTGTATTGGAACAAGTTCAATTATCTCACCTCAACAGACTTTTTCACTTGTTTTAAAGAAATAAGATTTGAAGACTCAATTCAAGATTAAATTACTTGTAATTGGAGATTGTTTTTGCAGTGTACATAAAAGGTAGAATCTGTAATGTTGTCAAACAACAACCTCTCTCAAGGACCAGTCCAGCCAAATGCTTGAATATGGCTGAAAGAAAATTCAAGGGGTGGGAATCACCAGAGGCCCCACGATACTATATTCACGATACTAGTCACAATATTGTAATATATTACGATATGTTGCGATTTATTACCTTTTTTTCAACTGCAAATTATGTCCCCAACGGAAAACTTTGTTAATGCTCACTCTCAGGGGCGTAGCTGGGGGGGTAGCTTAGGATGATTCCAAGGGCCCAGCACTGGGGGGGGGGCCCCAAAAAAATTTTTTTTTTTTTTTACTAGACATCACTCAGGTGTATTATTGATGCTCTCATTGATACTATGTTTGTTTCTGAAGTGTATGTGTGTGTGTGTGTGTGTGTGTGTGAGATATATATAGAGAGAGGGGGGGGCTTTGGTAGACTATTGCATTGGTCCATTCATTGAAGATGAACGCGATGCGACATCCTTTACTAGGCTCACCCACCAACAGTGCAGGTGCTGAACTGCTGATCCGAATGTATAGGTAAAAACCATATTATGCGTTTATCAATAAAAAAAAAATCCGCTCGCGCGCGCTCGCATTCACTGGGGGCCTACAAATACATTCTTTCATGGGGCCCAGAATCTGGAGCTACACCCCTGTCACTCTTACCAACATCAATGTTCTGGTGTGCCTACTAGGAAACACTAATCCGTTGCTCCTATTTTTTACTCACATACTTCTCCACTGCAGCAGATTTTAATGTTTTATTTGAAATTATTTAGGTTTATGGGTGTCTAGACTAGAGAACCCACGAGCAGAACACAGGCACAGGAGAATGAGGTGGTTTAGGATATTTTATTAAGCAGGGGATAACAGGGGGGCAGGGGGTCGATTATGAAGGGCAAGGAGAGGTGGAGAGACAGACAGACGACATGGGTAGGTGAGGTCCAGTGGCTGCAGGCTGGTGGGTCCGTATGTGAAGTGCAGGCAGGTGAGGAGTGGTCCTGGACATCAGAGGAATTAATACAAGGCAGGTCACCAGAACACAAAGAAAATAAGAAGATATAGTTCTAGAGATCTTTAGAAGAGTCCTACTACCACGTGAGGCGTAAACAACACTCAGACGAGGAGTGGATGGAGAACAGACTTCTTATCCAGGATCGGTGATGGGTTGATAGCAGGCAGGTGTGTAGACAGGCACAGGTGGGTGGGATGATGATGAGGCAGGGACAGGAAAATGACCACATATGGTAACAGGAACCTCTCAACAGACAGGAGAGTACCATGCTCTAGCTGTGGCTGTAACAGGACCCCCCCCCCCCCCCTTCTACAGGCGCCACCTGGCGACCCTCCAGGCTTGCCAGGGTTGCCATGGTGGAAATCCCGGATGAGAGTGAGGTCCAGGATCAGCTGACGAGACACCCAGCTGTGCTCCTCCGGCCCGTGCTCCTCCGGCCCGTACCCCTCCCAGTCCACAAGATACTGGAAGCCGCGGCGGCGCACATCCAGCAGCCGATGGACGCTGTAGACGGGGTGGTCATCTATGATGCTGGGCGGGGGAGGAACTGAAGCTGGGGGGATAGGGGGCTAGTGGCCACAGGTTTTAACTGAGAGACATGAAAAGAGGGGCGACTTCTCATATGGGCAGGCAGCTTGAGTCTGACAACTGAAGGGTTGATTATGCTTTGTATTTCATATGGACCAATACAACAGGGTGAGAGTTTCCTGGAGGAAGTTCTAAGAGGGAGATCCCTCAACGAGAGCCAAACTTTCTGACCTGGTTGGTAGTTGGGGGCAGAGGTCCAGAGGCTGCAGGCTGGTGGGGTCCATAGGTGAAGTGCAGGCAGGTGAGGAGTGGTCCTGGACATCAGATGGATTAACAGAGATGAATACAAGACAGGTCACCAGAACACTAAAAAAAACAAGAAGATATAGTTCTAGAGATCTTTAGAAGAGTCCTACTACCACGTGAGGCGTAAACAACACTCGGACAAGGAGTGGATGAAGAACAGGCTTCTTATCCAGGATCGGTGATGGGTTGATAGCAGGCAGGTGTGTAGACAGGCACAGGTGGGTATGATGATGATGAGGCGGGGATAGGAAAAGGACCATATATGGTCACACAAACCTGCTGACAGACGGGGGGGATAGGGGGGGTTTCCCCCCCTTGTGGATTTTTTTTGTCAAATCAGTTGTGCAATAGTCACGTTTGGTGAGTTGTTTCTATACAATTCACTTATATGACATTTAGGTATGACACAGGACTACACAAGCATTTTTAGTATACAAATGTGTCAACAGACTAAAGCAGGGAACCACAATATTTTGGATACAAATTATGCAGAATGTAATATCATAACTGTCTATTATTTTTCTTGCAATTGAGCCAATTTTCATTAGGTACGGTTCTGAGGTGTGTGTTCAACAGAATGCAGTAACAAAAACACGTTCACAAAATGTATGGGTTACTGAATGCTGAACTGCACTGTTATAATCACTAAGCCATTGTAAGACCTTACCTGTGTCATCTATGGATCTATATCTACATCTATATCTATGCTTGCACCTCATGGTACCAAAGCACCTCAAAGGCGCTAAAAACTAAATTACAAACATCACAAAACAAACTGGTCAGACTACTGCTTGACCTGACTCCTAGAACCCACCTCACCCCTGCCCTTTGACAACCGAGGATGGCTTAGAGTAGACAACAGAGTACAGCAACTTGCAATGGGCCTGGTCTACAAGATACACTACACGACTAAGGTACCCATGTACAGTACATGTCAAAATACAGTGAATACCACGACCAGAACACCAGAGGGAGCTCCACAAATCATGTTAAACCCAGATTTGGCTCAAACAAGGGACTAAACACGCTCAGCAATTATGCCACATCAATGTGGAACGCCCTACCCACAGCTGTAAAGGAATGTGAATCACTACCCACTTTTAAAACCACTCTCAAGGAGCACCTACGGGAGACTGCAATTCGAAACTGGCCCCTGTAAATGTCCTAACCCAACTCCCTCCAATGTACAGTAAATGTCCTAACCCAATAATACACAAGACCCTCTTCTTGGGACCAAGTAAGGTTTCGTCGATAATCCAATGTACAGTTACCCCCCCCCCCCCACCCACCCAACCACCTCCTATGTACATATATATATTTTTTTTATAGTTAACCAATGAGGTCAACAGGCTACTACCGACAATCCATGTCTGTAATAATAATAATAAAACGAGTAAAAAAAAGAAATGTAATTACAAAAAAAATAAAAAATAAATTTGTATCTACTTTTTCTCCCCATTTTTCCGTTTTTCTCCCATCGCCAATTTCGTATTGTCCAATTCTACCCTCCCCTGTCTCGAACGTTGTTAGGCCATGCCTCCCACAAGCCGGCTGCAATGTGGACGAAGCCTTGCATCACATGCCCCCTCCGGTACACGAGGAGGCAGCGTCGCATCTTTTCACCTGCACAGCGCGATCTCTCAGCGGCGAGGGTCTGCGTGGGAGGGTCACGCCGCCCCCATTGCTTCCTGATTCTGCTGCTCAGGCGCACCAACCGACCTGTAGGAGTCACTGTCCACAACGTCCGATCCCCACCCACCAGCTTCCCACCCCTAACACTGCCAATTGTGTTAGTATGAACGACCAGCCAAGCTGGTAGCAATGCCGGGGTTAATTTTAGGGGGGCTTCAGCCCCCCTAAAAAGGGTCTAGAACCGCCACTGCGCTCTGCATCTTCTGGCCGTCTCAGACCCACTCCTATCCGAGCTCCGGGAGGGTCATCAAGGAGAACCTGCCTTTTCTCAGTCCTTGCCCCATAATGGTGGAATGAACTACCCACCCCAGTTAGGACAGCCGAAACCCGTCCAATCTTTCGCCGTCAACTAAAGACGCACTTCTTCAACCATTATCTGAAAAAAATTAAAAAAATTAAATAAAATAAATATCTAACCCTAACTAACCTTACTGTCATGCACTTGTCCTAATAAACTAACCTACACTGTAGCACTCAACACTTTGATGAACATTGTTACTCAGCTGATAGAGTTGTGCCCTTCCTGATGACTTGTCATACAGAACCTGTAAGTCGCTTTGGATAAAAGCGTCAGCTAAATGACTAAATGTAAATGTAATGTATTCCCCGCATAACTACTACAGTCAGCACTGGAGGCCTTTTGATGTTTTCTCTGTGTGTCTGACGCACTCTTTAGGTACAGAATGTTGCAAAGCATTACAACCTCCATATTAAGAACCAAACTATTTATTCTTCCCCCTATTGCCCTTTTATTCACAGCATCATGTCTTGCTATCAGACAATATATTGACTCTGAGGTAGAGAAGAAGTCACAGGAGGCGGAATAGGTCAGTGGTAAAGTCACAGGAGGAGGAATAGGTCAGTGGTAAAGTCACAGGAGGAGGAATAGGTCAGTGGTAAAGTCACAGGAGGCGGAATAGGTCAGTGGTAAAGTCACAGGAGGAGGAATAGGTCAGTGGTAAAGTCACAGGAGGAGGAATAGGTCAGTGGTAAAGTCACAGGAGTTAAAACATTGGTTTACAGTTCCATTACCAAACAACTCTTTAACTTTGCTTTAAAAAAATGTTTAACTGAAGGCTACATTAACCTTCTTGTTCTTCTCATGGTCTGTTGTAGCAGGGAAGGGGGTCAACCAGAGTACACTGTGACTGCAGTACCCTACAGTACAATCCATGAATTATATGTGGTAATGTATACATTTGAGTTAATCCCCCATCTCACATACTGTAGACTACGGTGACTGCAACGTGATCCATAATCCAACCCAACTCGGTCACTCAACTCAAGTCATCCCACCTGGACTATTGTTGTATTGCTGAGTATCCATACAATTGTATGAGTTATGAATATTTGCTTGTCTTTGAATAAAATACCTTAATGCAGAGCTTGGTGAAATTTCATAGTCTTAAGGATCTTTATCAATGTTGTAATAAGTAAGATTTTCTCCTGTGTGAATTTGCATGTTTGAGAGTTGCTCACCGAAAAGACCACACACCAAAATCACCAATTAAATGATTTATTACATATAACGTTAAACTAAATAACTAAACAGAAACCAAAGTACATGTGGGTGAATGAATGAATGGATGAATGAAAACTTTATTTAATAGATTGCAGAATGGGTACAATACAGTACAGCTCAATACACACAATTGTTAAGGGGATGCAGACCAGAGAAAGACTTTCGTCTTGTTTACATCAGGGTCCCCCATTTTGTGGGGGTGGGGGAAACTGTACAAGCAAAACTGTACATTGGAATATCGACGAAACCATACTTGGTTCCAAGAGGAGGGTCTTGTGTATTCTTGGGTTAGGTCATTTACTGTACATTGGAGGGGGTTGGGTTAGGACATTTACAGGGGCCAGTTTCGAATTGCAGTATCCCGTAGGTGTTCTTTGAGAGTGGTTTTGAAAGTGGGTAGTGATTCACATTGCTTTACAGCTGTGGGTAGGGTGTTCCACATTGATGTGGCATAATAGCGAAACGTGTTTAGTCCCTTGTTTGAGCCGAATCTGGGTTTAACATGATTTGTGGAGCTCCCTCTGTTTGTAATCTTGTTTTTAGTGCCTTTGAGGTACTTTGGTACCATGAGGTGCAAGCATAGTCGTAGTACCCTTGAATTAGTGCTCCTGCCAGAGTCTTCAGGGTATTCTTGTTTACCAGAGAGGAGATCCGGTACAAGAATCTAGTTCGTTGGTTGACTTTTTTGATTACATTGGATGCCATTTTGTCACAGGAAAGATTTGCCTCTAGGATGGAACCTAGGTATGTAATTTCGTCTTTCCTTGTGACAATATTGTCACCCACTGTAACTGAGAAGCCGTCAGTCTTGCTGAGTTTGTTATTTGATCCGAAGAGAATGGACTCCGTTTTACCCAGGTGTAATGATAGTTTGTTATCAGCGAGCCAGGTGCAGATTCTGCAGAGTTCTGAGCTGAGGATTTTTTCAACCTGTAACTTGTTCTTGTCAGAGACCAACAGGGCTGAGTCGTCCGCGAACAAGAACAAGTTGCAGTCACAAGCTGACGACATGTCATTTGCATAAATTAGGAACAGTAGCGGTCCTAGTATGCTTCCTTGTGGAACACCACCTGAAGTTGTCTGCGTTGTGTTTATCTCTTTCTTATCGTACTGACTGATTCCCTCTATCCTACCCCGTGGATGCGAATTCGACACTGGCAACGTGATCTACTTCCTTAGATCGTGATGTTTATTTTCATAAACATAGCCTTGTACAAGATGTAAACCATTCTGAAATGTCCTTGAACAGTCTTTGGAGAAAAACTAAATTCATTATTCTACCGTCTCTTCTGCTTTTAGTCCAATGGTGGTTGAGGCCTCGTCGTTAGCCTAGTAGGCACCTGTAGGGGCACAGAATCTTTTTTAGAGGCACTTTTTTTTTTTTAATAACAATTTTACCATTATAGTGCAAAAAAATTATGTTCCTCCTGCCTCATTACTGTGGTCCTTTTATTTAACATTTAAGTTCTTTTGTTTTCAGGTTTGTATCTTTTATAATGAACCAACTGAAGTATTACCAAAGCTGCAAACATTTCTTCTTTCATTGATAACAGTGTATTAACAGTGTTCATTAGGGATGGGTTAGGATAGTTAGGATTTTGTCGATACTACTACTCTTATCGATTCGATACTGCTTAACGGTTCGGTACTTTTTCGATACTCTTATCCGTTCTTTTTGATTAATGGCTGCTTTTTTATATATAGCGCTTTTATCCAAAGCGCTTTACAATTTGTTACTCACATTTTACCCATTCACTCACACATTCACACACCGACGGCGGAGGCAACCATGCAAGGTGCCAACCTGCTCATCGGGAGCAATTAGGGGTTAAGTGTCTTGCTCAAGGACACATCGACACGCTGCCCAGGAGGAGCGGGAATCGAACTGGGAACCTCCGGATTGCCAGACGACTGCTCTACCTCCTGAGCCACTGTCGCCCCTATTATGATTATTTTGCAAGCATTTATTTTCTTTATTAAGAACATAATCGACATTGCTTTATTATTCTTTTATACAACTATTACTGCACATGGCTACTTTTTGATCAATTAATACAAGCAGTCAGATAAATTAACTATTTTGGGACTTTCTATTTTATTTAGAAAGTTCTTAAATCAGAATGTCCCACCCAATAGCAGCTGTTAAAAACGGTTCAATACTCCATTTTATTAGTAGAGATACTTTTAGAACAATAGCCTGATATATAGCCTGATATATTTTCCATGAGTTGAGTGGATGCATGACCAGAGCAGTGTGTGTGTGTGTGTGAGAGCGCACGCTTTGCATAGTGGGCGTGTCAACAGTGTCAGCTGAACTCACACCAAACAAGGCATAGGGAAATAGTCAGACATCCCAGAATTATTTCATAAAGTTTCTGAATGGATATTTGGATTAAACCAAGTTGTATGCAGTGATGACTGGTCTTTCCCCGCGGAACACAAGTTACTTAACGTTACACACGTCACGCTATGCATGCTTAGCTTGCTAACGATAGCAGTGCAACTCAATGTTACACACGTCACGCTATGCATGCTTAGCTTGCTAACGTTAAGATAGGAGATAGCAGTGTAACTTAATGTTACACAGGTCGCGCTATGCATGCTTTTTTCGAACATTTCGTTCTCTCCGCTATGATGAGCTCTGCTCTGCTTCAGCACGGACAGCACCTTTCAAGTACCCGTATGTGCATGTGTGAGTGTCAGTCGCGCGAGTGTGTAAGTAACAGCCCCGCTCCTCGGGCAGACGGAGAGAGACCGAGGGAGGAGAGATATAGAAAACGGCAAACAAGATTAGTTCGCAACGTTTAAATTCCTCGAAAAAAAAAAGGAGTGAAATACGAATGAAAGGGTTGAAATCAGTATTAGCAAGGGTGCCCCCAAATATTTTTTTCTACTAGCACAGGCTATTTTTAGGGGCAATATGCTATGCCCTCGTAGCACTGTACAGCCCTGCTAGAGGGTGAGGAGGGCTCGTTTCAAAGTCTCTGTCAACACGTCTGCGCCTCGTGCCCTAGTCTAATTTGTCTTCTGAAGAACTCACGTCTTTCCCCTAGCAACGGGGGCCCCGCCTTGGGTTTTAAGCGACCTTGGGTTCTATGAAAGGTGCTATAGAAATTTGATCTATTATTATTATTATTATTTTCCTCGTTACTAAGTGACACGATACCATGGCAACGGCACTTTTGACCCAAATCACTATAGCAACGGTGATGTTGATATTACCGGCACCACTTACCCAAAACAAAACGCTCTGCTGTGGTGGTAATGACCTCGGCACCTGATAAAGGCCCTGATCTGCACAGTCGGCCCCCCCCATCTCCAGGTCTCTGCCTGCTGCTCTGAAACACACACTCTCTCTCTGTTGTCCTCCTCCTCTGAGCTCTAGGAGTAGATGCTATCATCTACAGATATTTACATTATATACACATTGGAAAACAAGGCCATTCTATCAACTGTATAGCACAAAAGACTGACAGACAGAGATAAATAGAAGATCCTTCCCCCTAACCAACTACGTAGCTCATAAACTAACTAGCTCACTCATCCCTAGTCTTCATGTTGTCTTTGCGGCAGGTCATTTAAACACTAAGCCCAGTGGCCTGGTTAAGCCCCTAGCAAGCAGATAGCCCACCTAGACAGCCATGGAGGTGTCCCTGAGACAAAATAATACTCACAAAACCAACATGTTAACATAACAAATCAATGGGTCCTGATGATGTTGCTGATGCCTAACGGGGAAGTAAGTTGAACCATACCCTGACCATCTCTTAATGTACAACACCAGGTAGAAGGCACTCACCAGCCCTTAGAGTAATGCAGCCACTGGTGTAGGTTTATCACCACTGCAATCCAAAAGCTCTTTCCCTCAGAAAGAAACATTTATCAGAATGAAATCTCAACTGTGTGTGGACCTCCCACCAAAAGGTTAGCACTTAACACAATTACCAACTACAGTGATTAGCTACAGGTAATGATAAAGTAACACAATTGAAACCAAACAAATGCTAACCCCAAAACACAAATCAAAATGTCAAACAATTCTAGGAAATGATAACCTAAATGGACAATCCCCCATTTGTTACAATCTGGCTCTGGACCACACACCAAAATCTAAAGTAAATAACTAAACAGAAACCAAAGTACATTGTGGGATGTGTGAGATTAGCAGTAAAGCATGTGTGAGAATGAAGTGTAGGGTGTTGTAGAGCGGTGAGTCCAAAAACCAAAGGAAACGCCTCCAGCAGGGAGAGAGTCAAGAAGCCAGAGGTCAGAGAGAGAACATAGCAGCCATGAGACTGCCTCTTATACACCTGGGCCACCCAGCCATGAGACTGCCTCTTATACACCTGGGCCACCCAGCCATGAGACTGCCTCTTATACACCTGGGCCACCCAGCCATGAGACTGCCTCTTATACACCTGGGCCACCCAGCCATGAGACTGCCTCTTATACACCTGGGCCACCCAGCCATGACTGGGCCACCTAGCCACATTACACTTTGGACTCTTGCCTTTTTGGAATAACTTTTTTTTAGTGTGGTACCTTCAAGTAATACCATCATGCCATGTTCTATGTCATATCACAGTCCAACTTTGTGTACTAAAATATTGGCACTCAATAACAGTACTGCATTCTTCCATCCCTTCATATTCAATGTTTTATGGTCCTTAGAGTAGAATAAATAGGAGTTATGAAGTTTCACTTAAGAGGGAAAGATGTTTTATTTTATTTCCTTTTTGAAAGGCAAAGAGGGCTTCATTATGGCTCCCATGTACATATTTGTCAATATGCGGGATATAGACTAATCAAGTTATCTAGAGATATAATCTTTGACACAATGAAGAATATTTACAAAAACTTCTTAGAGAAGAAATTAAAAAGTTAGTTTTTGTCATGAAAGGCAAATACATTTTTGGAAATAATAGCTTTGTCAAAATATGTACAAAAGGTATTGAATACTGCATTAAAATATATATATATATAAAATACAAACAGAAAAAAATCAATGTAGGTGTCACAAATCTATAACAATTCTCACCAATACAACTTCTTACCGCTGATGGTAAGTCACAAAGCACTGCTGCTTGCTGTTTAAACAGAGGAACAACTTTCCATCGTCGCACTTGGAGCATTTCCACCTAGACACTCCCTTGGAGCACAGGTTGCATCTCCCACGCTGTTTTCCACAAATGGGCCAGTGTCCGACACCATCGTAACGAACGTCTGCAGCGGGCTGTTGAACCTTGTGTGTCCTCTTTAAGGGAGTGGGAGAAACCGGTGGCTGGGCAGCTCTGACTGAGACTTTGTTGACTGATTTGAGACTGGCTGCCACCGACAGACGAAACCTTTTCAGTGACATAGCTTTTACCTTGAGGAAGTCACTGTCTTGTCTGTACATCAGCCACGAGTTGGCAATACACAGGTCAAGGATGTATCCAAAGAGAGGATAGTACCACGTGCGTGACTTCATCTGTGTCTTGTAAAGGTTAACTGCAGTTTGTGACAGACGGACGCCGCCCTTTGCTTGATTACAGGCCAAGATGGCCAACGGACAGGGGACTACATCAACCCTCTTCTTCTTATCCTCTATACAAGACCAGCTGACAGACCCCAATGGTTCCACTCCATACGAGTTGCTCAACACCGAAACACTCTTGTTGTCAGTCCATTTGACGGCGATCACTTCGTCCTGGGAGACATAGCTGTATTCTCCAAAGCCCTGCTTTCCCTTTTCACCTACAACGTCTCTCACTGGACCCAGACACCTCACACCCAGTTCCTTCTCTAGGGACTTGATCAGGTTGACATTGATCAGGTAGTTGTCGCAAAACACAACAGTGGTTTCCGGCCGCGGTATGGTTGTGCAGAGCGTGGTGACGGCGCTGTCGCCAAACAAACTATCCTGTTCACCGTCGGAGTGTCCACCATCTCCGTGGGAAAGCAGCAGGTCATGGACAATGCCCGAGGAGCTACTACGAAAGAACAGCTTGAATCCCATCTTCCCTTGTTCTCTGAAGTTCTGACCACGACCCCCTGTTCTCACGCCCCCGGAGCCCATCGGGACCGCCGCTATGTTCTGTCTGTTGTCCGGTGGTACGAGGAGACACTGCTGCCGCAGCATATTGAACAGAGGGCGGATCTTGTAGAAGCGGTCGCAGCTCAGATTACTATGCGTGTTGTCACTGAAATGTAGATACCGGCGGATCGAGTGGAACCTTTTTGCAGACATGATGTCAGCCACTGGCGGAAACCGCGACGTGGGATTCCAGTAGTCTTCGAAGGAGGGAAAGTCAAACACACCCATATGGAGTAGCATAGACAAGAAGATCTCAATCTCTCCAAAGGATGCATTAATAGAAGATCCAGTCTGTTGATAGGAATATAGGTTGGTCTGTTCGGCAATGTGTGCAATCATTTCATCGGTAAAAAACATATTGAAATATTGATAGGGCGACTTCAAACATTTTGGTGCAGAAAACACTGGACTTGGGGGTTGAAAGGGCTTTATGTCGATCTTCTTCCAAGATTCGAATATGCTTGAAGATGTATTAAAGTGTTCTTCTTGCGCATGCATGGAAACTCTCACAATATTCTTCAGGCCTTTTCGCCTCCTTTTCTTGAGGGATTCCGTTGTTGCAGTTAAAGTATCATCATTTTGTTGCTCATGTAGAAAATCATCCTCCAGGTCCTCTGCTACTGAAGCAATGCTTAGGTTGTCATCATCCGAGTTACTCCCATCTTCCATATCGGATTCTTGGAAGTCAAATGGTACAACAGTTATACCGCCTTTACACCTCTTTTCAGGAACACCGGTATCCAGGAGCTGTGAGAAGGAAAAGACATATAATAACATATTCAGTCAATCAGCTTCTTTCAGCTTTTGAACAACCCCATCTGTAAATGTTTGGCTAGCTCGCCTGTAATTCCACTTGCTGCGTGTGGGTGACATAGTATCGAGAAAGGGATATATTTGCCTTCATGTCTCATGGCCAGTACAGAGAGACTCAGAAGGAGCTTCTATCCCCAGGGCCCAGGAGTTCAAAACTTGTAATCCCTATCTGATTGGATCAGATTTGTATTCATTGATTTCAACTCATTATGAATTGAAAATGGGAGACCCTGATGTAAACAAGACGAAAGTCTTTCTCTGGTCTGCATCCCCTTAACAATTGTGTGTATTGAGCTGTACTGTACCCATTCTGCAATCTGTTAATTAAACATTTCAATCAATCAATCAATAGGGATTCAATGTTTTGAACTCCTGGGCCCAGGCCATCAGGATGCTCAATGACAATGACACTATTTAACAACCCATCATCTACACTCACAGCACACACATCAACACGCACACACTCACTTTAAATAAACACTCACCATAACACCCACTCTACTCACTTTAAACACTTTATATTTATAAACAAAGAGATTTGCACTACAATTCATACCTCATTGCACCTTAACCTAAGTTGTACCTGATCCCATTGCTGCATTGTACCTCACTGTTACTCTTTTTTTACTCTGTATTGTATGTATTTTTTATTGATTGACTGAACACTTTTTGTTTACGTACTCTTGACTTTTTCTATTTTATACTTTTTATCTATTTTATCTAGCATACTCTCAGGAGCTCATAAAGAAAAAAGCATTTCATGGAAAAGTATTCTGTGTTTTACTATGACAACTATTAAAGAAACTTGAAATTTGAACTCATATGACCATCGATTTTGAATGAGAAATGCCAAGCCACTTTGTTCCTTTTCTTCATAAATGATCTTTGTTACAAGGAGAATGAGCTAGCTAAGCAGTTGTATCCATATAGATGTATCATGTATTTGGTATATTGTTTTTGTATTATGTATTGTTCCTCTCGACGCCTGCGCTCTATGATCTTTCGAGATTAAATAAAGATTGAATGAACATCTTTGAAACACAGTTCAGCAACTGGAAAAGGAACTACAACGTGTGAAAGTGGGGAGCAACTCACCTGCGCTGCTTCATAGACAACTTCACCGTCTTCTATGTCTGAAGACTCCAAGGATCTGTCTGACTCTGACGCCGCATCGTCCTCGCTGACGGACAGATACGTCTCTTCACACATCTCGCTGTGCTTCGCGGCAAATGTTTCAACATCTTCACACAGTCTGAGTGAGGAATCCTCCATCTCTGTTTCCATCTGGCCTGGTGACGATAGGGTCTGAAAAAAGGGAACAGTTGTAAGAAACAGAGTGGTTGTAGATTAAAAGAACCATGCAAAACTAGGCTTATGAGCATACAGCTATGTACTGTAGAGTAGGAATCACATTTTTCTTTTAATCTAATAAAACTTTTTTGAGTGTGTGAAAACTAAATTCTACAATACCCTACACTTACACAACATAATGTGTAAGTGAGACACTATATAATGAGGAGATAGTGCACTCCGGAAGTTTTGAACGAGAACACTAAAGACGGCAGCAACAACGAAACTACTTGCTACAAAAACAAATAATTAAATGTGATGTTATTTTATGAGTCAAATTATAATCTGCTGCATTTTGAGGTGAAATGTGAGTTTTAAATATGTTTAAAATTAATAACGATCTCTGCAGTGAGTGGTTGCCATGGTAACCAGTACTGGATGGCGCATGTGTAGATGGGGTCAGATCTTGTTAGTCTTGTTAGTTGCCATTATCAAGATGGCAGCGGAGTGAGCAGTGAGCAGTGCTGCCACCATTCCATTACTATGAAAAGCTCAGTGAACTTTGTGAGACTGACCACATTGCGTGGTGCATTTTAGTCCGAATGCATTGCCATTTTTCATTGTTTCCTGTGCAAGAACCAATGACTGAACAAACTATGTACAAGTGTAAGTAAATAAACAACATTGTGGTAATTGTAATAATCCTAGACAAAAAAACAACTCTGACTTATTAAATGGTAAAATGGTAAATGATGCATTTGTATAGCGCTTTTATCCAAAGCGCTTTACAATTTTGTTCCTCACATTCACCCATTCACTCACACATTCACACACCCAACCTGCTCATCGGGAGCCATTAGGAATTAAGTGTCTTGCTCAAGGACACTTCGACACGCTGCCCAGGAGGAGCAGGAATCTAACCGGTAACCTTACCAGACGACCACTCTACCTCCTGAGCCACTGTTGCTCTGTGTAATTACACTCGGTGTAATTACTTCACCGTTACCCCCACTAGAGCTTTAGATTTCCCCGTGTGCATAGCGGCAAGTGCATTCCATTTCAATCCCCGCTCCCCCTCGTACCCTGCCCCTCTGCCCTACAAATGGCCACATGCGTGACGTGCGGTGCTACATATTTACCAAGGACTGAGGAAGAGTCAGGGAGGACATGGCAAACGAAGAATGAAACGTTGCCTTCTCAGGCATGCTCTCTGTTCCACTAACCTGCTCAGTGATTCCATGTGTGTTGGAGATGGTAAAGAAGGAGGAGACGTCATGCTCCTCTTTCATGGTCTCTTCTTTTATTGTAACCTGCTGTATTTCTGCAAACGATACGGCTGCTTGTTGACAGTGTTGTATCTGAATTTCTTCTGTCTCCACTTTTACTTGAAATTCCCCAATCAGTGACTGATCCTCCTAGAAGGAACCAAGGTTCATGGGGTTTAAGTTTGAAAAGATAATCAGTGTGAATAAGAGAGCAGGGTTTACATCAATCTGCTGCTAAATCATTACCAGCTGAGGGATAAACAAGACGGGGGAAAAAAGAAGAAAATTAACTATATTTGCTAATTTCTTAGAGGTAACGTAAAGAAATGGAGCTCTAACTAGTATCCATTTTGAAGTCAACCTGATCAAGCTGCTTTGACTCAACCCACCTCTTCACATCGTCTAGCGGAGTCCGGCAGCTTCTTGTGGGAGACTAACTCATCATCTGTGAACATGGAAAATACCAAACACAACAAATGTTAGATGGGACAAAAGTGTATGTGTGTGTGGGGGGGGGGGTATTGCAGGAATTAAATAAACGTATTACATGGCGTTTTAACATTCGCCGAAATGCTTGATTGTGATTGGTCAATAGCCCCGACAGCAGTGAATTATGTAAGGTCATTGTCGCAAAATAATTGACCGACACAGAGTTTAAAATACCGAGCCGCCTCGGCGAGGTGTTTTAAACGTCAGTGTTGTGAAGGATCAGATTAAACCGAATATATATATTTATTTATGGATATATATTTAATAGTATTTGTATATCGTTTGATATCCCTTGTATATTCCTTGTACATATACACTGAATATCCCTTTAGTCTACTAACAGCCCATAATAGTTTCATTCTCTCATTGGACAAGAACTTGGCGCCAGCAGCCAAGCCCCTTGGTTCAAGTTCAATCGTGCCGACGAACATGTCGTTACTAGCCCGGTTCCGCGTAGGAATACGTCTGGCGAAATACGAATGGTACTATTTGTTCACAGCGCATATATATATGGCGCAAGTAAAGTAGAACTTCCTCTTTTAGTCCCTTAGCCCTTAGTTCTTTACCCTCCAACCTAGTGGCAAGACGTTAAGCCTCACCCACGATACACGTGTGGTGCAGTATGGTCAACTTGGCCTCAGAATGGCATTGAGACATCGTGTGGATTAATAGTTGAATTGTCATAGTTTGGCACTATACCGTCGAGTGGGACGTATTTCTATTAAGTTAATAATAGTCTATTATGTATGGTGCATCGTTCGGTTAGAGTTATAAAGTGAGCAGTACCCCCATCGTTTTCCTCGCGTTATCTAGAGTCTTAACCAGGCTGGGCAGACCACGTGTGGTGCTTTCATCCGAGGAGTTCTGGGCTAGGACGAGTGGACCTGCACATTGGATTACCTTACCCGGACGACAACGAGCCCTACACGGCTTGGATTATCTACTTGCTTTGGGTGCTTTGATTATGCCATGGATAACAGCCAACACTGGTAAGTGTTGGAACTACCCCCGAGAGGAGTCCAGGTGAGACGGCGCTCTACCCCGAGTGAGGTCGCCTCACGTCTCTTTGTTGTGGACCGGCAGCTACCGTCTACAAGAGGGCCCAACTGTATTCATCTGTGGACCAAGGTTCTGTGGGCACCGTGTTCAGCACTCTGAATTCTCCCAAGAAATCGTTGGCCAGATGGGATATCGCCGGCGGCTCTCCTAACCCCCCCCCCCCTACTGACTTACAACCAGCGGGACCCCCTTTAGTGTATCCAGCTATAATCATTTAAGTACCATCGCTATAGTTCCCTAAAGAACCAGGTTGTATACTTGCTTCCTGCGTAACCAGAGATTGGACATTCAATGTTGATTTGCCTACGAATACTCATTTGCCTTACAAGTGCATTCAAATCATAAATGTCATTAAGTGAACGTTGTATATACCCTTTGCTATATATTAAATATTCGATTTATACATTTGTGTGGACTTGGTTTCATGGTGGGAAAGTGTTCATCATATCTATATCATGTACTGTGTGGCCA
Source organism: Notolepis coatsorum (assembly GCF_963971535.1). Lineage (NCBI taxonomy): Eukaryota > Metazoa > Chordata > Actinopteri > Aulopiformes > Paralepididae > Notolepis > Notolepis coatsorum. The sequence goes on along the minus strand of NC_140166.1, from coordinate 181,716,590 downwards.
GTAGTTAAAGTACATAAAGCGGTAGTGGTTTAATGATACCATACTTATCAATACAGTCAGGGAATTGTACCCCTCAGTTACAGTCAGTGAAGGTCAATTATTTTGCGACAATGATCGAGTATAGCTATACATTATCCCGCTTATTACATGGCTAACTTACTAACAATATACCTAATTCATTTTACATCGACTCGCAACACTGGTTCTGGCTGCGTTCTGGCTCCGCTCGTCGCTCCGCCCCCTGTCATCGCCGGCAGCAGAACACCGGCAGTGTCTAATTGCACTGAAACAGTGTGTGTCAGTGGGCTTGATTGCGAACAGCTGCGCACAGCGGTCATTATTGTCCCACAGCGGTCATTATTGTCTGATAACTGACCTCTGACGCGCGCTATTGACCAATCACAAGCAAGCATTTCTGCGAATGTGAAAACGCCATGTGATAAGTAAGGGATAATGTATAGCTACGAGGTCATTGTCGCAAAATAATTTACCGACACGGAGTTTAAAATACAGAGCCGCTAGACACACCTGCCGGGCTGCCGGCGATAATAATAATCACTTTATTTGGGCTGACAGAGCCACAGAACAACTGCGTCTGCATGATCTCGTCTTGTCGATTTTGTAAAATGAATTAGGTATATTGTTAGTAAGTTAGCCATGTAATAAGCGGGATAATGTATAGCTATGTTTAAAACGTTTCTTATAGTAATTATAGTGGGAACATCACTATAATTAAATTAATTTGAATATGTTATTTCCATGGCCTAAGACCATTCAATCAATATGTGTGACATGCATGAGATACTCTCCAGAGAAGAAAGAGACAATTATTTTTCTTTTTTTATATCCAAATGAGCTTTATTCTATTCTCTAGTAGTGTTCTCAGTTCTGAAACAGAACATGAACTGAACAGACTGCTGCTCTCGTGTCATCTAGATTAGAACATTATTTCCCAATTCATCGTCTAGTCGCCTTATTCGCTTCGCCGCCATATTGGTCAAGTTTGATACAATATGAGTGTCCGTTGACTTCGATGTTAAAACGTAGCTATAAAAATGCCACTTCAATAACCAAAGTAGTCAAAACAACAGAATAACACTATGGAACAGCTTCAGACTTTATACTTGATGACATCACAGGTTTGAGATTTAGCACTATAGTTTTTGGATTTGGGAGAGAGTTGCTCATTTTCACCAATATTTTTTACTGTATTAGACCAGAGGAAATAATGTGTTTAAGACACTCTAGAACATAAGGACAGCCGGTTGATGTGTGTACTGTACAAACATATATTCAACGTCATGTTCTCATCGAGGACATGCATGGCCTTCTTTTGTAACAGTGTATGTCCTCCTCCCTGGAGTCAATACAAAGAAGGTTATCTAAATCATTTAATTTGGCAACCCAATGTAATATATTACCTATATGGAATCTTTCAAACATTCTGGTGAGAACCTTGGGGTCATTTTGCTGCATGTATCTGTTCAGTCACAGCCTCAACGTCCTTGAAAAAGAGATACTCGCAGGCTATCTACCGCACTCTAGATGGGTGTAACTAAATAATAATGTGGAAATCCATTTTTCATCCATGATTGTGTGGACAATGAACATTTATTTTCATTTGATTTCCCCATGTAGTAATTTGGTTTGCACTTTGCACATGCAAGTATTCTGGAATGACGTGTAACTGTAGTGCTTGGTTAGTTAACCTGCTAGTAACTAACAAACTAAACATTTTTGCTTTAATAAAGGCTTTGACTACACAGACTACATTTGATCCATTACAGACTTTAATAAGGCACATAATGGTAATCACTGAATTGTTTATGTTTCTCTTTTTTTTTGTTATGTACATACATTCAGAAAAATGTGAGATGCTTGTTTTTCCCAGCTCCTCAACCATAGCAGTAAACATAGGCTATAGAAACTATACAATGCAAAGTATATGTTTTTTACTAGGCAAAAAAACTTGGATAAATAAAAAAATATATATAGGCTATATATATTCTACAGTGTAAGTAGCAGCAGTGTGTGTGCATAATAAGTGCACTTGTGTGGTGTGCAAGTCACTTAACACTTTGGATGCCAACGACGCTATAAGTCGTTAGTTCATGCCGCCAGTTGAGTGCCGCCAACGACATATAGCGTTTGTTTGTCGTATTTTTTTTATTGCAGATTATTATTTGAATTCATATTTCATCAATCGAACCTCACGCTAGTGTTGCAGAGTCTCTCTGAGCTCAATTGGGAAGATACCGCCCCCTACCGTCTCTCCCTGTGTAACTGCACTCCATTAGTTTAGACTGATGAAGGGGGGGGGGGGGGGGGGGGGGGGCAGTTTCCTCATTTTACTTTTCCATCAAGCCAACTGAAGAGACCAAGTGATCGACGGCCCTCAGAAATGCGTGGATTATGTATTTCCAGCACCCAACGCTGAATCAATAAACTCGATCGATATTTGGAATGGCTATCAGGAATTGGAATAATCTTTTTGGATAACATCTGATCTGAGGTAAGGAATCTATTTTACCAGTCTTGGGGTAATCAGAGCTTTTTTCACAGATATATCAACGTGTCCCATATGTGTGTGTGCGCGCTGATCAGGAAATGAGAGAATCGATATTTCAGCCCGCTTCTATAGCGTGCATACGTACACATATACTATCGATAATCTAGCGTTTATTTGAAAACGATTCATAAATAGGCCAAAAAATTACAACGTTTGTGTATGCCAGAATATTCCAGTAAATGCCGTTTATCACGGAATCTATACTGTATATTTTCCTGAAAAATGAGGGCTTTTCAAAATGCTATAAAACGGAAATCAACCGATTAAAAAACAATCCGTTTCGACAATGTTGACTGCAAACAAGTCATTGATAAGCGACGGGCAGATTAGACACATAGCCATAATTTAAGACAGAGATTATGCGTTCACAACGCTATCATTGAAGTGGGTGCTGGCATTTAACAGGGTTTTACCATGTTCACCAGTGGTAATCAAAGTGTTAAGGTGCTTTTGTGTGTATGATCATGTGATAATTCAGAGTCTCAGTCGTAAAACTTCATTCGGCCTACATAGCAAAATCCAAGTGATACAGCGGTAAGCCCTACTTTAGCCAATCAAAAGGATTTGATAAGACAAACAGTCATTGGGCTAATTGGGTTGTTTTTATGGTTGCCCCGTATTTATGCATTAGACTAGTCGATTAATTGGTCAGATTGGTCTTAGTCAACCAAGATTTTTTTTTTCTTCTGTTAGGTTATGAGCACATCTCTGGTAAACACTAGATTTAAAGAGGTCCTTCTGCATAATTGCATGTGTGGAACACAATTTTACTGATTTGTCTAACACAATTTTACTGAATTAATCAACAAAGTCCAGTGACTCTTCGTGGACCAAGCACATCACTAGTCGAGGACGACGGCACTGGTTGTTTAACTTTTTACCTTCGATTTTCCTTTTGGCTCCTTTCTTTTTTCGCTCATGTTGCTGGCATCCTTCCTGGCCAGCAATGGTGACAGATTGATGACCCATAATCACAGAGGGTATCCAGTCAGGGTTTGTTACATCATATAATGTTGAAGGAGCTCCTGAAAAATGCAACAGATCACAGTTTCCCACCGTTTCATAGTGGCAGGTTTAAGCCTGGAAAGCTGATATACATTTGTAGGTCAGTAAACAACAGGAAGGAGGACTGTGTATGAGCAACACATGAAGGACATCTGATTGGTTATTGTCTTGATGCAGGGAACTGATGTTTCTGGCCAATCAGATGGGTTTGGCCAGCCAAGTGGTGCTCCTGGGTCGCATAGGAAAACGACTGCAACTCTACCATCACGTTCCTCGTCAAAAAGTACACACAATGTGCAAAACTACCAGCAGATCAGAGGCTGGGAAATATTTTGTATGATTTAAAGAAATATTCTTTCTTCAGCTTAAAGCTGCTGGTGTCTGTGGAAAACCTTTTGTTGCATGTTGGGCTTGAAAGGTGATTCAGAGCTTGCTCAATTTCAGCTGGACAGGTAAACTCTCTTGCTCATTTTCTCAGAAGTTTCCTACTAGCATGTAGCTTTAACCCTTTCACTGCCAAGGCGGCCGGGTAGCGCAGCGGACTAAGCGTCTGTCTACCATCGCAGAGACTATCGAATCCGGCTGTCAACGGTCCCTCCGGCTTGGGCGGTCGTCATACTGACACAATTGGGCCTAACAAAAATAATGGTTTGTTTCCGGTTGCCGACCGACCCTGCCGATTTAGGTGCGACCCAGTATATTTTATGAGTTTTTATATAAAAAAAAAGAATTCATAGAAATCTTAGTCAAACCTTTAGTATTATGGATATTAAACATGCTGGCAGAGTACATGCATCCATGTTGTTGTGAACATTTTAATTAAATAAATAAATTCCCTATCCATAGTCGCCGTGGGAAAAGAAAAACAAAAAAAAAAATCCCTACCTACCCATGGCCTAACTGACAACCAACAGGAAACAAACAATATTTTTTTGTATGCCTTGGCGGTGGGAAGCCGGTGGGTGGTATTCTGGTCGTTGTAAACAGCGAATCCTACAGGTCGGTCAGGGCGCCTGCACAGCGATGGAAGGAACTGGGTAAGGTAGTGTGATCCTCCCACGCGTTACACTTCCCCACTAGAGTCCTCGCTGTCAGGTGAAAAGAGGCTACTGGCTGTCTATGTATCAGAGGAAGCATCTGATAGACTTCAGGGCTCCCTAGACCGACCAGTGGGGGGCACATGCCCACAACGACCAGGAAGGGGAGGGGGGAATTGGCATAACGACTAAATTGGGATGGGAGAAATATACAGAAAAATAGGAGGAGAAAAAGTGGATAAAAAAAAAAGTTCACTGCCACACGACAGCCGGTTAACCCTTTCACTGTGACAATACAACAACAATTTTTTTTTTTTTTTTATTATTATTCAACAAACATGACCATGTTCACATCTTAAACTCATACTGAGGCCTTAGCTTTGGTTTTAAATTACATATCATCATTCATTTATTTACACACATTTGTCGCACCGAGCAGAAGAATTTGCCAAAACAAACGCATTTCCTTTGATTTACACCGTCGCACAACAGTGACGTATGCCGAAAATAGCAGACCTACAAGCTCACAATGGGTCGCTCCCGCAACACCGGCAGGTTATGTCCACCTGATGACTCGGAGCAGCTAGACAAAATTTCAGAAGTTTGGAAGCATTTAAAAATTTAAACCGAAGCCAGTCCAATAGCCAGTTGCAATGTTTGCAAGGCGGACGTTCCACGTGGAGGAAAGAACAGAGCTGTGTTCAACACGACCAATCTAATACCTACACGTCGTTATATGACTAGAGCGAGCAAAGGAATGGGGGAGGTGGCTGGTGCTTTGCCAAACAGCTGTATTAATTGCAATGCCTCGCTTGAATGAAGTTAACGTTTGCCTGGATAACGTCAACATTAGCTTTGTGAGAATTATTGTCTGCGTTTCAGACCAAAATGGAGCAAATAATTACGTAAGTCGAACACTGTAAATGTATACTAATGTGCAAACAGATTGAAACTTTGAATATTTCTCGTATGAAGCACATTCTCAGGGGCTCAGGGTGAATGTAATGTGAGCCACCACGCTCAAGGGGCTATTGAGGCAACAGAGGGGCTTGTCTCGCTTCGCCAGTTTCTGACAAAAATGCGTCAAATCTGTGAAAGATCGGATCGGGAAAGATCGGTATCGGCAGATACTCAAAATCACATGATCGGGATCGGATCGGGAGCAAAAAAATGCGATCGGGACATCCCTATCCGCAATTTTATAATCTATATTACTGCACATGGCTACTTTTTCATCAATTAATACAAGCAGTCAGATAAATTTACTTTTATTTAGAAAGTTCTTAAATCAGAATGTCAAAATAAATATCTTTACTAGTGTTGCATGATACAGATACTAGAAAGGTATCTCGATACCCAGCTGTTAAAAACGGTTCAATACTCTTTATTAGTATCAATACTTTTAGAATAGCCTGCTGCTGTATTTTCTATGAGTTGAGTGGATGCATGACCAGAGCACTAGCTTTAATAATACAATAATAATAATAATAATATTATATTTGATTTGTAGGGCGCTTTATAGTTGTGGAGCAAATCCCAAAGCGCTACATTGTAAAAGAACATAAAAGGTAGCAAGAGAGTAAAAAAAATATATATATATACAATATATATATATATATATTTTTTTATTTTAATAATCTATTATGTTCCGTCACTGCATCGATGCAGAATCGTCCACGTCCGCATTGCGATGAATCTTAGAATTGAGACATTTCCACACCCCTACATGCCGCCCATGTCGTGTGGGTGCCGCTGGACACGCCTGGCATGGAGCTCTGAGTCTACGTGCAGCTCGCAGAGGGATAGGGATAAAATTCCCACATCTAAGCTATTTTCTCGCCATGCAGGACATTGACGCAGTAGAAGTAGGCCTACACCAAGTTCACTCACAGAGGCCCCAGAATACAATAACAAAAGAAAACGGTGCTTGGTGCATTTGTTCTAGTGTTAGAATGTGCCACTTGCATCCAGCCAATCTGCATCCACTTCCATTCTGTTGCAGAGTTTAAAACCTTGACCTACAACCTTTGTCAATCAAGTTGCACATGTTTTAATTGACTGTTATTATGGAACGCCCTACCTAAAGCTGTAAAGGAATGTGAATCACTACCCACTTTCAAAACCACTCTCAAAGAACACCTACGGGAGACTGCAATTCGAAACTGGCCCCTGTAAATGTCCTAACCCAACCCCCTCCAATGTACAGTCATTTACCTAATATGGTTGTCAATATTCCAATGTACAGTTTTGCTTGTTTGTACAGTGTTCCCCCCCCAACCCCCTCCAATGTACAGTAGATTACCTAGTATGGTTGTCAATATTCCAATGTACAGTCTTGCTTGTACAGTTGTACAGTGTTTCCCCCCCCAACCCCCTCCACCCAACCCCACCCCACCCAACCTCCTCCAATGTACAGTTTTTACATCAAATGTATATACTCCCTTTTCTGGACTCTTTTTGTATCACAAACAGTACTGTATTTGCAAATCTGGTATGTCATAAATGTATAGATGTTGTAGCAGTACTGTCTATCTGTATGTCATGTATGTCATATATGTCCTGATGAATTGAAAATGGGGGACCCTGATGTAAACAAGACGAAAGTCTTTCTCTGGTCTGCATCCCCTTAACAATTGTGTGTATTGAGCTGTACTGTATTGTACCCATTCTGCAATCTGTTAATAAAGTTTTCAATCAATCAATCATCCTTACTTGTCTTATTGTTATGATTTTATATTCTGTGTGATTTGATATGCCTATTTTGCTTAACTCTATGTACACTTGAAGTGACTGTAAATTAGGGAAACCTCCGTTGCCTTTAGAGTTTAAATAAATAAAAAATTAAAAAAATTACAATACTCTGACATCATCCAACACATTTCATGATGCACTTTCATTAGATCAGAGGTCGCGAAACACCTAGTACTATAATGCAGGGTTTATTTGTGTGTAACTCTGCGGCAACGTACAGCTCTGCCTTCCCTGCTATGTGTGGAATTGCATCTGTTAAAACGGGAGTTGTAGTTGAGATGTTGCTATTTCTTTATCTTTTAGTTGTTATTGTTTTTTTATTGGGTTTTTGTCCCACTCATTTGACTTGGACATGGTTGGAAATGTCCCCAAGGGTATCAATAAAGGAATATCTTATCTTATCTTAACTTAACTTCCAGGTGAAATGGCCCAGAAATGCAACTTTAAAAGGTGCTGTGTGTGAGTGTAAAGTGTTTGGTCTCCCAGTCCCTCCTCTCTGCAGCAAACAGCAAATAAATGTGCTGGTCTCCTCTTCCCACTTTATCCAATCAGGATAGAGAAATTGCGGTGGGTAGCACGAAAAACATGGCGGCTTGCTTGTGAACTCTCTTTTTCCACCCAAACGGTTCACTAAAATATTTTAGACAACATTTTAGGCGATAAATGGGTGATATACAATTGCTGAATCTTAATTCATATCTGCAATGCCTAGTTTGACAGGAAGTTAGCCAAAATGCAGATATCACTTTAAACGTTGCAGGTGGAGATTCGACAGTTGTAACGGCATGTTCCATTCAAAGTCGGAGGTTGGAAGTTCCCAGCTGGGAAGTCAGATTTTTACCTGTATGTCCAGCTTGGAAATACAGAGGAAGAAACCATATATGTATGAAATATAGTTTATCTATGGGAGAAAAAATATCCAACTTCCAACTCGTGGGTTTAGCCTATAATAACCAATTAGGTGAAAGTGATGCAGAGTTCCAGCCTGACAGCTTGGCCAACAAGTGATGATTGTGGTACTCTGGTGCAAGGAAGAGATTGGCGAGGAACGTGAATGTCCTAGTCTCGCGAGGCCAGACATCCAAGACTGGAAATTGATTGATTGAAAAGTTTATTAACAGATTGCAGAATGGGTACAGTACAGTACAGCTCAATACATACAATTGTTGTAATGCCAGATTGGCTAAAATATATCCCAATGTGACAGACAACTGTAACAGATGTGCACAGTCACCAGGGGATCTAACCCACATGTTCTGGTCCTGCTCGAAACTGATAACATTCTGGAAGTTCTTTTTTGATACCATCTCGGAGGTACTGGAGATTACTATAGTGCCCTGCCCCCAAATTGCTATCTTTGGGATCCCCGAGGAGGATGTGATCTTGACCAAAAAACAATACAATGTAGTGTCCTTTGCCTCACTGATTGCCCGCAGGAGGATACTCTTGCATTGGAAAGCAGAACCTCCCCCATCATCCAGATTATGGCTGAATGATGTGATGTCATTCCTAAAACTGGAAAAAATTAAATTTACAATTCGAGGATCAGCTGATAAATTCTACACACATTGGCAACCGCTAATCTCATATGTAGATAGAATAGATCCGTTTCCTCCTGACTGAAGTTATGTCGAGTGCCATGTAGGGGGGGGACAGTTTTCACTGAGTGGGCTTACCTGTTGATTGGGGTTGTTGGGGACAGTAGGCGTGTATTTATTTAATCTCCCACCTCACGTATTTAGGGTCATACGACCTGGCTTGTATATCGGACCTGGAGTTGCACTTATGTTTCATTATATCCATAGCAAATATACTTATCCTTTAAGAGTACCATATTGCTGTTAAAGTGGATCCTAATGTCACATTTTGTATTTGTCTTATTTTATTTTGTATGTATTTATTTACTTTTGTACTGTCTTTTTTATTTTTCTGGGTGGGGAGGGAGGGATATTCAGTAAGGAAAAAACAAAGGACATGACTGCAAGATATGAATGTAAATGTAATCTTTGAATAAAAAACTTTGTTTATAAAAAAAAAAATACATACAATTGTTAAGGGGATGCAGACCAGAGAAAGACTTTCGTCTTGTTTACATCAGGGTCCCCCATTTTCAATTCATCATAACATATATGACATACATGACATACAGATAAGACAGTACTGCTACAGCTATACATTTATTATGGCATATCAGATTTGCAAATACAGTACTGTCTGTGATACAAAAAGTGTCCAGAAAAAGAGTGTATATACATTTGACGTAGAAACTGTACATTGGAGGAGGTTGGGTGGGTGGGGTGGGGTTGGGTGGGTGGGGGCTGTACATTGGAGGTGGGGGGGGGGGGGGGGGGTTGGGTAGGGGGGTTGGGGGACACTGTACACTGTACATTGGAATACTGACAAAGCCATACTTGGTAATTTACTGTACAACTGGGTTAGGACATTTGAAGGGGCCAGTTTTGAATTGCAGTCTCCCGTAGGTGTTCTTTCAGAGTGTTTTTGAAAGTGGGTAGTGATTCACATTCCTTTACAGCTTTGGGTAGGGCGTTCCACATTGATGTGGCATAATTGCGAAACGTGTTTAGTCCCTTGTTTGAGCCGAATCTGGGTTTAACATGATTTGTGGAGCTCCCTCTGGTGTTGTGATCGTGGTATTCACTGACCTTTGGGAAGTATTTTGACATGTACATGGGTACCTTGGTGGCGTAGTGTATCTTGTAGACCAGGCCCATTGCAAGTTGCTGTACTCTGTCGTCTACTCTAAGCCATCCTAGGTTGTCAAAGTGGGCAGGGGTGAGGTGGGTTCTAGGAGTCAGGTCAAGCAGTAGTCTGACTAGCTTGTTTTGAGATGTTTGTAATTTGTTTTTTAGTGCCTTTGAGGTGCTTTGGTACCATGAGGTGCAAGCATAGTCGTAGTACCCTTGAATGAGAAATGGCTAGCAGGTATTCGCATTTAGTTTAACTGACGTCATACTCTATCACACTGACAACAGTGGCAGTAGTGGACTAGTGGTAGACTTTAACCAGTTTTATTCAACTATATCAAATATAGTTTATCATATAAAGAACTGCATGCAGTTGGTCGATGGGGTGTGTTGAAGACTGATAACCATCACGCCGATGTGCTGTCGAAATTTACAGATGTGCGTTAATGTCAACTAAATTCGTTCAAATCTCTGCCGAGACCCATGCCACTAACATTAGCACACATCTTCCGGAAATCATAGGCAAGCTATGTTCTTTCACATTATCTCATTGGAGCAAACTGCTTTTTCTCGTGCCATAATACAACCACACATGACAGCTAGTTATGCTGGAACTAGCGTTACTTCTGACAACAAGCAACAGTAACTCTTGAAGCATCAGTTCAACGAAATGCGGATACCTTCTAGCAATGACCTAGAAATGGAACTTTAGCCAAAGCTAACGTACAACAACGTTAAGCTAGCTGGCTAACGACTAGGCTAACGCATGAACCGATCGCAGGCGGAGACAGCAGCGTTGGTTGGCCTGGCGACTAACTTGAAATCACAAACTAACTAACGTTAACGATAGCTAGTAGTATCAGGTCGAGGAGGGGCAAGTACAACGACCAGGTAGTGTGGTAGTACACTAGTGTTAGCTTCTATGCTGGTGGAAGTGTAGGGAATAACGTAAGTCAACTGGTGAATTGTATTATTGTAGTGCGTTAAAATCACTTACCGGTAATGAAATGATCTGAGCATATGCGGTACTGGTCGTATTTATACTGGTCGTTGTCTTTCTTCAGGTTTAAGTTCTTCCTCTTAAGGGCTTGGAGCCACCCCTGTCGTCTTTGTAGGGTCAATAAGCGTGTCTGTTCTCCTTGGTGGCTTACTATGCTAGGTATTCTATAAAATGATTTCCCACCTCCTTTTACTGCATGGTTTGAGCACCCTATCACCGCACAGAAATTTGGCATTTTCTTTGTGTTGTGGCCAGCCAGTCTTCAGTCTTCCAACATGGTGTGCTGTGCGCTCAAAGAGCCTCTCTAGTCCCGTAGCCATGGTGACCACATTCCAAATAAACAGAAGAAAAATGCGCTAGAGGGAGCAACAAACCATTAATTTGTGTGTGTGGGGGGGCTCTCTCTCTGCGGGTGTGTGTGTTCTGAGTGACACAAAGAAACGTTGTGTAAGTATTTAAATTAAAAAAAAATTACGTTTCTCGGAATTCTAGAACTCCATAGCTTTCAATCTTTCACACACTTTTACGTAGAAAATTGGTCGACTTCCCAACTGCGCCCCACTGCCAGTCAACTGCCCAAAGAGGAAGTATTATTTATTTCCTTTATGTATAGTATTGTAACCCCTCATATTCGTTTGTCTCTTATAAATAAGAAATTATTTGAAATCATTTAATTTCATGCTGTCTTGTCACAGTTTTGTTTGTACAGTTGTACAGTGTCCCCCACCCACCCCTCATACCCAACCTCCCCCCCACTCCTACCCAACCCCCCCCCCCCCCCCCCCACCCACCCAACCACCTCCAATGTACAGTCCCCCCCACCCCCACCTACCCAATCCAATGTACAGTTTCTACGTCAAATATATATACTTTTTTTTTCTGGACTCTTTTGGTATCACAAACAGTACTGTATTTGCAAATCTGGTATGTCATAAATGTATAGATGTAGCAGTACTGTCTATCTGTATGTCATGTATGTCATATATGTTACGATGAATTGAAAATGGGGGACCCTGATGTAAACAAGACGAAAGTCTTTCTCTGGTCCCACATCCCACTCCACTGACACATGCCTTCTCTATTTGAATGACCACATCAAACAAGAGGTGGACGCAGGCAAATACTGCGGCATGGTCATGCTGGACCTACAAAAGGCCTTTGACACGGTCAATCACTCCATTCTGATTGACAAGCTAAAAGCAATTGGTTGATAGTCTATCAGTGAGCTGGATGCAATCCTACCTTGAGGGGAGGGAACAGATGGTGGAGGTAAACGGTACCCTATCCCCCCCCCTCACAGTGAGCTGTGGTGTTCCACAAGGAAGCATACTAGGACCGCTACTGTTCCTAATTTATGCAAATGACATGTCGTCAGCTTGTGACTGCAACTTGTTCCTGTTTGCGGACGACTCAGCCCTGCTGGTCTCTGACAAGAACAAGTTACAGGTTGAAAAAACCCTCAGCTCGGAACTAGGCAGAATCTGCATATGGCTCGCTGATAACAAACTATCATTACACATGGGCAAAACAGAGTCCATTCTCTTCGGTTCAAATAACAAACTCAGCAAGACCGACGGCTTCTCAGTTACAGTGGGTGACAATATTGTCACAAGGAAAGATGAAATTACCTACCTGGGTTCCATCCTAGAGGCTAATCTCTCCTGTGACAAAATGGCATCCAATGTAATAAAAAAAGTCAACCAACGAACTCGATTCTTGTACCGGATCTCCTCTCTGGTAAACAAGAATACCCTGAAGACTCTGGCAGGAGCACTCATTCAGGGGTACTACGACTATGCTTGCACCTCATGGTACCAAAGCACCTCAAAGGCGCTAAAAACAAAATTACAAACATCTCAAAACAAACTGGTCAGACTACTGCTTGACCTTACTCCTAGAACCCACCTCACCCCTGCCCACTTTGACAACCTAGGATGGCTTAGAGTAGACGACAGAGTACAGCAACTTGCAATGGGCCTGGTCTACAAGATACACTACACGACCAAGGTACCCATGTACATGTCAAAATACTTCCCAAAGGTCAGTGAATACCACGATCACAACACCAGAGGGAGCTCCACAAATCATGTTAAACCCAGATTCGGCTCAAATAAGGGACTAAACACGTTTCGCAATTATGCCACATCAATGTGGAACGCCCTACCCAAAGCTGTAAAGGAATGTGGATCACTACCCACTTTCAAAACCTCTCTCAAGGGACACCTACGGGAGACTGCAATTCAACACTGGCCCCTGTAAATATCCTAACCCAACCCCCTCCAATGTACAGTCATTTACCTAGTATGGCTTTGTCAATAGTCCAATGTACAATTTTGTTTGTTTGTACAGTGTCTCCCCCCCCCCCCCCCCCCCCTCAATGTACAGTTTTGCTTGTTTATACAGTGTGCCCCCCCCCCCCCCCCCAACCACCTCCAATGTAGATTACCCAGTATGGTTGTCAATATCCCAGTGTACCCAACCCCCCCCACCCAACCTCCTCCAATGTACAGTTTCTACGTCAAATGTATATACTCCCTTTTCCTGACTCCTTCTGTATCACAAACAGTACTGTATTTGCAAATCTGGTATGTCATAAATGTATAGATGTAGCAGTACTGACTATCTGTATGTCATGTATGTCATATATGTCCTGATTAATTGAAAATGGGGGACCCTGATGTAAACAAGACGAAAGTCTTTCTCTGGTCTGCATCCCCTTAACAATTGTGTGTATTGAGCTGTACTGTATTGTACCCATTCTGCAATCTGTTAATAAAATTTGCAATCAATCAATCAATCAATCAATCAATCAATCAATTCAATCAATCAATCAATGGTCTGCATCCCCTTAACAATTGTATGTATTGAGCTGTACTGTACTGTACCCATTCTGCAATCTGTTAATAAAGTTTTCAATCAATCAATCAATCAATCAGTCTGTGCATCCTTGTTTATTCACTATGTCCATGGAAACTGTGGTTATTCTATAACCCTAGTTATATGAGTACTAGCAAAGTGTCTTGCTTTGCCTATTGGACTATGCTTGGGTCCATAATGAAAGAACTTTACATCATGCATCTATCACTGACCAGGCCGCGTCTATGCCTTCTACAACGCTGTTCAGTTTCCGGGTTCCTCTGATTGGCCACTAAGCCCACGTGACCCTACGCTAGCACGCCCCCCTTATCGCCGCCAGTTATCGCTTACGCCCGCGCATGCGCATGAGCCGTGACAAGCCCCTAATATGGCCGTCGCTTATCAATGACTTGTTTTGTTTACATCAGGGTGAACGCTGTTGCATTCGCAAATATGAGAGCCAGCAATACGCAGCTCCAGTTAACCTAATTTATACCTTAATGAATAATTAAAAAAATATACCGTTAACTGGAATATGTTGTTTCTTTACACATATGTTGGATTATGTAATTGGTTTGTCATGACAAACCAATAAAAAATCGCTACTTTAGATCAGGGTGAAATGTTTTGTTTACATCAGGGTGAACGCTGTTGCATTCGCAAATATGAGAGCTCTGTCAATTGATAAGCGATGGCCATATTAGACACATAGTCATAATTTAAGATATTTGCGAATGCATAAACTATATCTTAAATTATGGCTATGTGTCTAATATGGCCGTTGCTTATCAATGACTTGTTTTGTTTGCATCAGGGTGAACGCTGTTGCATTCGCAAATATGAGAGCTCTGTCAATTGATAAGCGACGGCCATATTAGACACAGCCATAATTTAAGATATAGTTTATGCATTCGCAAATATCTTAAATTATGACTATGTGTCTAATATGGCCATCGCTTATCAATTGACTGAGCTCTCATATTTGCGAATGCAACAGCGTTCACCCTGATGTAAACAAAACAAGTCATTGATAAGCGACGGCCATATTAGACACATAGCCATAATTTAACATATAGTTTATGCATTCGCAAATATGAGAGCTCTGTCATTGAAGTGGGTGGTGGCAGCGTAACAGCGTTCACCCTGATGTAAAGTAGCGATTTTTTATTGGTTTGTCATGACAAACCAATTACATAATCCAACATATGTGTAAAGAAACAACATATTCCAGTTAACGTATATTTTTTTAATGATTCATTACGGTATAAATTAGGTTAACTGGAGCTGCGTATTGCTGGCTCTCATATTTGCGAATGCAACAGCGCTCACCCTGATGTAAACAAAACAAGTCATTGATAACTTAAGCGACGGCCATATTAGACACATAGCCATAATTTAAGATATAGTTTATGCATTCGCAAATATGAGAGCGCTGTCATTGAAGGGGCTTGTCGCGGCTCATGCGCATGCGCGGGCGTAAGCGATAACTGGCAGCGATAAGGGGGGCGTGCTAGCGTAGGGTCACGTGGGCTTAGTGGCCAATCAGAGGAACCCGGAAACCAAACAGCGTTGTAGAAAGCATAGACTTGACCAGGCCACAGCCACACCCACCTCCCATAGCAGTGGCCATGCTCTCATCTTCAAGCCTCAATTTCACTTGGAAACAGGACATGGGTCCGGCTCAGGGCAATGAAAGCAAGACGCTTTGCCAGTAATCATATAACTATAAAAACCATTATATCATGCGGCTAAGTGGCGCAGTGGGCAAGGCGCTCGCCACTAACGCAGGAGATGCTGGGTTCAAGTCCAGCTCTCTGCGTTGCTTCCGGCTTGGCTGGTCGTTCATACTAATACAATTGGCAGTATTAGGGGGTGGGAAAGCCGGTGGGTGGGGATCGGACGTTGTGGACAGCGACTCCTACAGGTCGGTTGGTGCGCCTGTACAGCAGAATCAGGAAGTAATGGGGGCAGCGCAAGCCTCCCACGCGTTACTCCTCGCCACTGAGAGATCGCGCTGTTCAGGTGAAAAGATGCAACAGCTGCCTCCTCGTGTACCGGAGGGGACACGTGATGCAAGGCTTCGTCCAAATTGCAGCCGACCAGTGGTCTAGCACTCACAATGTCTAGCAATGTTCGAGACAGGGGAGGGAAGAATTGGATAATACGAAAATTGGGATGGGAGAAAAATTGAAAAAAAATTGGGAGAAAAAAAGTCGATAAAAAAAAAAACATTATATCATACTGGTTGCGCTTCTTGCTTAGCTTATTGGACTAATGGGAAAAGCTAGCACGTAGCCCTGATCAGTGTACCCCCTGATGTTGAACACAGCTGAAGCTCTGGAAGCCTGGAGGCTTATTCAACGTTTAGGGTTGAGCCCCTCCTCTTGTCACTGCCATCTTAGAGAAGTGGCAGGACGGGAGGGACCTCTCTTCCTCCATGGATTTGCAAGCCGCTGCTTGGAAGAGCCAAAAATGTCTTCCTCAGAGAGAGGGGCTTTGAGGAAAGGAACCTTCCTCACCTCCGCCATGGATGTCTCCTCCTGGGTCATCGTGGCTAGGGCCATCGCCTTCCCCGAGGCTCTAGCCTACAACTGTGTCAAGTGCAGGATAGCCCCAAAGGCCTGGGCGCCTCATTACTTTTACCAAACGGTTCGTGCGTTTTGCGAATCTGATTGGCCACTGACGTTTCTGGTCATGTGACATGTGCGCCCAATCGTGTGACGGCAAGTTCTTTGGATGGTTAAGCTTAGGTAGAGCATGGCGATAGAACGCCTGCCCTGATTCCAAACTCTAACCTTAACCAACTGCGAAAGAGTCGCCTAAGCTTAACCAGTGATAAACTAGGCGTTAGGTCGTTTGCAGGCTGTTCGACGCGGAAATGGGCTAAGACACTGCTCGTCATGCGATTGGGCGCACATGTCACATGACCAGAAACGTGCGTGGCCAATCAGAGCACAAAACGGGAATGCGGAAACATGAACCGGTTGGTAAAAGCATAGACGCGGACTGGGCAAGGGTCTTGGTATCTTGGGGATACCACCGCCACCTTAGACAAACACGAGGCCAGCAAAGCAATGTTATTTTCAAGCTTTGTCAGCCAACTCTGGCATTTTACATGCCAGTTTACTCTCAGGTAAAGGCTTCTGATGAGGGCACCACATCATCTTCGGGAAAAGTACTGAGGCCAGCGGTTTATCCAAGCACAGCAAACTGGTCCTAAGCCCCTGGACCCGGCCTTGGACCTGCATAAAAGGCAGGTAGGCTCTGGTCAATCCCTTCACGTTTGATGTGTTCTCATGCCCCTTGAGGAGATAAGGGTTAAACGCTGGGAACGCAGGGTCATCTGACATAAGGGGGACTAGAAGTGACAGGAAGCCCTGGGGTTGATCCCGCTTCATCCCGAGACGCTGCTGGAGCTAGAGCCGGAGGTCTTTCTCACCGCAGAAGGGCGAGAATACTCACATCCATATCCCTCTGCCAAGTGGTGTCTCCCCTGGACGCGTGTATGCTTTTACCAATGCGTTCGTGTTTCCGGGTTCGCGCTTTGCGCTCTGATTGGCCACTGACCTATGCTATTACGCCCCCCTTTACGCTCTCGCCTGAGACGCGCTGTGAAGCACCAGCGGGGCGCGGCGGTGGTTTCACCCCGCCTCCGTGCGCCTTGCTGCTGCCGGCTTGTCTCACATGACTCGATCCAGCTCCAGCAGCAGCAGCCGTCTTCCGCCTGCGGTATCCTCCCTCCAGGCCCCCGAGGCGGCTCGTTCTTATTATTATCCCCCATTGTTCAGGTCAACATGGTCGCACAAACACGTAGGTTTCAATCACTGAGCTGTCTGTCTGTTGTTGTGTGTCTTCTAATCGGCTACTGTACATGGAGATGAGACCCCCCGCCTCTCTCTCCATAATAGACGCAACCAGGCGTGCATTCTCGTGGGAAAACCCGAAACAACATTTAATAAAGATGAGTGTTAGTTGTTTCCCCATCTACCGTCAACATAAAACCATCCACCACCCGTTGGAGGAGTAGTGGGGGAGAAGAAGAGGAATATTTTTAAATAGCAAGAATTATTGACTGGCAACTCTGTGCTCGTCAGACCTGCAGCTGCTGGTACTGTATGGAGAGAGAGGTGGGGGGTCTCATCTCCATGTACAGTAGCCGATTAGAAGACACACAACAACAGACCGACAGCTCAGTGATTGTATTTTCTTTTGTATTTGTAATATTTTTTATTAAATCAGTTTGATATGGACAAAATAAATACAATAGCAAATACATACATTAACTTTCATTTAAAAACTAAAGCAGATCAAGCACATCTTACATGAACACAGATTATATAGGCCTAGGCTATTGTAGAAACCACAAAATGTACAAATGTGCCACAAGATATTCAGAGAAATCTGAGAAGATGTTATAGCCTACTGATTGTCACAGATCAAGTTCTGCAAAGACCAATAGATGCAGCCACATTAGACTATAGTCAGTGACACAATAGAGGCCTTGCACAGAATGTTTGTGTAGTTATCTTTCTTCCAATATAGCTGCCTGTAACCATTGGTTACCACTTTCCAAAGAGCATGCCTAATTTCTGTGCAGTGGTAGAGTAGGTAAAACACTGTTCTACTGTGAATTGTGGATCCAGTAATAAGACACCAAATGATTATGTTCAACACATAGCAACCATTATTTTGCACATAGCAACCATTGTCTGTTCCATTGCCATGTTACATTGCAAACACTGTGTGCAATGTCTCTATTCATGTTAGATTCTTTCACTCTGTTCTAATGGTACACTTTTAGGAGAGGCCATTCAGTGCAATTTCTGTACAAACCGCAATCATTGTATACACTTGTAATGTGGCCATATAGACCTCAAGATTAAAAAAAAATATGGCAAATAAATATATCTACACAAATAGAAAGAACTGACTCACAGTTGAAAAGAGTTATGTACCATATGGATATCTATGGTACACATATCAATGTACTTGTACTTAAATTAAAATGTTTTGTTTAACAGTTTAACAGTGTTATAGTTGTGAGTATTGTGGAAATATGACTAAATTCCCTTGATAAACTACCCTAGTTGTCATCATAATCAAACCGTTTCAGATAGCCAATCTAGCTCCTGATACAAGTAAAGTAAAGTAACAACCAAGTAATGAAACTAGCTTGCAACAATTTAGTTAATTTTAGTGGTTCAAAAACATCCATAACAACTGTAGTGGCTATTTGTCAACAACAACTAATAAAAACTAAAAAGCCACTGAAGCACCAGGCAGCGAATCTCACACAGATCCAGACAGCATTTGACAGTTTTGTGGCATTTATTGTCTGTTAATCAAAGAATACAGAAAAATTATGTTTGAAACTATATGATCTCCTGACGCTGGTAAAAACCATATACCTTCCCTGATGCCCACTGTGCTATTGTCTCTAATTACCTAAATACACCCAGCTGTGCTTCCCAATTGCCCAAAACCCCTTCAAAGTAAAAGCATTTAGCTGCGACTCATAAGAACTTAAATAATATGGCTGTAAACAAATTAATTCTACAAAATCACATAACAAATAAATATATTAAATAAATGTGAAAATAGTTAATAGCTCCCACAACAACTATAGTACAGGTTAGCCAATGCCAATCCCCCATAGCAACTGACCATACTGGTCCCATGAATGTGTTTACATTTAAAAGCTTCATGTATTATGATACTAACTTGATATCTCCTCTCAATGAACAGAGTGGCTGTGCTCAGAGAGGCTGCACTAAAAAAATCAAATGATACATCTGAAGCTGAAAGAATGATACTCATGACATTAACCTTCCACAATAAGCTTTTTTCTGACTGATGATGATGATGATGATGATGATGATGATGATGATGATGATGATGATATTTATAGGTAATGCTGCATGAGGTTTAGTATGTGTATAGATAGATTTGATTTGATTTGATTTGATTTTATTAGGGATCCCCATTAGCTGGTGCGATAGCAACCAGCTAGTCTTCCTGGGGTCCACACACAAAAAAACACACAAAAACAATCACTATTGCAAAAAACAAAATTATTAAAAGTCAGTACACACAATGCATAATGAACCTACTGTAACAATTAATATAGCTAAAATTACATTAGTGTAAAACAAAAACAAAAAATTACTTTACAGTGTTAAAAACAATTTAAAAACAATTTAAGATTCTTTTTAAAAGTGAATCTACTGTAAATGCAGCAGAGGTTCCGAGGCAGGCCATTCCACAGAGTTAATGCTCTAAAAATAAAAGATCTCCCCAGAGCGCTGGTTCTAGGACCTGGCAATTCAAGCTGCCCACTACTGGAACCTCTAGTGTAATGCTCGTGCACAGTATTACTAAAAACAATCTGATTATGTATAAAAACAGGAGTCTTACTGCTCATGACCAACTTGAACAGCACAAGTATATTAAAAGACAATCTATTTTCAACGTTAAGCCAAGAGAGGCGGGCATGCATACGGCTCACATTAGACCTTAGTGAGCAGCCCAGTACCAACCGTGCTGCCCTGTTCTGGACCACCTAGAGTGAAGATGTCCCCGTCCAGAGCATATTGTACACCACTCAGTCCAGTTCAAAGGTGCTCATGGGCATGAATGTCAAATTATTAACAGTATTGCCAAAACAGTTTACAACATATTACAATGTAAAATGTTCATTTCAAAACAAAACATAGGTTTTAAAAATAAATCTTAAAATAAAACAAGAAAAGAGAATGAAAGAAATAATAATAATAATAATAATAATAATAATAATAATAATAATAATAATAATAATAATAATAATAATAATAATAATAATAATAATAATAATAATAATAATAATAATAAATTAAAAAAGTTGAGTATAATACAGTATGTTCTTTACCTCAAAATATACATAAATGTACACTGTCCCTCAGGCTATGGCATGCTGACACATACTGGGCAGCTAGTCCAGCAGTGGTTCCCTCCCCAAGAAGGATTTGGATTTGGAATTGTATACCATATTGACACTTGTGGTCAAATGACAAAAAGTTAACAAAAACTTCAAGTAGCTTATAATGATGGCATGAAAATATTACATGAGACATAGATGGCGCAGTGCAGTAAGACGTTTGTGGCTGCAGGAGTTAATACTTCCCAAGCTGTGTTAAGAAATCGTATGTATAAATGTATTTGCCGGGTAAATTACTCTGTAAATGAGATCATCTTGGTTGTGTCTAACATAAGGTTTAGCAGCAACATGTTTTCAATCCCAGCCGTGGAAAAACACAGGTACAATTGTCTATATGGAAGACATCAATAATAAAAGTATTTTAATCTAATTATTCTTTTTCTCTTTTAAATTATGGGTTTTTATGGTGTTCTTTTATGTGTTTTATTAAATGTATCGGCTTGTTATATGGACCATAAATCTGCAATAAAGTTTTAATTGAATTGAATTGACTGAATTAACATCATTGTACTGTTTCTTTTAAAGGATAGTGTCAAGTGTCATTTAATTTCTTTCTTATTGTCAACATAGCCTACGAAAAGACCAAAACATACAATGCATTTCTTCTTCTCTCAATATTCTTCCTACTCTCTCCTACCCTTAAGAGCTCTCAACCAGAAAGTCATATATTCCCATTGTATGTTAAATTCATTAAATACAGCTCGCAAACACATATTTTAAACCTAACGTATTATCATGAAAAACAGGGGCATTGTAGATATTACAAAATATACATCAAAAGGCAACACGCTCTATCGACCTATTGATGGACAGTAGTAAACAGTTAGTGGCCGAGTTTGCCTATTGTGCATTACACTCGAGTCCAGGAAGACGTACAATACCCAAGTTCATCACAATGATGAATTATGATGATGATCAAAGCAACAGTGGAGATCTATGACTTTTGGATATGAGTTATAATCTGGTGTTGGCTAGATGGACCATACCTGTACGTGGGAGAAATGCATTGTAGGTTTTGGTCTTATCACAGGCTATGTTGACAATAAAACAATCAAATGACACTGGCCTTATCCTTTAAGGAAGACACAGGATCTGTACCACACAGAGCAATTTCAAATAGACCATTCAGTGGAGTCTGTCAATATATACGGTAGGTTCACTGTTCCTGCACGTTGATGTCGGCCACACCGTGCACCTGAGTGAGCTGCTTGCAGTCCAATGAAGCCAGTAGTTTCCTTGGTCCAGGCAGGGAGGGGATGAAGTGCTCAGTCAGAGACATAGAAGCTCGCCTGCCAATATCACTGAGGGAAAAGGGAATGAAACAATGACAATCAGAACACAAGACTCTATTTATGTGTGTGTGTGTGTGTGAGAGAGAGAGAGAGAGAGAGAGAGAGAGAGAGAGAGAGAGAGAGAGAGAGAGAGAGAGAGAGAGAGAGAGAGAGAGAGAGAGAGAATATAATACTAAAAGAGGGGACCACCATGTACTCTCCCCATGTCTGTCTGTGTGTTGGAGAGAGACAGAGAACTGACGGTGGGTGAGACTAAAAGACTTGTCCTCCTTACCCAATGGCGATCTTCCGAACACTCTGCAGACCAAGGCCCTCCACGCGAATCACCACTCCTTTCAGCACACGGGGCAGCGGATTAGTGAAGGAGATCTCCGCTGCCATTTTCTTCCCGACGACAGCCTCCCCGATTGGCTACGCGGGAGAGAGATACGTGTTAAGTGAAATAAAGAAAAGATCACCTCGGAAAGAAATAACAACGTTTTCATTTTCTATGATAATATTTCTCATTCCGATTGGTTCGACTCACCTTTATGACGAGGTCAGGGGTCCTGAGTCGGAAACTGAACTGAGTGGCCAGAACCTGCTGTGTTTCACTGACCCGACCCGACAGGGTCAACATTAGAGCAGCTTGGTCCACAAGTTTGTCCTGGTAGTCTTTGTATTCCATAGTCCACTCCATAAACTTCTCTGTAGAAAGACAGTGATAGGAATGATAAATGGTAATGAAGCCCCTTGGCAAAGCCTTGACAACAGGCCTAAAACTTCATCAATATAGCTCAGACACGCCCGCCCCACCCGGGTCTGGTAGCAATATTGTGGCCAATGAGGATTGGCCACAATAATTCTACTGTGCAACATCGAAACACACTAAGTTGCAGAAGCAGTAGCATGGATTAGCAAAAAATATTTTTGGTTCAAACTAACACCCTTGGCTAAACCAAACCCTGGGTACCCACCGTCATTGGGCAGTAGTTTCACATCTAAACCAAACCCTGGGTACCCACCCTCATTGGGCAGTAGTTTCACACCTAAACCAAACCCTGGGTACTTACCCTCATTGGGCAGTAATGTCACATCTGTCTCATCCTTCTTAACAGTGGCTTTGTGGACGCCTGTGTAGTACATGACTGCCACCTGGCTGTGGAGGACAAGAGTGCGTGGCTCAGAGCTGCTGTTTCGCAGCACGATGTTCAGCTCTGCATCGCCTCCCATGCAGGGCCCTTCTTTATCCATGGTCACCTCTATAGAGACATCCTCCGACGTGGGAGTGGAATAGGCCTCTGGCTTGGAGCCATAGCTAGCGGCTGTTTCCACAGCAATGCGTTCCTCCACTGTGCCTGAAGAGAAAGATACATATTAATATCCTCCTCTATGCTCCTGTGATATCTGCAGGAATATGGTATATAATTGTACATGTAATTATGTATTATAATTATGATATAGTTATGTTATATATTAGAATTAGAATATATGTAGTTTTCTAAGCAACATCACACGCGAGGGAGTGCTGTTATACTGAATATCAGCACGGCTGTGATTCAGTCATAGGTACAAGGACGAAGATAATCTGATATTCAGTATAACAGCACAACCTAAAGTGTGATATTGCTTCTACAATCACCCATTAGTTAACAGTAATAAGGAACAACAGATTACGATTTGTTTTTTTATTTAATTTAAATAATTTATTTAGCTCCGCCAACAAATAGTTCCACAACTACGCTCTTGAACTCAGACCGTTGCCTAATTAATGGTTATTAATAGAACACCTGAGTGATACATACAGTTAGCAATCCTGGAATGCCTCTTGTCCAATCAAATGACTTGGTTGGAACTAACTGTTAAATATGATCAATATACCTTCAGGATATTTGTAAAGGTGTGTGATGTCATTGCGCTCGTCGGAGCCCACAGCTTTGGTGCTGATGGAGTGGCCCACAATCTTCTTCTCACTGTAAATCTGCTTGAAGGTGCCGTCTGCATTCCTCTGCCAGTAGATCTTATCACTGTTCACCTACAGCAGGTCCACAAAGTGTGTGTGTGTGTGTGTGTGTGTGTGTGTGTGTGTGTGTGTGTGTGTGTGTGTGTGTGTGTGTGTGTGTGTGTGTGTGTGTGTGTGTGTGTGTGTGTGTGTGTGTGTGTGTGTGAGACAGAGAGAGATAGAGAGAGAGGGAGATAGAGAGAGATGGTGAACACCTGTGTACCTGTCTTTGGAGATGAGCTAACTGTCTTGACAAAAATCATCAGCCATCAGAGTAACATAAACAAAACTGTGGAGGAAGAGTAACAACTAGACTCAGGATGAAAGGTAAGTCAGGCCCTGTCCACACGAGCGCTGGATTTAATGTGACCGAAGTTTGAAAAAAATAAACCTCTGTCCACACAGGTGAACAACCGCATATAATTGCGTACCCACGGCGGCTGGAAAAACCAGCAACCGATACATGTAGTACAATGCCAAAACAGTAGGCAGCGATGTTGTTCAGACATGAAGGCCATTTCAACCAATCAGAAAAGGTTGAACGCTCACTAAACTTCCTGTTTAGAAACACCATAGCCGCCATCATTTTGCCAACGGAACATATATTTTCAGCAAAGAAAGAAACTGCAATAAAAGTGCAATAAACAAACGGATACATTCACTGTGTGTTCTGCCTCTCATTTGTTGATGAAACAAAACCAACAGCAACACAATTGACCACCAAGAGCGGATAGTTTAGTCTTACAAAAGACTGCCGGTGTTGTTAGCTACATGCTAATGTGAATGGCTATATCTATGTATAGTATATAGCTTAAATGCTAACGTAATGTGGTAACGTTACCGCTATGAATGGATGCAAACGTTATTTAACACATTGCAGAATGGGTACAATACAATACGGCTCAATACAAACAATTGTTAAGGGGGTGCAGTCTGGACTGGGTTCCTTATAACAATAACTTGACAACACATGAGTTTAGTTTAGCCGCAGCTACATGTTTACTCTGAGCATCAGGTCAGGAATGCGACAACAGACATCAGTCAATCACAACACTCTTCAACACAGACGATACGTTTCGAACAAAAGTTTGTTACAATCATTTTCATATAACGCTACTTGGGACAGCTCTGCTGTAAACACTGGTGTAGCTGGCTCTGCTCTAATCTCTCTACCCCGCGCTCGGTTGCTAACTTGCTATTGTTGTTTGACAGTCTGCCGTGAACATGGGAAATAATTGCGACAGCTCTGCTGTAAACACTGGGAATAACCTCGGTTGCTATGCCCACACGCAACCGCAAAACCGCAAAACTTCACCCTGGACCCCGGTTTTCAAAGACCGGGGTTGCAGTGTAGCAAATCCCCGGTTGTGTGTGGCCGAACAGTGCAACTGCGCACATACGATCATGGTTATATTAAATCCAGCGCTCGTGTGGACTGGGCCTAAGTAAGTAAGTAAGTAAGTAAGTAAGTAAGTAAGTAAGTAAGTAAGTAAGTAAGTAAGTAAGTAAGTAAGTAAGTAAGTAAGTAAGTAAGTAAGTAAGTAAGTAAGTAAGTAAGTAAGTAAGTAAGTAAGTAAGTAAGTAAGTAAGTAAGTAAGTAAGTAAGTAAGTAAGTAAGTAAGTAAGTAAGTAAGTAAGTAAGTAAGTAAGTAAGTAAGTAAGTAAGTAAGTAAGTAAGTAAGTAAGTAAGTAAGTAAGTAAGTAAGTAAGTAAGTAAGTAAGTAAGTAAGTAAGTAAGTAAGTAAGTAAGTAAGTAAGTAAGTTAAGTAAGTAAGTAAGTAAGTAAGTAAGTAAGTAAGTAAGTAAGTAAGTAAGTAAGTAAGTAAGTAAGTATTTATTTATAAAGCACCTTTCATACATGTCATGCAGCTCAAAGTGCTGTACACAAACATACGCATATGTAAAGCATTACATTAATAAGACAACAGTAATAAAAGTATGGCAAAGCACAGTAAAATAGCATTTCAGTAAAAGATCAATACATAAAATTAAAAACACATAATAATAAAAACATTTCAATAAGATACTCGCTTTCCCTAAGGCATGGTACACTATTTGTAAGCTAGACTGTATAGGTACGTTTAAAATTTTCCTTTAAAAATGTGTATGGAGCTGGCGTTCCTGATGTGTGTTGGTAGTGTGTTCCATAGTTTTGGGGCATAGTTGGCAAATGCCATACTTCCGATCCTCTTTTGGTTTCTGGGTGTGTCTAATAAACCTGTAGTGGATGACCGTAGCGTTCTTGAGGGCAGATAACTAACTAGGGAATTTGCTATGTATTTTGGGCCTTGCTCATTAAGAGCTTTATATGTCAGGAAAAGGACCTTAAAATCAATTCTATGAGTTATTGGCAGCCAGTGCAGAGTGGCTAGGACTGGAGTGATATGTTCTCTTCTCTTTGTACGAGTTAGTAATCGAGCTGCAGAGTTTTGGATAAGCTGAAGCTTTCCTGGATAAGCTGAAGCTTTCCAATGGTTGCTTTGGGAAGACGAGTGAACAGTGCATTACAATAGTCAAGCCGGCTTGAGATAAAAGCATGAATCAGTGTCTCTGCATCCTTTTTATTTACGAATGGTCTTACTTTCGCTATGTTTCTTAGGTGAAAGAATGACGTTTTCATGGCCTTATTAATATGGGACTTAAAGGTCAGGGCCCTCATGCATCAACGTGTTCTACGCACAGATCTGTGCGTAACCCGTGCGTACGATCATTTCTAAGCAAAGAGTGGGATTCATCAATTTGAACTTGAACTTGACTTCGTGCGTACATCTACGCACAGGTCAGACCTGGCGTACCTAGCTCCCAGTGGTAGAATATATTATTACAACAAGGAAATGAGCTTCTGTGCATAATAACACTGGATGTTCTGTATGAACCGTAGTTCATTATAGTTCATTGTAAGATAGCAACAGTAGTGTAATTATGGTCAAAACCCTATAAATAGCATTTGGAATAATAGATCTTTCTCTCAGAATGAATGCAGCATGGTTTATATAGCGTTATCGGAATATACGGGGTGTAGGCTACTGACTGACTGCGCTCCGCGTAGCTTGATTGATTGATTGATTGAAAAGTTTATTAACAGATTGCAGAATGGGTACAGTACAGTACAGCTCAGTACATAAAATTGTTAATTGGGGATGCAGACCAACTTTCGTCCTGTTTACATCAGGGTCCCCCATTTTCAATTCATCATAAATCATAAAGCTCAACTCGTTATTATTTTGCGCACAGACCGCCGAAACACGGGAACGTTTTGATTATATTTAAAAGGCTTTACGTTAAACGAAACAAGTGGAATTTCGAAGCTGTAAGCAGAATAAGTCATATGAATATAGTGTTCTTCCCCCTTTTTACTGTACAAGAAAGAATAGAAAACGCATTGCAATGACACCATGCAGATATAGTGGACAGACTATATGATGGGATTCAAGTTCGCGTTTTTGTTGCTCATAGGCATGCTGTCAGAGTATGATATCTTAATCAAACATTCTAGAACATTTGTCGTCACAGATCATGTCCTAATGGAACATAGGCTATGGCATGGATCGTGATATTGTGTGGACTGTTATTATTACTGTACGGCGGTACCACCCATTGTGACAGCAGCCTTGAGTCCCGCACACAAACATGATGGAATTCAAGTTCATGTATTGAAAGGCAGGATACATCATACATGCAGTGAGATTCATTGTTCTTGTATATGCTCTCGTATTATATTGTTTATATAGGCTACCCAATACTGACATCAAAATAGATTGTAGTATGCCTCTAGAAATCATATGCAGCAGGTAGAAAATTGACGGGAGATCCATCGCGATTTGGAATAGAATTGAGGAGAACTTTAATCCGTGGGTATTAATCAAACAACACGGGAAAAGGCAGTCATATTCCAGCGCGGTCTTTATTAGCCGACAACAAAATAGATGCCTCTAAAAATCATATAGCCAATCGAACACAACTAATAAAGGCATTCATATTACAGCACGGTTATAATGACACACAACCAACGCCAAACAGTGGTCAACGAACGGTCTTTATTAGTATTTTGAGCTGTCCAGGCAGAATTGCAGCAATGGTCTTAGGGAGCCGTTGATATCTGACATCACCGTTTACAAGTCCGCCTTTTATTTATCCCATAAATCATAATACGCGATAGTGTCTTCTTGGTTCGACAGCAGTGAATTCTCCGTGGAGTTTCTCGGAGTCCCGCTCGGGTCGGTCCATTATTTCACATCCCATGGGGGGTGTTTCCTCATTTTCATGACCATATATGGATAATCATGCACGAGCATTGACGGTAGAACAAAGTGGTATTCATCAACACGGCAGGGCATAGAGCCTGCGTACGCACGTGTGATGAATGCCGACTTCCCTGTGCGTACGCTAGTTCTACATTCCGTGCTTACGTGTGGAAGTAGGTCAAGTTCTACGTCCACGTTGATGCATGAGGGCCCAGGTCTGAGTCCAAAATGACACCTAGACTTGTTACCTCAGTCTTTACATAGGATGACAGACTCCCCAGGTTTCCACACAGCACTTCCCTTTTCGCTTTTGGGCCTATCAATAGGATTTCGGTCTTGCTTTCGTTTAATTTTAGGAAGTTATTGTTCATCCACTTATTTATTGCTAAAAGACAGTTTGTAATGGACTGTATGGCTGTAGTGTTATTTGGTTCTGCTGAGATATATAGTTGTGTATCATCAGCATAACTATGGAAGCATACATTGTGGTCTCTAATGATGTCCCAGAGGGGCAGCATATATAGCGAGAATAGTAATGGACCAAGGCAGCTTCCTTGTGCAACTCCAAAGTTGCTGTCATGTTTCTCGGATACATTGTCTCCAAGCTTAACATAGAACCTTCTCCCCTTAATGTATGTTCTGAGCCAATTTAGTACATGACCGGAAAGACCAACCAGTCTTTCAAGACGACTGATCAGGATATTATGGTCAATCGTATCGAACGCTGCACTAAGGTCCAATAGGACAAGAATTGAGACTTTGCCAGCATCGGAGTTTAGCCTGAGGTCGCTAACTATTTTAGTAAGTGTCATAATCACGGCGAGAGCCTTCCTCACCCCTCCTCCTTCCACACCATCACGGCGGAAGCCTTCCTCACCCCTCATCCTTCCACACCCTTATATGGGCGGCATCCGACCCCAGGATTCCCACGCTGCCAGAGGGACATCAATTAACGCGGCTGTGAGGGATTCCCTCATCAACAAACTCCTACTTCAGCCCACGGATCCTGCTCTACCCTCGTCGCAGTGTTATCGTGTTGGTATGATGTCGCACCCTAGCCTTGGTACTCTGTCCTTGTTACATGTGTAGCAGTCTGGAAAATATGGTATATTATTCAGAACTGCTGACTGTGTTTTATATCCCTTTTGTACACAAAGACATTCTAACTAGTGTCATTGATATTCACACGAGCAATGACACAAGCGCCCCTTCCGAAGAGCATTGGAATACGGATTATAAATGACAGTACTGATTCATATTCTACAATGAGTCTCCCCTTGTGACTGGCAGGCGGGACCAGCAGGGGGCGGTAGCAGGCAGAGAGTGGCGGAGAGAGTTGGGAAGTGATATATGGAGGAGACCAGCGGAAGTCATCCTCTTCGGCAGTGAACTTGACAACGAGTAGTCGCAGCTAACGGGGCTCTGGATAGCCCTGTTGCTGACGTTATGCCAGAGGGCCCCGTGAGAGGACAACGGGTGATAGCGAGTACTGGCTAGTGGACACGATATCCTAGCAGTACCAGCGGTATTATATGAACAATAAGTGCAGAGCCAGGCACTAGCAATCGAGTTATAGTAGTTACAGTGTGCGGTATAGGTAACGTGCGGTTAAACAATTATCCAAGTCTTTAACTACCGAGTTATAGTAGTTACAGTGTGCGGTATAGAGTGCGCGCACCAGGACGAACGTGGGCCAACAACCATTCTGCTCCGGCTGACTTCGACCAGACCTGCAACCGGCTGCCTGCATTCAGCCTGCTCCGGAGGACTTCACTCAGACCTGCACCAGGCTGCCTGCGGCCGACGGGAGTTCCGCCCATCCAGCAGGGGTCGTCATCACTCAGTACATGCTCTCAGCCGGCGCTGCCTCTCTGCCTAGCTCCGCCTGCTGACATCCTCGCGAGAGCGTTCGACGCCATCTTGCCTCCCGGACAACAGTGGAGTGGCGAGGCGGCCATTTCGTACAAATGAGCATTGATGCTCCCGATTCCTTATACAATACACAGTGTGGTGCAGCCCGCGGGCGAAAGTAACGTTGCTACTACCAGTTCATAGGGGTACCCCGAACAATATATGCCGGCATTAAGATAGGACTTTACCGGTATTTTGTGGGCTCACTCTTTTATTTCATTCCTTTTCTTTGAGCGTGATAAGGCGTGTATTTCATAATATTTCCCGTTCAGTGAATCCCTTTTATTCTCCTTCCCTATGCTCCCCCTTCCTTCCCCATATTATCAACCGGGAACAGTATGAGTGTAATTCCTTAGAGAAGGTAAATACTGTGTTCCGCCCAGACGTGGGCAGCACTTAGTCTGGGTACCTTGAGAGCACTTGGTGCCTGGGTGTAATACGATAATTGATTTATGCCAGTGTAATCATTGTGTGGATACCCATGGTGCAGTAATCACCAGACGTAGCATTGTTGTAACTAGGCTGAGTTACAATACATCCATCCAGAACGGGAGCACTGTGTGCGTGTCTTTTATTAATCCTAATCCTAACCCTTTGATGCGGGTAATATATTTATCATTAACCCCTTCCTATTCTACCTTCCATTTCCACTGTAAGGTTTCTGGTGTTACTAAGGGAGGGTACTGCTTGCGGGGGGAACCAAGTTATTTCTTTACCATCCAGTCATTAGGTGTGGGAGGGCTAAAGAGACAATCGTGGAGCGTGAGGGTGTGTTGGGGAGTACTGCTGACTGCTCCAGAGAGAGGGAGGAAGACCAGAGTACCGGACCAGGTTTGTAAACCCTGGGCCTCATACATCCCCACTGCCAGTCTCCAGTTGACGCTCCGGACCCCAAAGACGGAAGTGCAGCTGGCCAGAGTGCTACTGTGTCTCGCTACCTAGTGACTGCGCACCACAGTTCCCACGAAGCAGGGATAATCCACCCTGCTACACATGCCTTGTCCTAATCTTTGCTCTCCCTGTGCCCAGGACTACCGCTCCCGAGACACCACCCACCTGGACGCTCCTGCACAGCACGAGGAGTGCACCTGCTCGTGTCTACTCGCACATTCCTGTACCATTCCTGTACCTGTATACCTGTCTGCTTGGGGGTGAACATTAAAACCAACCTAAAACGCTCCATTCACCAAACGTTTTTTTTTTATTTTTTTTATGCCCCTCGTCACTAGAGGCCCCAAATTTTTTTTTTAACTTAAATTCTTTTTTTTGAAGGCCCCTCGTCATTAGAGGCCTTTTGGAGGCCCCTCGTCACAAGAGGCCCCAAATTAGTATTATTATTATTTTTTTTTTTTTACTTTTATTTAAAAAAAATTTGGAGGCCCCTCATCACTCGAGGCCTTTTGGAGGCCCCTCGTCACTAGAGGCCCCAAATATTTGTTTATTTTTTTTAAACTTTTATTTAAATTTTTTTTGGAGGCCCCACATTTTATTTTTATTTTTTTTCTTATTTTGGAGATCGATGTCATACTGTGACACTGAAATGAAAACATATTTCATCAACTAAAATATTTTGTCAACAAAAATATTTCATCAACTAAAATATACAGTACGTCACACCCTGCCGTCTGCAAGTGGCTAATCTTGAGTATTTTTTCTCCTCTTCATAAGAGTTTGAGGTTTTCCGTTTGAGGTAAAAACAGCAATAAAAAGTCAAAACTTGCATCTCCACATCCCAGCCCCGACGCCTGAATACTTTTACCAACGGATTTCCAGTTCCGCGTTCGCGTTCTGCGCTCTGATTGGCCACTGACGTTTCTGGTAGCGTCAATCGTGTGACGCCTCTTTCTTTCACCGGTTAAGCTTATAGGCACTCTTTCGAAGTTGGTTAAGGTTAGAGTTTGTCTTAGAGTCACCAGCCCTGATTCCATACTCTAACCTTAACCAACTTCGAAAGAAAAGTCAGTCAATATTTCTATTGTATTTTTTTTCTTTTATACATACATACATACATACATACATACATACATACATACATACATACATACATACATACATACATACATACATACATACATACATACATACAGCCCCACCTAATAGACAGTCCCCTCCCCACCGTATGTAATGTATATATTCTCTCCCCACCGTATGTATATTTCTCTCCCACCCACCCACCCCCTCCTAATGTACAGTCCCCTCCCCATCATATGTATATACTCTCTGTCAGGATCTATGGGTAACAGTACTGTATATTTGCATATCATATATGTCACAAATGTAACAGTACTATATAACTGTATGTCATGTATGTCCCTATGCCATAAATGTCATGATGTCATATATGTTGTGCATGTCACTATGAATTGAAAATGGGGGACCCTGATGTAAACAAGACAAACGTCTTTCTCTGGTCTGCATCCCCTTAACAATTGTGTGTATTGAGCCGTACTGTATTATTTGTACCCATTCTGCAATCTGTTAAATACAATTTTCATTAATTCATTAATTCACAGACAGTAACACAGGACAAAAACACATGTCAACCCCCTCCCTTCCCTAATTATAATTTAAATTGACATTCACGTAAAAGTAAGCTTACTATTCTAATATTATATTCTTGTCTCCAAAGTGTGTGCATGTTTTTTTTATTCCTGAGGATGGCGCCATCCCCCCATCTAAACATGATGTGTTTCTTTTCTCTTCTTGATTGATTGATTGAAAACTTTATTAACAGATTGTAGAATGGGTACAGTACAGTACAGTACAGCTCAATAATTGTTAAGGGGATGCAGACCAGAGAAAGACTTTCGTCTTGTTTACATCAGGGTCCCCCATTTTCAATTCATCATAACATATATGACATACATGACATACAGATAGACAGTACTGCTACATCTATACATTTATGCCATACCAGATTTGCAAATACAGTACTGTTTGTGATACGAAAAGAGTCCAGAAAAGAGAGTATATACATTTGACATAGAAACTGTACATTGGAGGAGGTTGGGTAGGTGGGGTGGGGTTGGGGGGGTGGGGGGGGACTGTACATTGGAGGTGGTTCGGTGGGTGTGAGGGGTGGGTGGGTGGGGGACACTGTACAACTATACAAGCAAAACTGTACATTGGAATATTGACAAAACCATACTTGGTCATTTACTGTACATTGGAGGGGGTTGTGTTAGGACATTTACAGGGGCCAGTTTCGAATTGCAGTCTCCCGTAGGTGTTCTTTGAGAGTGTTTTTGAAAGTGGGTAGTGATTCACATTCCTTTACAGCTTTGGGTAGGGCGTTCCACATTGATGTGGCATAATTGCGAAACGTGTTTAATCCCTTGTTTGAGCCGAATCTGGGTTTAACATGATTTGTGGAGCTCCCTCTGGTGTTGTGATCGTGGTATTCACTGACCTTTGGGAAGTATTTTGACATGTACATGGGTACCTTGGTCGTGTAGTGTATCTTGTAGACCAGGCCCATTGCAAGTTGCTGTACTCTGTCGTCTACTCTAAGCCATCCTAGGTTGTCAAAGTGGGCAGGGGTGATCAAAGTCCTTTTAGCTTGGCCCTCAGAGCCCACCACTTCTAAATATTCTATATATTTTTTTAAGTGACATAAAAACGCCACTGTGCGTGCGTGCACGTGTATGTGTGTGTGGGGGGGCCCCCACAAGAATCTGGCCCAGGGGCCTCTGAAGTCTTAATCTGGCCTTGCCCCTGCCCTAACAGTAAGGGCAGTTTCAGTGCTGTGATTTGTTCTGAAGCCTGATTGTAATTCCTCCATGATGTTATTATCTTTGAGAAAGGAGTTCATTTGTACTGAGACTATCTTTTCTAATATCTTGCTGATAAATGGAAGGTTCAATATTGGCCTATAGCTTTTTAGTTCGTTTATATCTAAGTTTGTTTTCTTTAGTAGTGGTTTTACTACAGCCGTTTTGAATGCATCTGGAAAAGTGCCTGTTTGAAGCTACATATTCATGATTTTGAGGACATGATTTGAGACACTATCGAACACCCGCTTGAGAAATGCTGTTGGTATAGGATCAAGGCAGGAGGTGGCGGAATTACACTCAGAGACAATCTTACAGAGGTCAAGTAATGTAATACATGTGAATTCCCCTATAGTTATCTCAGGTGGGTTGCCACTCTCGGCCAGATCTATATCAGAGACAATGCTTGCTCTAATCAAAGATATCTTGTCATTAAAGAAAACGGCGAACTCTTCACACTTTGTGGCTGACTGCTGCGGTATATGGGGGGGTTAATCAGCCGGTCGATGGTGGAAAAAAGTACCCTGGAGTTACTCAAAGGTGACCCAAGCTTTGGAAAAACCTGCCCAAAGTGCTTTCGCTAGTTAAATAGGTACGATCTTTTAATGGTCAATAGTCTGTTCTCGATTTGAATGTAAATGAGAGCTATTCTATTGCACTACTTTTATTCTGCCTAGTTGTATGCCCTTCCTGACAATTTTATGATGCACTTTACCAATGTGTCAGTTCAATGTCTATTTTATGGATTTTCGAATTGTATGTCTTTTACCCTTTTCTTATCAACCGTATTGTGTAAACATCTTAAATACTGTGTTGATATGTCTATTTCATGTGTATCTGCCAATTTAATGATGTGTATTGGTGAAAATCAAACCATAAACAAAGAGGCATACTCTTAGGTTAATGTGTTTGTCAGTGTTTCATTCATTCAACAGCAGTGCCCCACTACTGGAAAACTCACCCACTGTTAGAATGTAAAAACAACTTCATTATCCTCACTTATTGTTTAGCCAAAAAGTAAACATGGGATAATAATAATGATGAAATTGTTCTATATCATGATGATAAGTAACTGAATAAGAGCTCATTGTGTGTTCATACCACAAGAGGTACTGAAAGGTTACTGGGTACCAGTACCAAGACAGACCCAGGGTCCCAGAACCCAAAGTACCCTTATACCCTATTGCTACAAAGCATTCAAAGGAAAATAACTGTATGTAGTAAACAAACCTCAGCGAAGACGAAGGCCGCGTCGTGTTTGAGGAACACCTGACCGTTGCGGACGGCAGCAAGAGAGGCGGGGCCACATTGGAAGGTTCCCTGGCTCGTCTCTTGAGGAGTGGCGTCGACAGCCTGCCAGCCTCCGGTGCCCGGTGGCAAGTCTGGACGAGCCATCCAACCGTCGTTCCACACATGGAAGTTCCTAGTGAGACAGAGAGAGAGAGAGAGAGAGAGAGAGAGAGAGAGAGAGAGAGAGAGAGAGAGAGAGAGAGAGAGAGAGAGAGAGAGAGAGAGAGAGAGAGAGAGAGAGAGAAGGGTTGACAGTCATTACAGATAATAAGTATACAGATAATAAGTCATTATTATTAGTGGAGTGATGAAGTGAACGTAATTACAACACACCAGATAGAGTCAGCATTGAGGAATTCCAACGGATCCAGGTTCTCATCAAAGTACACGTCTGTTGTCAAGGAGACGTCCGTGTCATGGGCGGAACTGAAGTTGGTCACGGTACGAGAGGGAATGCCTAAACAACGTAAAACTGAAAAGCAAGAATGGTGAGAGATTAGGGAGTTTAATGTGGTGGCTTTGGCATTCTTTTGTCACATATACAAATTCATGTTACACACACCCACACACACCATATGCTTTTATCCAGAACACCGTACAGTGCCATGACTGCATTCTTCTTTTTATAATTTTTTTTAAACAATATTTTTATTGGATTTTATTTTACTATTCACAAGTCAAATAAACATTTTTTCCCCCATTTCATTCCCCATTCCTGTCCCCTAACCCCACCCCATCCCACCCAAGGAGAGCGACCACAAACATACATATAATACACATAAATAAATAAAAATTATAATTAAACATAAATACAGATGTGACAGAAAAAACTACGCAAAAAGAAATTAAGTAAAATTAAAAGAAATAATAAGAAAGATGCAAAGCACCACTATGACTAACTGACTATGACTATGTCACTAACTCATTCACTCGCTCATCAGTCAGTCACTCACACTTAGCCACTCTGCCCCTAGTGGTGGCTCACGGGCATGTACCATTACACCCTGTTGTGCAAAACACACTGTGTACCAGTTAAATCTATACCAGAATCTATGACGCTGTGTGTCATTGTTTTTTCAATAAACCTGTTAGCATGGGTGATGGGTAATGCTCTACCCATTGAGCCATGCAGAACCAACACGCATCAAGTTACATAGAAATGGCGGTCAGGTGGCGTAGCGGAGATTGTGCTTGTCACCAATGCAAGAGGCTGCGGTCTCGACTCCCGGAGAGTCAGCATTGCCTTGGCTTGGGCTGATCGCTATACTAACTCGTTTGGCTGAGTTAGGGGGAGGGAAGCCGTGGGTGGGTCCTGGGCGTTGTGGACAGCGACCCCTACAGTTCGGTCGGGGCGCCTGCACAGCGAGGGTAGGATCTGGAGAAAGGTAGTGTGACCTTCCACACGTTACACTCTCCCAGTGAGAGTCTGCGCTGCCAGGCTGGCTGCCGGCTGGCTGCACATGTGTCGGAGGAAAGCATGTGACAGTCTCCGGCCTCCCGGACCAACAGTAGGGGGGGGTGCGCAACAACCAGGAAGGGGGTTGGGAATTGGCATAACGACTAACAGTGGGATGGGAGAAAAATCGAAAAAAAGGATGGGGAAAAAGATAATAAAAAAAATAGAAATAAAAATAAAAAGTTACATAGAAATAATGAACCTGTATTGGTAACGCCAGCGAAGACCCAGCACTGGCCGTATTTGACTGGGCTGCCTCCACCCTCATGGTAGCTCTTCAACATGTCCACACTGCCACTCCAGGCTGTGGGGGACGTCCCATTGGAGTAGTCCCCTGACCAGTTCCCCTCTATGACCCCACGGTCATCAGGGGAATTAATCTGCAGGAAATTGACATTTTCATTTAAAGAGTTAGAAATATGATCAATATTTTCCACATCACATGAATAGAAATAGGAAAGATAGGTAGATGTTTCAGTTTGTAAACACCTACAGTCCTACAATAAGTATGCTTTGTGCACGGTAGGCCTCTAGGCGAATTCTTACCATGGCTGAGATGATTCGCACCACATTAACAGGGTCTCCCCAGCCGGATGCCGGCGTTTGACTCTTTTCCAGGACATACAGGCAAGCGGCGAGTACCCCCTCATCAAACTGATCCCAGAACAGAAAGAAGAGACAGGAGTTGAGATGAGAGTCAGCCGATTCATAAGCCGAAGCCCTCAGATGAGGAGCCATTGATTGATTGAGTTTATTTGAGAAATCAGAAATACACAAAAGGCATGCAAGCAGTTATTACATCTATTAAAAGTCATCAACCTCTACTGAATGTACAAAACGCTGGACCCTCCCATCTTTAGATGAGATTTGGACAGATCAGGCATGTGAAAAGTTTAAAACAGACTTGCCTGTCCGTAGTTCCATGTCCTTTCTCCAATTTGGTTCTTTGTGCCATAGTAGATCCTGCCGACATCATTCAGAACGTACTCCTCCCTCTCCTCCTCATCATCCATGAACACATTGTCATCTGAAGGACAGGGAGGGAGGGAGGATGATAACTATGTTTTATTTGTATGAAGTTTGGGATGGCCAGTAGGTGTTGTAGTGTAGTGTATTGTTATGTATCATCAGCATTGTCAATACCAGGAGCTCACATTAAAGAGGCCTAGGTCTGTTGAAGTGATTGTTGTAAGTACTGTTCGATTTAGTTTGTAGTTCCATAGTATAACTAAAGGTATTTTTGACTCCTTTGGCAATGGTCTCGGGTTTCTTCATTGAGCACTTATCCTTATCATTATGGTATTTTGTATTTTATTATTGACTAGTGCAGTGCCCGTTCGGAGCGCCAATTGCTTGGCCCCCAAGTGCTGCTTGAAGCGTTCTAGAGAACCGTTCATCTGATCAACTTCACACTCAACGTTGTACGCCCTTGGGCCCTCAGCAGTATACGTGCCAAGTGTAAAGTCATATGAGCGGTTCTCGAGATATACGGACAGACACACACACACACACACACACACACACACACACACACACACACACACACACTGGATTATCTGTCTTTATGTAATCTTTAAAAAATTATATCAACCCCATATGTGACTGACCTCATAATCAGGTTAAGTTTCACGGAACCACCCAAAGGATAAGCAATGATTAGCAGAAAACAGTTACAGATGTACCTCATGGATGAGATTATGTTTTAAGAAAGTGTGTGTGTGTGTGTGTGTGTGTGTGTGTGTGTGTGTGTGTGTGTGTGTGTGTGTGTGTGTGTGTGTGTGTGTGTGTGTGTGTGTGTGTGTGTGTGTGTGTGTGTGTGTGTGTGTCTGTGTGTGTGTGTGTTCACGTGCTGCGTACTGTGTGTGAGAGGGAGAGGGAGAGAGAAACAGGGACGAGCTCACTTAGTAACATGTAAATATTTTTTTTGCCTTTTAGCCCCATAATCACCTTCACACCAGGGGTTGAACAGCATGTAGATGGCATTGTCTGCGTCATGTGCAGAAGTAGCGTCGTCCTTCAGACCACGCGTCACCACGGTGAGCTGGTATCGGCCAGTCACAGCGGTAGGCAGGGAGTTCACAGACAGCTTGACCCTGCTGCCCTCCCGCTCCACAATTTTAGCCTCCCAGCGATCGTCTTCCAGTTCATCCACCAATGGAATGATGACATGGGTGTGCTTTGACACCATTGGCAGGGATCCTGTAGACACACACACACACACGCAAATACACACACACACACACACACACGCACACACACACAAACACATACACACACACACACACGCACACGCACACACACACAAACACACACACACACGCACGCACGCACACACGCAAATACACACACACACACACACGCACACACGCACACACACACACACACACACACACACACACACACATTTCATTGAATCCGCTGATCAAATAACATGTACATAGTATTCAAATAGCACAGAGGTTCGACATGGTCTCAGGAGGACACACAAAAAGCATATTCTCCGCTGCACCACACTGTTGGGCTACCTGTTATATCAGAGGTAGAACAGAATCCGC